>NC_064632.1:585695667-586004417 GCF_023864275.1 Schistocerca cancellata | reverse complement strand
AACCCATCGTTCTACCATTCCTAGACCGGCAAGGGAACTTGCTGTTCCAACAGAACAATGCACGTCCGCATGTATCCCGTGCCACCCAACGTGCTCTAGAAGGTGTAAGTCAACTACCCTGGCCAGCAAGATCTCCGGATCTGTCCTCCATTGAGCATGTTTGGGACTGGATGAAGCGTCGTCTCACGCGGTCTGCACGTCCAGCACGAACGCTGGTCCAACTGAGGCGCCAGGTGGAAATGGCATGGCAAGCCGTTCCACAGGACTACATCCAGCATCTCTACGATCGTCTCCATGGGAGAATAGCAGCCTGCATTGCTGTGCATGCTCTGTTGCCTGTGTCTATGTGCCTGTGGTTCTGTCAGTGTGATCATGTGATGTATCTGACCCCAGGAATGTGTCAATAAAGTTTCCCCTTCCTGGGACAATGAATTCACGGTGTTCTTATTTCAATTTCCAGGAGTGTATCTTGAGAATCCTAAGCGTCGTAAATCATGGGCGAATCCAGGCAAGCCATCGACATCCACTGCAAGACCAAATCGCTTTGGAAAGAAGACAATGCTCTTTGTTTGGTGGGATCAGAAGGGTGCCATCTATTATGAGGTGCTAAAACCTGGTGAAAACGAACACTGATCGCTACCCATAGCAAATGATCTACTTAAACCGAGCATTACGTGAAAAACGACCGGAATACGGAAAAAGGCAACACAAAGTCATATTGATATATGATAACGCCCCAGCACACACGGCAAACCCGGTCAGGGAAACGATCGAGGCGTTCAGTTGGGAAGTACTGGGGCATGCGGCTTACTCTCCAGGCGTGGCTCCGTCCGATTGTCATCTGTTTGCATCACTGGGACACGCTGTCGCTGAACAACGCTTCATTTCGTAAGAAAATGTACGAAAATGGCTAGCTGACTGGTTCGCTTCAAAAGAAGAAATGGTTGTTTTTTTTTTTTTTTTTTTTTTTTTGGTTTGGCATTCGTAGCCTGTCAGGGAGGTGGGAGAAATGTATTAATAGCAAAGGAAATTATTTTGAATAAAATGATGTTTATCAGTTTCAGATAACAAACACGTAATTATTGTAATCAAATTCCAGTTTCATACTTCTAAACCTGTTATTCGCAGCTAGCGTCAGTACGAGATTCAGGCATAGGCGTGTCATGTTATTTGTAAAAGAGAGGGGGAGAGGGGGGAATAGATGAGGGGAGTATCTACGGATTGGCATAAGATTGACTAAAAATGAAATTCGACTTCTGTACTTACCTGATATTGTCGACTAATTTGGCCTCCCTATGAGACTCACTTATAAAATTGTTTCATTAATTCAAGCTCAAGTGTATGTAATATTTTTTTGCTTACTTGGTATCATAGGGATCTCTACGTTTTCACTTTGGAATTCCATTACAGGACTATCATTTAAGCAACGGAGAATGTGAAGGCGTGACAATGCTATGTATTTCATCCCCGAACAACTGGATATAATCTCTCACCAAATTCTACGTAATAAAAAGCCATCACATGAACTTAACAATTTTCTTTATCGTGAGTGTGATATTACTTACTCAGGGTGAATCAGAACTCCGTCGAGAAACTTTCAGAGGTGATAGTACGCAGCATGACAAGAGAAAAAGAAATGTGTAGCAAACTTGGGCTCTAAAATGTATAACTTAAGAGCTATGAGCACTTGTTTATCTTCACCACTGTGAGCGACACATGTTAATCGGCCTCTGATTTCCATGCTCTGAGATTGTTAAACGGCCTCTGATTTCCATGTTCTGAGATGTAGTAGTATCGACCAAAAAGAGGTAAAAACGCGCAGCAAACATACATTTAGAGCATACCTTAAGAGCTGCGAGCATTTGTTCAGTAAAAACATGTGTTTCACAACAGTAAAGACGAAGAAGTGCCAGTAACCCTTAAGGTAAGCAGTCTAAGACCCATGTACACGCGACATTTTTGCCTTGTTTTGGTCCTTCCTGCTACCTCTGAAAGCTTGTCGGTGGATATCTGGTTCGCCATATATATCAAATGATGATGTAAGTGGAAAGTTACAGAAATTTCGGTACCTATATGATGCAATCAAATACCATTTCGAAAGTAGCAGAGGAGATAAATTACTTAAACTGTGTAGAGTAGTGTCAGTACCAATATTATTGTGTGGCTCGTACTGTTGGACACTTGCTAAACGGTCGCTGAAAGAATAGAAACTGCAGATATGAGATTTATGAAAGCATTACTTGATAGGATGGAAGATAAACGTAGCAGCAGAGAAATAATGAAATACTGGAAGGAAGGCATGTGTCAAGAGTGAAAGGAGCAAGAGTATCAAAGTCTCTGCTGGTGTATAAGACAAAAAAGGGGGAAAGAAGATAGAGCGATTAAAGAAAATACTTGAGGGCAGAACAAACCAGAAATGTTTTAATCCCCAGTGTTGTTGCCATTGGTTGCAGCTCTATGAGGCGAATGCTGCTTGAAAAACGGGAAGCCGACCCAGTCCCTCTCAACATTCGAGTTGCGCCTGATTGTCGACCGTTGATCTGGCAGATATGCCGGCCAGAGCGCGTGTGGTCTGTAGTGCTCGACTTTCTCTTCTGTGCGTGAGAAACGCCACGTTGTAATACTGTAAATTTGTGTGCATACGAAACAGTGCATTGGGCGTATACGATTTTCTTTGTTCTTTTAAGTAACGAGGAGTAGTAATAAAGATTTAATTATCACGTCGGAAAAAATCAAGTTCCAACCTCGGACCTTTGATGTCGTTAGTCCTTCTCTAACATTTTTTCCCGAAGATGATCGGCTTGCCATAGCCTTGCTTGTCTAAGTCTTCATTTTGGCTGTACAAGAATCGTTCCACCTCGTCGTCACTTAGGAAACGCCTCTCACGCAAAGGTTCCTTCAGCCAAAGAAAGTGACAGAAACCACTGTCTTCCATGTCAGTAGAATAGAAGGGCTGAGGCGAAAGTAGAGATCACGAAGAAACTACATGTGCAACAGTGTATGCGGCATGAGCTGAGGCGTTGTCGTGGAGCAAGAACAGCCTCTTTAACAGCTTGCCGCGAAACCTTACCTTGAAAGCCTTCCGTGGCCCCGTTAGGAAATTTCGGTTGTGTGCTGCTGTGACAGTCTGTCCTTCACGTGCATAGTTCAGAAATGGCTCTGAGCACTATGGGACTCAACATCTTAGGTCATAAGTCCCCTAGAACTTAGAACTACTTAAACCTAACTAACCTAAGGACATCACACACACCCATGCCCGAGGCAGGATTCGAACCTGCGACCGTAGCAGTCCCGCGGTTCTGGACTGCAGCGCCAGAACCGCTAGACCACCACGGCCGGCACGTGCATAGTCCATTGGGCTTTGCCTCTCCCAAAGAACAGCATCACGTTGTCCGGTGATCCATTGCTTGATTTGTTCTTTTGTGATACACCCAGTACTCATCCTCGAAGAGTTGCCGGATAAAGCGGTCATCTGGATTGGCTTGGCACAGCTCCACCATATCCTCTGCTGCCACTATTCGGCGGGGTTTTTTGAATGAATGTGAGTAGTCGCGGAACACAATTGGTGGCGGCCTTTGTCATGTATAAAATGTCGCAAAATACACTCTAAAACAAGAAAAACTGCGCACCGTGAAGGAGTTGACCTAAGTGGGCAGAAATCGGTGGATGTAATGTACATGTACAGTTGATTACAATCTCAGAAGCATTGAATGATTCACTCATGAGAAAGAGCTTCACAAATAAGGCAAGTTAATAACGGGTTGGCTCACCTCTGGCCGTTATCCAGGCAGTTATTCTGCTTGGCATTGTGTGTTATAACTGTTGGATGTCTTTACAAGGGTTATCGCGCCAAATTCTGTCCAGTTTGGAGCGTTAGATCGTCAAAATCGAGAAACGGTTGGAGGGACCAGCCCATGATGTTCCAAACGTCGTCAGCTGAAGAGAGGTCCTGTGCCCTTGCTGGCCAAGGCAGGGTTTGGCAAGCACGAAGATAAGCAGTAGAAACTCTCGCCGTGTGTGGGCGGGCATTATCTCACTGAAATGCGAGCCCAGGATACCTTGCCACGAAGGGCGAGAAAACGGGGCATAGAATATCGACGCAGTACCGCCTTGCTGTAAGGGTGCCGCGTTTGAGAACCAAAAGTGGCGTGCTAATAAAGCAAATGGCACACTGTACCATCACTTGTGGCTGTGGGGTCGTATGGTAGGCGACTGGAGACGCACTGGGAAGTGCTGCGATACGAACTTCATTGTTGCTCGCCATAGGGCCCAGCTGCCAGGAGTGATGGTCTGGGGTGCCATTCCTTTTTGTGGTAGGGCCTATTTGGTTGTTATCCGCGGCATCCTTACAGCACAGCCGTACGTGAACGACGCCGTTTTGTTGCTCATCATGCCACGTCCTCCTGGGGCAACATTTCAGCAGGTTAATGCCCGCTCGTTGTATACCCTGGAGATACTAAAAGGTATCAGATAGATTATATAATGGTAAGACAGAGATTTAGGAACCAGGTTTTAAATTGTAAGACATTTCCAGGGGCAGATGTGGACTCTGACCACAATCTATTGGTTATGACCTGTAGATTAAAACTGAAGAAACTGCAGAAAGGTGGGAATTTAAGGAGATGGGACCTGGATAAACTGAAAGAACCAGAGGTTGTACAGAGTTTCAGGGAGAGCATAAGGGAACAATTGACAGGAATGGGGGAAAGAAATACAGTAGAAGAAGAATGGGTAGCTTTGAGGGATGAAGTAGTGAAGGCAGCAGAGGATCAAGTAGGTAAAAAGACGAGGGCTAGTAGAAATCCTTGGGTAACAGAAGAAATATTGAATTTAATTGATGAAAGGAGAAAATATAAAAATGCAGTAACTGAAGCAGGCAAAAAGGAATACAAACGTCTCAAAAATGAGATCGACAGGAAGTGCAAAATGGCTAAGCAGGCATGGCTAGAGGACAAATGTAAGGATGTAGAGTCTTATCTCACTAGGGGTAAGATAGATACTGCCTACAGGAAAATTAAAGAGACCTTTGGAGATACGAGAACCACTTGTATGAACATCAAGAGCTCAGATGGAAACCCAGTTCTAAGCAAATAAGGGAAAGCAGAAAGGTGGAAGGAGTATATAGAGGGTCTATACAAGGGCGATGCACTTGAGGACAATATTATGGAAATGGAAGGGGATGTAGATGAAATTGAAATGGGAGATACGATACTGCGTGAAGAGTTTGACAGAGCACTGAAAGACCTGAGTCAAAACAAGGCCCCCGGAGTAGACAACATTCCATTGGAACTACTGACGGCCTTGAGAGAGCCAGTCCTGACAAAACTCTACCATCTGGTGAGCAAGATGTATGAAACAGGCGAGGTACCCTCAGACTTCAGAAGAATATAATAATTCCAATCCCAAAGAAAGCAGGTGTTGACAAACGTGAAAATTACCGAACTATCAGTTTAATAAGTCACAGCTGCAAAATACTAACGCGGATTCTTTACAGACGAATGGAAAAACTAGTAGAAGCCGACCTCGGGGAAGATCAGTTTGGATTCCGTAGAAAAATGGGAACACGTGAGGCAATACTGACCCTACGACTTATCTTAGAAGAAAGATTAAGGAAAGGCAAACCTACGTTTCTAGCATTTGTAGACTTGGAGAAGGCTTTTGACAATGTTGATTGGAATACTCTCTTTTAAATTGTAAAGGTGGCAGGGGTAAAATACAGGGAGCGAAAGGCTATTTACAATTTGTACAGAAACCAGATGGCAGTTATAAGAGTCGAGGGGTATGAAAGTGAAGCAGTGGTTGGGAAGGGAGTGAGACGGGGTTGTAGCCTCTCCCCGATGTTATTCAGTCTGTATATTGAGTAAGCAGTAAAGGAAACAAAAGAAAAATTCGGAGTAGGTATTAAAATCCATGGAGAAGAAATAAAAACTTTGAGGTTCGCCGATGACATTGTAATTCTGTCAGAGACACCAAAGGACTTGGAAGAGCAGTGGAACGGAATGGACAGTGTCTTGAAAGGAGGTTATAAGATGAACTTCAACAAAAGCAAAACAAGGATAATGGAATGTAGTCTAATTAAGTCGGGTGATGTTGAGGGTATTAGATTAGGAAATGAGACACTTAAAGTAGTAAAGGAGTTTTGCTATTTGGGGAGCAAAATAACTGATGATGGTCGAAGTAGAGAGGACATAAAATGTAGACTGGCAGTGGCAAGGAAAGCGTTTCTGAAGAAGAGAAATTTATTAACATCGAGTATAGATTTAAGTGTCAGGAAGTCATTTCTGAAAGTATTTGTATGGAGTGTAGCCTTGTATGGAAGTGAAACATGGACGGTAAATAGTTTGAACAAGAAGAGAATAGAAGCTTGCGAAATGTGGTGCTACAGAAGAATGCTGAAGATTAGATGGGTAGATCACATAACTAATAAGGAAGTATTGAATAGGACTGGGGCGAAGAGAAGTTTGTGGCACAACGTGACCAGAAGAAGAGATCGGCTGGTAGGACATGTTGTGAGGCATCAAGGGATCACCAATTTAGTATTGGAGGGCAGCGTGGAGGGTAAAAATCGCAGGGGGAGACCAAGAGATGAATACACTAAGCAGATTCAGAAGGATGTAGGTTGCAGTAGGTACTGGGAGATGAAGAAGCTTGCACAGGATAGAGTAGCATGGAGAGCTGCATCAAACCAGTCTCAGGACTGAAGACCACAACAACAACAAATGCCCGCTCCCACCCGGGGAGGGTCTTGGTGTTTACCAAGGTCGCCGGATGTGTCCCCAGTTGAGAACGTCTAGAGCGGTATGGGCAGCGGTTTCCACTATCTAACGCAGCAGCTGGACAGAGTTTGGCACGACACCCCGCAAGAGGGCACCAAAACTCTGTCAACTCTGTCAATCAATGGCAAACCGAATAACTGCTTGCATCACGGCCAGAGGTGGACTAGCGTGTTACTGACTTGCTCAATCTGTGAAGCTCTTTCTGTTGAATAAATCATCCAGTTTTCCTGAGATTGTAATCATATGTTTGCCTGTATATATACATCACATTTACGGATTTGCGTCCCATTCGCATAATTTTTTCGTGGTGTGTCGTTTTCGATTTTAATTTTTTTTGTCTCTGAGTACGTGTTGAAAACTGATCCATGAGTGCTTTTAACTTTTTGCACAATCAGGTCGGCCTGTGAGACGCAGGTTTCCGAGTACCACGGCCCCTTCTTCTCTCGCGATTCCGTGTTCTTCCCAGAGACAAGATCTGCCTCTTGGTTCTTCGTCATTCACGCTTGTCTGACCACACTGGATGCGTCTACGCCAGCTACAAACTGCGTCACATGATGGTGCACTGTTGCCTTATACTTTCAACGGGTCAACATGGATTGTTGCTGCGTGTTCCCCTTCAACTGCAGAAAATGTAGTAGAGCACGATACCCCACTTCTTTTTTTGGCTCCCCTAGTTGAATTCTACAGTACTGTGATGCGTGGATTTCAGTGTCTTAATAGCGCTGAATGGTGAAGAAAAAAAGAAGTCATGCAATAGTGAAAGTAAAAAATTAGTCAGTGCAAGATGAACGACAGTCCATGATCTTGAAAATTCGGCTACACAGAAATGAGAGAGAGAGAGAGAGAGAGAGAGAGAGAGAGAGAGCAAAATGTGCTGCTCGTAGTTTTGTTGTGCCGTGTATCAGCTACTAAATGAACCAAGTGTTTTTCTCGAGTTCTTCCTGTCCTTGGTTTCCAGTTTTCTGAGCCGTCTTTCCTCATTAGCTGGCAGGCTTTCCGCTGCATTTACGCGAACTCGTAAAACGACAACCGAGATCCTGCTCAGTAAAGGTCGAAACTATCAAATACAGTCGCGTCCCACACACACTGTTGGCTGAGGGCATATGCTGAACAATTACCAAGTCCTTGAGTCTACTCTGTTCTCATTTAGTATCGTACGAAACTTAGAAGAAAATCTTCTTGCTCAAGCTTCAAGTAATCTTTCAATCACATCTTGTTCTCGCTCCCCATTTTGCCTATTCCACCGCCACGTTCTCTGCGAGCTGCTGACTGGATGCTGCAATTGCGCCTGACGCCTCGGCCAGCCAACATCGGAGTTTGCTACAACTGCGATCCCGGCCTGTGCAGGTCAGACGCACCGAGTTCGTTTCCTGTATGGCTTGGCGTCTTCATGCCGGTGGCGGTCTGCTGCCGCCAAGTACTGTGCCAAGCGAGAGCCTACCCCCAAAGAAAACACCGGGCCACTGGCAACTTCAACTGTGTTAATGCTGCCAAATTATGTCGTTACACTCACCGCCTTTTTGTTACACGACAGCTGAGGAACTGTGCTCTTTGGAATGCGCCACCCACACTACCATCCTGTACCATCACGGTCTGCTGCGAGGTCTGCAATGTCTGCACCAGCGCCTGATCCATTACAAATGGTTCGGTTCTATGGGTGGTGTTATGGCCTGACGAAACAACAATCGTCTGGTCATAGTGTAACACTACCGCCCTGTCGGACGTGCGTTAACTCTATAAAGCCTGTACTGTAATAAGTTCACGGGCTTCACCTTGTAAACAAGGATTTAGTACATAAATTGACCGCGTGTACCTAATGGAAGCAAGATCGAACCTATACTCAGTTAGTAACTACAGTGCTGCGTCAAGCTAATGTAAAGTATAATTACGCGTTCGCATGGACAAGAAGTACACACAGTAGATATTACCAATGATTAATAATTCGGTCGCCAGCCTAATTAGGCATTGAATGAGTTTTTCCTTGTACAAGTGTGTGCATGTACAAGCATAACAACACGTAATACTGTTGCGTTATAAGACAAAGTTTGGCATAGGAAAAATCCACTGAACTAAAGTTCTCTCCTTTTGTATTAGTTTGGACGAGCTAAATTTACACAACACCACACAGCAATGATTACCACGAACTGCATTTTATATATTGATCAGGCTGAAATCGGGCATAGATTACCCTAGAATTAGCAATTTTGAAAACATACATACAATGTCATTATTAAAATTGGAAAAAACACTAATACACTTAGGTTAAATATAGAACTTAACTTTGCTGTTCAAATCTGATCAGTATACTTCAAAATGTGCAAGAATTGGCAAGAGAAGGGGGGGGGGGGGCTGAAACTGTTATAGTCGTTATACTGAAACTATTAAGTCCTGAAGGTAAATTAATACTCAAAATTATCAATCTGTGGATAACTACTCTTTTGTCTCGCTTCTGGATTAATTAATTGTCATTATTTCTGTCACACATTATTTAAATAACATTGCTAGCTCAATTCAAAATTTATCTTTCAATTTAATCACACTGTTGTTCTTTACGAACATTTGTATCAACAAACCTAATTTTAAACGCCTTTATAGCATAGATTGGTCTGCAGATAATTTAATACTAACTGTAAACTTTCAATTCAGGATACTCGGGTTGCACAATATGTGGTAAGGACCCTACCTAGGTCAGTGATAAGGATGAGTAACGGCTAAGGCAATTCTGGTAAAAGTCACGTTATTATTGAACAGTTAGAACAGTTTCGACACTGGTCCACACAGATACACTTCTAAAGATGAAATAAATGTTTGACCTGTGCAAGTCGGTGCGGCGGATGGCGGGCAGCGAGATAGCGGGTAGCACAGCACACATACAAGCACGGCTAAGGCTCTCACTGCATCGGCACTTTCCTTCTTCTTAGCGTCGTAATCTTTCAAATTTTGTGCCTAAGAATATCGCCATGCCAAGTAGTCGTTGGAATCGGCCCATTCGAGGCTCAATGGAATCCACTTTTCCTAGATAGCCTCCTCGGTACAGTACATGTTCCTCTGACCGATGCCCTACTCCGACTGTTATACTGAGCCCGTTGTGCCGAACCGCGCCAGTGTGCGTTTTCCCGCGCTCGCCTGCCTCCACCTTTTCCCGCTCCCCTACAGGTAGGGTATTCACCACAGGTTTTCTACTACACATATCCTAATGCATTACCTACGTATGGACCAAGTGTATAAATTACAATTTTCACATCTTACAATAGTTTTAACATTAAATACTTTTCCATTTGGTTATCAAATTGCTTGAAATCTAACATAAATAATAACATTCATTTCAAAAGTTGCTTACAGTTTCTTTAACATGACACGAAAAGAAAAAGAAATTCAAAACATTACTTATATTACTTTACATAAATTCAGAAAGAAAAATTTATCTAAATTCATAAAAAAAATTATTATAGGCACAGTTGTTATTGTTACAATAGCTGTGGGTTCTTCGACTGTTCTGCTAGATAGCTGATCGCAACTACAACGTATGAAACATTAGGTCACTTTGTTACAAGAAAGATGAAAAGATTTACTTGACCTTATACAGTCCATTGCCACAGGAGTGTATCAAATATCTGCAACTCTGGTTGAACAATAAAGCATAACTCCATGAATACAATTACAAACTCTTCTCTCGATGTGCAAGTTCAGCATTTGTAGAAGCACAGTTCCATCTGAGACTTGAATAGCAGTGGTGTCCTAACAAGATGTTGTTTACTTTTTCATCGGAGATCAGAGCGAGTCCATGTTCGGCTCTGTATCGACGTCTGCGCGATGGCGCTGCGGTGCTGAGGGAGGGGGCGTGTGGTCAGGAGTGCCTCCCGTTCTTCGTTGCAGACTGCACCGAGGCGTCGCTAATGTCCGAGGTATCAGTGCGCGTGTTGCCAACTTTGCTATGACGCCGTAATCTTCGAACAGTACCATAGGCGGTGTGTCTTTTGTTCCTTTTAATACTGCTTTCGGCGAGAAACCTAATTTTTATTTTTGTTTTTGAAAGGTGTGGTGAGAAACGTGAACTTGCTGTTTCGTTTAGGTCTCTTTCACTTTAGAATAATCTAGTGGGTGGTTGACTTCCATTTAATTTTCAAATCTTTTTATAGCTTCCTTACTAATTCCGATTTTACTGTTTCTATTTTAATCTGATCGTCACGCTTATTATTATTCTCCTTATCCATTTATGGATAATTTCATGACTTGGTTAGTTATCGGTACATACCGGGTGATCAAAAAGTCAGTATAAATTTGAAATCGTAATAAACCACGGAATAATGTAGATACAGAGGTAAGAATTGACACACATGCTTGGAATGACATGGGGTTTTATCAGAACAAAAAAAAAGTTCACAAAATGTCCGACAGATGGCGCTGGACAGCAAAACGTCAGTGACTGCGCATGACAGTCGTGTATAAAAGGAGCTGTAATGAGAGAGAGAATCAGATGCGCCAGCAGTCGCAGCATGCTGACGTACCTGAAAAGGTGCTTTTAGTGAAGCTGTATGATCAGAATGGGGAATGTGCTAGTTCAGCGTTACGAACTTATCGCCATAGGAAGGGGATTCGAACGGGTAAAGGTCCGTTGACAAATGCAGCTGTGGCGAGAATGATTTCGAAGTTCGAAGCCACGGGTCGTTTAGACGATAGACCCCGTAGTGGCCGACCGAGCACAAGGCGTGATGCTGCTGAGACAGTTCAGGAAGAAATGGAGACTGTAGCGGGTTCGTCTATGCACGGGGAAGTCAGCGGTCGTGCAGTCACACGTCGCACCGTCATTCCTTACACTACTATTTGGTTGTCACTTAGGCGTACCCTCCGATGCTATCCGTACAAAATCCATCGGCATTATGAACTGTTACCTGGCGATTTAGTGAAGCGGAGGGCATGTGCAGTGTGGGCGGTTCAAAAGATGGCGGAAGATGACGATCGGTTGAGTAACGTGTTGTGGACCAGCGAAGCTCATTTCACGCTCCGAGGTTCTGCCAACGCCCACAACTGCAGAATTTGGGCTACCAAAAATCCTAGAACTGTCGTGGAAACTCTATTGCACGACGAGAAAGTCACGGTATGGGTCGGATTTACCACATCTACCGTTATCGGGCCTGTTTTCTTCGAGGAAATGCGTGATTCTTGTTTTGTAACTGCTACCGTGACGGGTGAGAGGTACGCCGATATGCTACAGAATCGCATCATCCCCAGCCTGGCTGGTAAACACCTGCTGGAACGTACGATGTTAATGCAGGATGGCAATCCACCTCATATTGCTAGACGCGTGAAAGCTCTCTTGCGCGCGTCGTCTGGTGATTGTCGTGTGCTCAGCCGCCCCTTTCGTCATGCTTGGCCTCCCAGGTCTCCAGACCTCAGTCCGTGCGATTATTGGCTTTGGGGTTACCTGAGGTCGCAAGTATATCGTGATCGACCGACATCTCTAGGGATGCTGAAAGATAACATCCGACGACAATGCCTCACCATAACTCCGGACATTCTTTACAGTGCTGTTCACAACATTATTCCTCGACTACAGCTATTGTTGAGGAATGATGGTGGACATATTGAGCATTTCCTGTAAAGAACACCATCTTTGCTTTGTCTTACTTTGTTATGCTAATTATTACTATTCTGATCAGATGAAGCGCCATCTGTCGGACATTTTTGAACTTTTTTATTGTTTTGGTTCCAATAAAAACCTATGTCATTCCCATCATGTGTGTCAATTTGTACCTCTCTATCTACATTATTCCGTGATTTATTCAGTTTCCAAATGTATACTGACTTTTTCATCACCCGGTATATCTGTAGTGTCAGCTTGGGAAACATTCCAAATTCATGCCCAGAACCTTTCCCGTCTGTATAGACCCCCTTTTAGATACCAAGTTGAAATTTACGTCAAATCCAGGGCCTGCAATCCCTTGGCGGTGTAAGTAATTTAAGATCCTAAGTAACTGCAAATGAAAAGATACAGGCACGTATATCACATATTCTGACAGTCGCGTACTCAGTCATCAAACTATATAGACAAACTGTCAACATACATGTGGGTGTCTAGCGGAAAAGCGCGTGTCTGGAAACCGACCAGGCATGGGATCGAATCTCCGCCGGACCACGAATTTTCGATCTTCGTTTTAATCTAGTCTGCACCTCTCAACAATCTGACCAGTCGCCAGAAACGAACATCATTCCGATTCCACATAAAAACCGTAGATCCCCTTTCCCCTGTCGGATAAATGGGGGAGGTTAGAAGACACGCAAGTCGCTTGACTGGCGTCCGGTAGAAAGTCCCAGCGGGCCACTGAGCCACGCAATATTGCTATTGTTGTCTACGAATGGTATCCAGGGATTAGATACGTTTTCGCCTTCAGCAACAATGTGAGGCGCCAGCGCGGCCATATTACTGTCTGAGCATTTCTCCGTTCAGTAGGCATCCCTCCGTGCCAGCGCCGTCGTTTTCCGCTACCTCACAATAAAAGCATTAAATGTGTTCTGGAACTGAAAATCCCGCGAGTTGCCAAGTGCGCTCAGTAATAAGGTTTTTGTTGACAAAAAAACCATAAACTGTGTTGAAATTTATCAGCAGTTGAGTGAAGTGTACGGAAACAACCACTGAAGGTGGTGTGCGCCAGTGGTGCATCAGGCTTACAAGTGGCTCAACTGATGTTCACAATGAAGAGTCAGGTGGACGGCCAAACATCTTGACTGATGACCTGGTCGCAAATGTCAATAAGAATATGCAAGAGAGTCACCGATTCACAGTGACTGAGCAGCCTTCTGGTTTTGCAAGTTTTTTGCAAGATGGGCACCAAAAATGTTGGCAGAAAGCACAAGAACCAGCGTAAGGCTGCAACACTGACAATTCTAGATTCTTACGAAATAGATGAGGACTCATCACTTGATCCTACAAGATGAACGAGTGCAATGTTCTTCTATGAATTCTTAACAAAACTGATCACTGAGTTTTGCCATTGCTCAAAACGAGAATCTCACCACACTGGCCGGCCGTTGTGACCGAGCGGTTCTAGGCGCTTCCGTCCGGAACCGCGCTGCTGCTACCGTCGCAGGTTCGAATCCTGCCTCGGGCATGGATGTGTGTGATGTCCTTAGGTTATCTAAATGATTAATGGAAAATCTGCCAGGCTATGAAGCAACAGGGAAAGGAAAATAGGGAGGGTAGCTACCCTCCCTATTTTCCTTTCCCTGTTGCTTCATAGCCTGGGTTGTGAGTAACTGAATCTCCTTTCCCTTCTTCCCTTTCTTTCCCCTCTCTCCTCCCTGATGAAGGAACATTTGTTCCGAAAGCTAGGAATGTAAATTTTCGGTTCTGTTTTATGTGTATCTATCGGCTGTACTGAGCTGAGGTAAGTACTGGCCAGCCCCTCTATCTCTTTGTTAGTATTTGTTTCATGTCCTTAGGTTAGTTAGGCGACTGATGACCTCAGAAGTTAAGTCGCATAGTGCTCAGAGCTATTTTGAACCACACATAATGAATGTGTTTTGGAGAAATAAACAATTTTTTTAGCCGTCAGTTGCAAGGTAATTTTTACTCGTTTACCTAGGTTTCGATTCCAGTAATGGAATCTTCTTCAGAACAAAAAATTAAATTATTTTGAGAGCCAAACTCTGCCCATGTTACAGATTAAAAATTAAAACAATAAAGACGCTTAATCATAAGATTATGTCTGTCAAAATTAAAACCATTAAGGCGAACGTAGACGGAGCTACGCCGGCCAGAAAAAAGGATTTCGTTATACCGATGTCATTTTTGAAAGAGCTTTATTCCTGGAATGCCGTCTATTGAACACCTAGAGCGCTCACATAAAAAACGAAAAATCCTATGCTGAACAATACAGCTAAAAGAGTAGCTGCTGTTGAGCTTGTTGTGCATAAAAGCCGTGGTGACAAGTTCTCCAGGAGCATGAAAATTCTGAAGATGAACGCAAACATATTGATTTACTTCTAGGTATTTGTTTTGACTTCGTGCAAAACTTGCCACTCCCAAAAATGTGTGTGCAGGATATACTGTGCCGTTGGGAGCTATGGGTAAATGTATTTAGTGTCCATAACGCGAAGAACAACGGGTGTGTGGTGCTTGTATATCATGAAGGCATTGCGAAGAAAGGAATAAATAAAGTTTGCTCGTTCCCATTTTACTATATAAAAGAATACGTACTAGAAAATGTCAAAAGACCACGTTTGCTTTCCGATGGATGCATTGGGCAAAATAATAATCACTGTATAATTCGAATATGCACATCTTTGGTGGACACTAAACCTTTTGATAAAGTGGAACAATTTTTTCCTATTCGTGGACCTTCGTATAATGTCCGTGACTGGTTATTTTCACGGCGGGACGGGTAACCAGAAGACCTAATAGAATTTATACGTTGGAAGAATATTGTGAAATGATTGCCAGTGCTTACAAAAATCCTAAGTTCACCATAAAACTAAAAGAGACTGAAGATATCTACAGCATCTCTTAGTGGTGGCGAATATGCTACAGGAATTGGCGTTCACGATCGAATCACAAGAAAGACATGTTTCAAAATGCCAGAAAGTCAGGTTTCAACCATCTTCGTTAAAGCATTTTGAACGTAGTAAGTTTTATTCATTAGTTGTGGCTTCTGTATACATAGGAAGATTACAGAAACATACAATCTATCTTTTATTTCAGAAAGTTTTTATTGTATTTAATTGTGGAAAGGCATTTACAGGAACAAAATGCAAGACACTCAACGTTTACTTGATTATAGTGCAGCATATGAATTTAGATATTTCTATAATGATTTGGCGAAATGGCCTGTACATAAGTTTGCTGCTGATGTTTATGATGAATGAAACCACTTTTGTATGCACTTTGATTAGAGTTTTAGTACTTTGAAAATATGAAGAAACACCTTAAAACACTACCAAAAACGTAACTTGACCTTGAATGTGAATCACTTTCTCAAGAAACGGCCTTATTCGAAGATTTTGGAGTTTGTTTCATCGAGATTGTGAAACTTAGCAACTGCAGTAATAGCAAAATATCAATTTCGTTCTGTTCTTCAACTACTGAAAGACCCATTACGTTACATCCCGTCGAATGTTTTCCTTCATTCCTGAAAACTTAAGACTTCGGAATAAGGTCCTTTCAAACATGAGTATGTCAGTTGTAGGTCATTTCTTAGCCATAAACTTAAGTTCTTGGAATCTTGAATTGACTTGGTAGCAGTATACTGCAACATGATACATGTTAACAACGTAAATATTACTGCTGTAGGATAGAAGTATTTTGTTATCTGCTCTGCCAATTTTCTCCCCTCATCAGAGCTGACGCCAAATCATACACACATTCATGAGCAGTCTTGTTAACTGCGCACAACACACAAGGTAAACAATTCGAAAGCTGATGAAAATAGAAAGAAGTAGAAACTAAATCGTACGAAATGATGGTTCAAAAGAAAAAAAAAAAAACACGAAACGACAAAATCATTTTTTTGCAAGCATCGGAACTGGTGTATAAGGAACATGAAAAACAGAAAACTTTAGCGGTACAAATTTATTCAGAGACGAGTATGATGTTGTATTAGAGCCTTAGAATTTGAATAAAACTACCACATCAAGCACAGGAGAGAAATATTCGAAACTTGCATGATCAGTCACGTCTCAATAGCTTCTATGGCGATCAAAAAGCCCATAAATTCGAAGGGAGTGCGTCTTTAACGTCTGGCGTGGCTGCGTGACTTGCTCTGTGGCTGGCCCTTGTAGAAGGCGTCGGTATGCTGGCCGTATAGTCTAATATTTGCAAGCTGGGAGTCGAGGAACACAAAACCAAAAAAATAACTCATATGCAGCTCGAATCAGGTGTACAGTTTTAAAATGGTTTTAATTTTTGTTAGCGTGGCGTTGTGTCTCATATCTTGCAGTTAGCCTCTCACTTTTGTTCAGTGGACCTGCTCTTATCTACAAGCATCAGACAGCAGTGAAATTCACTCAGTTTTTATAGAAATTGTTATGAACTGTGCATTTTTTATTTCAGCGCGTTTACGTTATTGTTGTTTTTATTATGTTTTACTAATTATCTCACTACGGTCATCTTAACATTAGCATATTCAAACGACATTGTCGAAGGCGTGGTGGGAAATAGTTTTGTCTTAGGACTATTGCTACGACTTCTTTATTGTTTCTGTTCTTTTATCACAACGTCACCGATAACCGTAACCGAGATCCCATTTCAGTCTGCTTACACGTATCTACTGTACTCAAGTGGGCGGCTGCAGGTAACCGCGTCTTGCAGCTGCCGCGCGCACGACGCAGCTGAGGCAGGAGGCAGGAGGCGGCCAGAGGTGGCACTGGAGGTCATATGCTAACGGCCAACTGCTTCTGCTTAAGTGGGCTGATTAACGTTCGCTGAATGACAATTCGGGACTGATGGGCCGACACGTTGGGAGCGACCGCGACCGTATGCAAAGAAAGCCGCCAATTGAGTCCACTGTGGGATTTGACATCGTCGCGAGGAAGTGTCGCCAGGCATTAAGGAGGGCTGTGGCCGCCAGTGGCTAGGTGACGTCACGCAGCTGAACGTCTTGCCGACAGGAACAGTAAGGCAGACCTTGCCCTTCTTCGTCCTGACGGTAGTCACGTGCGCCCTTGTGGTTCATTTGTTCGAGTCCTTTTGCTAATATCGTAGTCTTGCTTCTTTTTGCTGGCTTTATCACGTGTCTTCACGGGGTCGTCAAATTAATCTGGATTTTGTGAAATATAGAAGTAAAAACTTCAGTAGCCAAGAATGATAATTATAATTTTATTTTTGATACCTCTTTCCGTCAAATCTAAGTTGCTATTATTGCATTTTATGCAAATACATCTCAATATATCTCTATCTGTATCGCTGAGGCACGCAAGCCTCCAACGGCAAGGTCCATGGTTCATGGGGGGGAGGGGGGGGGGGGAATGGAGATATATTGAGATGCATTTTATGCAAATACATCTCAATATATCTCCATTCCCCCCCCCCCCCCCTTCATGAACCATGGACCTTGCCGTTGGTGGGGAGGCTTGCGTGCCTCAGCGACACAGATAGCCGTACCGTGGATGCAACCACAACGGAGGGGTATCTGTTGAGAGGCCAGACAAACCTTTGGTTCCTGAAGAGGGGCAGCAGCCTTTTCAGTAGTTGCAGGGGGAACAGTCTGGATGATTGACTGATCTGGCCTTGTAACAATAACCAAAATGGCCTTGCAGTGATGGTACTGCGAACGGCTGAAAGCAAGGAGAGACTACGGCCGTAATTTTTCCCGAGGGCATGCAGCTTTACTGTATGGTTAAATGATGATGGCGTCCTCTTGGGTAAAATATTCCGGAGGTAAAATAGTCCCCCATTCGGATCTCCGGGCGGGTACTACTCAAGAGGACGTCGTTATCAGGAGAAAGAAAACTGGCGTTCTACGGATCGGAGTGTGGAATGTCTGATCCCTTAATCGGGCAGGTAGGTTAGAAAATTTAAAAAGGGAAATGGATAGGTTAAAGTTAGATATAGTGGGAATTAGTGAAGATCGGTGGAAGGAGGAACAAGACTTCTGGTCAGGTGACTACAGGGTTATAAACACAAAATCAAATAGGGGTAATGAAGGAGTAGGTTTAATAATGAATAGGAAAATAGGAATGCGGGTATGCTACTACAAACAGCATAGTGAACGCATTATTGTGGCCAAGATAGATACGAAGCCCACGCCTACTACAGTAGTACAAGTTTATATGCCAACTAGCGCTGCAGATGACGAAGAAATTGAAGAAATGTATGATGAAATAAAAGAATTATTCAGATAGTGAAGGGAGACGAAAATTTAATAATCATGGGTGACTGGAATTCAGCAGTAGGAAAAAGGAGAGAAGGAAACGTAGTGGGTGAATATGGATTGGGGGTAAAAAATTAAAGAGGAAGCCGTCTGGTAGAATTCTGCACAGAGCACAACTTAATCATAGCTAACACTTGATTCAAGAATCATGAAAGAAGGTTGTATATATGGAAGAAGCCTGGAGATACTGACAGGTTTCAGATAGATTATATAATGGTAAGACAGAGATTTGGCAACCAGGTTTTAAATTGTAAGACATTTCCAGGGGCAGATGTGGATTCTGACCACAATCTATTGGTTATGACATGTAGATAAAAACTGAAGAAACTGCAAAAAGGTGGGAATTTAAGGAGATGGGACCTCGATAAAGTGACTAAACCAGAGGTTGTACAGAGTTTCAGGGAGAGCATAAGGGAACAATTGACAGGAATGGGGGAAAGAAATACAGTAGAAGAAGAATGGGTAGCTTTGAGGGATGAAGTAGTGAAGGCAGCAGAGGATCAAGTAGGTAAAAAGACGAGGGCTAGTAGAAATCCTTGGGTGACAAAAGAAATACTGAATTTAACTGATGAAAGGCGAAAATATAAAAATGCAGTAAATGAAGCAAAAAGGAATACAAACGTCTCAAAAATGCGATCGACAAGAAGTGCAGAATGGCTAAGCAGGCATGGCTAGAGGACAAATGTAAGGATGTAAAGGCTTATCTCACTAGGGGTAAGATCGATACAGCCTACAGGAAAATTAAAGAGACCTTTGGAGGAAAGAGAACCACTTGTATGAATATCAAAAGCTCAGATGGAAACCCAGTTCTAAGCAAAGAAGGCAAAGCAGAAAGATGGAAGGAGTATATAGAGGGTCTATACAAGGGCGATGTACTTGAAGACAATATTATAGAAACGGAAGAGGATGTAGGTGAAGATGAATTGGGAGATATAATCCTGCGTGAAGAGTTTGACAGAGCACTGAAAGACCTGAGTCGAAACAAGGCCCCGGGAGTAGACAGCATTCCATTAGAACTACTCACAGCCTTGGGAGAGCCAGTCCTAACGAAACTCTACCATCTGGTGAGCAAGATGTATGAGACAGGCGAAATACCCTTAGACTTCAAGAAGAATATAATAATTCCAATCCCAAAGAAAGCAGGTGTTGACAAATGTGAAAATTACCGAACTATCAGTTTAATAAGTCACGGCTGCAAAATACTAACGCGAATTCTGTGTAGACGAATGGAAAAACTAGTACAAGCCGACCTCGGGGAAGATCAGTTTGGATTCCGTAGAAATGTTGCAACACGTGAGGCAATACTGACCCTACGACTTATCTTAGAAGATTGATTAAGAAAGGCAAACCTACGTTTCTAGCATTTGTAGACTTAGAGAAAGCTTTTGACAATGTTGACTGGAATACTCTCTTTCAAATTCTAAAGGTGGCAGGGGTAAAATACAGGGAGCGAAAGGCTATTTACTATTTGTACAGAAACCAGATGGCAGTTGTAAGAGTCGAGGGGTATGAAAGTGAAGCAGTGGTTGGGAAGGGAGTTAGACAGGGTTGTAGCCTATACCCGACGTTATTCAATCTGTACATTGAGCAAGCAGTGAAGGAAACAAAAGAAAAATTCGGAGTAGGTATTAAAATCCATGGAGAAGAAATAAAAACTTTGAGGTTCGCCGATGACATTGTAATTCTGTCAGAGACACCAAAGGACTTGGAAGAGCAGTTGAACGGAATGGATAGTGTCTTGAAAGGAGGGTACAAGATGAACATCAACAAAAGCAAAACGAGGATAATGGAATGTAGTCGAATTAAGTCTGGTGATGCTGAGGGAATTAGATTAGGAAATGAGACACTTAAAGTAGTAAAGGAATTTTGCTATTTGGGGAGCCAAATAACTGAAGATGGTCGAAGTAGAGAGGATATAAAATGAAGACTGGCAATGGCAAGGAAAGCGTTTCTGAAGAAGAGAAATTTGTTAAGATCGAGTATAGATTTAAGTGTCAGGAAGTCGTTTCTGAAAGTGTTTGTATGGAGTGTAGCCATGTATGGAAGTGAAACATGGACGATAAATAGTTTGGACAAGAAGAGAATAGAAGCTTTTGAAATGTGGTGCTACAGAAGAATGCTGAAGATTAGATGGGTAGATCACATAACTAATGAGGAGGTATTGAACAGCATTGGGGAAGAGAAGTTTGTGGCACAACCTGACTAGAAGAAGGGATCAGTGGGTAGGTCATGTGTTGAGGCATCAAGGGATCACCAATTTAGTATTGGAGGGCAGCGTGGAGGGTAAAAATCGTAGAGGGAGGCCAAGAGGTGAAAACACTAAGCAGATTCAGAAGGATGTAGGTTGCAGTAGGTACTGGGAGATGAAGAAGCTAGCACAGGATAGAGTAGCATGGAGAGCTGCATCAAACCAGTCTCAGGACTGAAGACCACAGCAACAACAACATATCTCCATCATATGTACATTACATCGTGTCAAGTCCTGAAAGTTCATTCCAGGGACATGCAGAAAGTGATGGATTGGTATGTCAATAGTAAAACAATATTTACATAAAATATCATGTATACATGAAATGAGCTGCTTTCATCTATTGCGTGAGCATGACTTGCACAGTCAGTGCGCGATATTTTATGTAAATGTTGTTTTATTATTGAAATGTCAGTGTATCAGTTTCTGCATGTTGCTAGAATAATAATGAGCGTATGGCATTGGTGGCCGGAAGACCTCTCGCCGGGCGTTTCGGCCGCCGCTCCACAAGTTATTTAACGCCGCTACGGCGACTTGCGAGTGAATGAGGATGAAATGATGATGAAAGACACACAACACCCAGTCATCTAGAGGCAGATAAAATCCTTGACCCCTCCGGGAATCGAATCCGGGACCCCGTGCGCGGGAAGCGAGAACGCTACTGCAAGACCACGAACAGCGGACGTTGCTAGAATGTTCTTCCAGGATATGATACGATGTGTTGTACATATGGTGGAGATTGCAAGTTCTTTGCTATCCACATTGTAAAATGCCCAGTAATTATGGACACTAAGGTGCTTACGTTAAGAAATACGAGCAGTCGTTCTTTTGCGCTGTTGTGAAACACCTCCCTTGTACTGAACAAGTGCCCACAGATTTTAAGCGTTTTAGAGCCCATGTTTACTAGACTACTTTTTTTTGTTTTCATCCATACTACCTTCTCCGAAAATTTAGAAAGCAAAGATATTGCTGTAGGAGAGGTTTGTTTCACATTGTCGAAGATGAAGTGCGGATATCTCTTAAGGGGCTCCGGAAAGGCTCAAAATCATGAAAAGTTCAATTTTTACTTTTTTGCGTTTTCTGAAACTGCAGACTATTACCTTTTAATAGATATATAATTTATTCAATTCCGAAGACTACAACTATTTTTAAATTTTTTTTGAAATGTGTTCCACATGGGCGTGACCCACTGTGGCGCTGTTAAACTGCTGTCAAATGGTGTCCGTGTTCATCAGGTACATTTTAGTGATGTGAGATAAAGTATGTGTTGTGGCTAACCTGTGATGGTTCAATATATATCGCTGGTGTGATTGTCGATTGTTTCATGTTTATTTACTCTGTCGTTATCTCGAAAATAATTCTGTTTCTTGAGTCTCTGTTTTGCTGAAGTATAATTATGAGTAAAAGTAAAGTTATTAGAAATCCTCTGAAGGCTTTTAAGAAAAGGAGAAATGTTGGAAAGCCAAAGGTATGTGTTATTACTGTAAATAATAACATTCTAACATGGTACGAGCGATGCTTGCGCCTTCGGGCTGCAGACAGGGCTGTAAAGAGTCTGGAAATACAAGCAAGAGTAAACAGGAGGAGGAACAAGAGGAAGCTGAAGGAGGAGTTTGCAGAGGATGAAGATAATCCATCCTATGGACCTGGAATGCACTAAAAAGTTAATCCAATCTTTGTCGCTCGATTCCCAAAACTTTTATTTTCTCATACTAATTACATGTTTTCTAAGGATCTTCCAAACATATTTGTTTCAAACTTTCAGTAAATGTTACACAGTACCTTCTGCATAATTTAACACAGCCTTTTTCCAAAAAACTGTATATTTTTGAATATATAAATAAAAAATTGCAAAAAAATGTTGTGAATTTTCATTACAATTGAAAAAAAATCATCTTTAATAACTGAACTAAAATTTTGTAAAATCCCTGTGTTAAGTTGTAGCCCATATTCCAATAAATAATCTGTAAAAAGTTCAACTTCCCACCACAAATACTTTGTGAGGAAAGATGTAATTTATAAGCGTTATTTTAACATTGCAAGTATAGGGCGTTCCGGAGCCCCTTAAGACGTGCATTTTAGAGCGCATGTTACTTGACCTTTCTGCTTCGAATGATCGTTCCCGTCATGTCACTGAATATTGACAGTTCCCCTTGGAACGCCCTGTGTATGCTGCGTCACATATTCTCAATAGCCGTGAGTTACGAAAGCGGCTGATACTGGAGCGTTTTAGCGTTTTCGATGTAAAGTCCGATACGGAGCCTGTGTCAGGTTACGGTCTCTTACTTTGTTTAAGGAGTCTTGATTTACAGTAAAGGGGGCGGGAGGGGTCATCCCAACGTCTCATTTGCAAGTGGCTGTGCCTGTCAAACGTTACTGAGCTTGTGTTGTCAAAAATGAATACGTTTCCTAATGTGCGAGTACTACGGGTTTTTATGCGGAGTTCCCAGTTTGTATATTACAGAGAGAGATGATTCGATGGAATGTTCGGATCCATTCGTTGACTTTACGTAAAATCAGAACCTCCCAGAATTTTTTGATAGATCCTTCACCGAGACCAACGACATTTTGTGGAGCGCTCATCGATATTGAGGGAACAGTCTACTTCTTCAAGATACCAGGAGAATCTACGCGGAAAAGCATTCTATCGACGTAAACTGCATCAGTACTTGCACTCTTTTTGAGAAATAGAAATTCTGTGTATGGAGAACAGAGGCTAACATTGTTATTCCTCATATTTTCCATTTCACAATTAACCACTTTTATAATACTATGACAAGAAACATAATGAGTTTCGACAGCAATTTTCAAAACTTTAAATTTTTAATGACAGGGCATGGCCGTTAAATGGTGCCTACGACTAGAGGAATCTCAAGATGGCCAATGTATAGCGGACACGGGTATCACTCGAATCGTTTTATGTGGTAGTGTCTGATATAAAAATAAATGTGGACATTATAAATAATTGGCCTTGACTGAGACTCTATGTGTCTATCAAAACCAGAGAGTACTGGTTTCCGATGCTTGTAGCAGAAAAAGTATTTACGAAAAGAAAAGGATTTACACTCCTGGAAATTGAAATAAGAACACCGTGAATTCATTGTCCCAGGAAGGGGAAACTTTATTGACACATTCCTGGGGTCAGATACATCACATCATCACACTGACAGAACCACAGGCACATAGACACAGGCAACAGAGTATGCACAATGTCTGCACTAGTACAGTGTATATCCACCTTTCGCAGCAATGCAGGCTGCTATTCTCCCATGGAGACGATCGTAGAGATGCTGGATGTAGTCCTGTGGAACGGCTTCCCATGCCATTTCCACCTGGCGCCTCAGTTGGACCAGCGTTCGTGCTGGACGTGCAGACCGCGTGAGACGACGCTTCATCCAGTCCCAAACATGCTCAATGGGGGACAGATCCGGAGATCTTGCTGGCCAGGGTAGTTGACTTACACCTTCTAGAGCACGTTGCGTGGCACGGGATACATGCGGACGTGCATTGTCCTGTTGGAACAGCAAGTTCCCTTGCCGGTCTAGGAATGGTAGAACGATGGGTTCGATGACGGTTTGGATGTACCGTGCACTATTCAGTGTCCCCTCGACGATCACCAGTGGTGTACGGCCAGTATAGGAGATCGCTCCCCACACCATGATGCCGGGTGTTGGCCCTGTGTGCCTCGGTCGTATGCAGTCCTGATTGTGGCGCTCACCTGCACGGCGCCAAACACGCATACGACCATCATTGGCACCAAGGCAGAAGCGACTCTCATCGCTGAAGACGACACGTCTCCATTCGTCCCTCCATTCACGCCTGTCGCGACACCACTGGAGGCGGGCTGCACGATGTTGGGGCGTGAGCGGAAGACGGCCTAACGGTGTGCGGGACCGTAGCCCAGCTTCATGGAGACGGTTGCGAATGGTCCTCGCCGATACGCCAGGAGCAACAGTGTCCCTAATTTGCTGGGAAGTGGCGGTGCGGTCCCCTACGGCACTGCGTAGGATCCTACGGTCTTGGCGTGCATCCGTGCGTCGCTGCGGTCCGGTCCCAGGTCGACGGGCACGTGCACCTTCCGCCGACCACTGGCGACAACATCGATGTACTGTGGAGACCTCACGCCCCACGTGTTGAGCAATTCGGCGGTACGTCCACCCGGCCTCCCGCATGCCCACTATACGCCCTCGCTCAAAGTCCGTCAACTGCACATACGGTTCACGTCCACGCTGTCGCGGCATGCTACCAGTGTTAAAGACTGCGATGGAGCTCCGCATGCCACGGCAAACTGGCTGACACTGACGGCGGCGGTGCACAAATGCTGCGCAGCTAGCGCCATTCGACGGCCAACACCGCGGTTCCTGGTGTGTCCGCTGTGCCGTGCGTGTGATCATTGCTTGTACAGCTCTCTCGCAGTGTCCGGAGCAAGTATGGTGGGTCTGACACACCGGTGTCAATGTGTTCTTTTTTCCATTTCCAGGAGTGTAATTACTAAGATCGCATAAAATAGTTCCTTATTTAAGATAACCTGTTTCAACAGACTACGCTGTCATCCTTAAGTCTGTAAGAAAGTGTATGTACATGGGATATGTCTCATAAGGTAAGATGTAACATCTGATACAAGAGTTTTAGTTTGGTATTATAAAAACCGGACGTAGACCTGTACATTTACATATCTTAAAATCTTGTGTTGTAAAACATGTTCATTTTACGGTGAGCCTCACACACAAGATGTCAAGTGCATGAAAATCAGCACTTATAAAGTGTCTGTCATCGCTAAAATATTTAAAAACATAAAAGACCCTGCGCTAAAGTTCATGTCCATATACATATTTCTCACAAATGCTTGTTACATCATATAAACACGGTACACAATAGCACGTGTGTTTACATACGCTGGACGTATTCCAAACGGTAAAAATCCACTTTAAATGTACTTTAGGGTACAACTGACACGTATTATTGCAAAGATAACATTTGCATAGTGTACTGAAGCCACTAGATGGCTCTTGCAACAGAGCCATGTAACAGATTTAAAGTGGTTAATTTTAAATATCAAAAGAGAAGTATTAAGATCTGTTACAAGATTCTGGTGTAAGAGCCATCTAGTGGCGTAGTCTGTTGAAAACCGATTGTCTTAAATAAAGAAATGTTTTATGTGATATTGGTTGTTGAAGAACGATTTTTACAATTAAAGCAGATCGCCCTTCAGTATTCTCAAAATGAGAAAATTCAATTATGGAACAAAGGAACAAAGTTGTTTTTTTGCAGTTATCGGTAACGTTTGATTTTCGTTTTGACTTTGGACAATCATTTTGAGAATCTTTAAGTAGCTTCTTCTGGACATCATCCGAATACTTGATGGGCCAGTGGAAAGAAGAAGAAGCCTAGCTGTTGGAATTAGCAGCTAACACAAGGCTGGTACTGAAAGTCTAATTTAATGCAAGGTAAAATGACACATGATAGCATGAATGAGGAAAGTCAATTACTACGGGACTGGCTCTTGGTTCGTTAATGTTTCGGGATGTTGCGAGACTGGCCCCCTCGAATGTGTACCAGGAATCCAGTTGGAAACAGCAGTTAACCGAAATGACGCCAGCGGCCTTGCCGCAGTGGTAAAACCGGTTCCCGGCAGATCACCGAAGTTAAGCGCTGTTGGGCTTGGCTAGCACTTCGATGGGTGAACGTTCGATCTGCCGAGCCCTGTTGGCAAGCGGGGTGCGCTCACATCTTGTGAGGAAAATTGAGGAGCTTCATGATTAAGGGCACACGCCCGTAAAGGGGCTGCATGTTTAGCAGTATCTTCAACCTCATAATGCAGCTGATCTATAAATGAGAGATAGCTCAAAATTGTTACACACAATTCGGGTCATTAGTCAAAGCATTTCCCAAAAAAAAGAAAAAAAGTCATTGAGATATTTATTATATTTTGGTACTGACAACAATATTTATAATAGTATAAAAAACTGAACACTATTCACTGCGGTACCATTTTCTTTGAAACCACTGATTGCTCACCTTGGAAAAATAGTCAGAGTATAGACAACGTTCACATAAGTGTTTTATGACCCCAATTTCCTTCCCTGATGCTGATCTGCGAAAAAGACAAGCAATTTATCTTACTACAACAAAAATATTTAAAAATGTAGCTCAAATATCGCCGACATCATCATCATGATATAAATTTTTCAGGAAATAGTAGGCAAGAGAGGTAGAGGAGGTCATTCTAAATATCTGTAACGTACCAATTTTCGTCAGTTTAACTTCAGTCTTTTAGGAGAAAAGTGTACCTGAATGATGAAAATTCAAGTTTTCGGTAAATCGCAAAAGAAGATACAGATTTATTAACTTACCACTGAAAGGTCTCTGTTGGATTCCTTTCATGTTAATTTCTTAAATCTGTTGTCATTTACGGCATAAATTCCTCGTCTAAATATACTGTGGCGTTTCTGACTATCTGGGAGGAGACTGAGTAGTGGAACGTGTTACTTTTACACATAAACAAGAACGATCTGTCACACTACTACACTTTAAAACACAGTTTATATGTAATTCATGTCACACAGTCTCATACGGAACCTACATCCGCATCTTTTATATACTGTATATGATAAGATACTGTCATCCCCCTTCCCTTCTGTGTGAGAGGATGAATGAGCAAATGTATTTCTAGTTGCATGCTTGAGGGTAGCAGACAAGCCTGTCTGCTAGAGAACAGTAGGACCAACGTCGGAACAGGTAGCTACGCTTTCTAAAAGCAAAGAGGTTTCTATCCTTAGTATGGTCCTGTCCGTCTCTTGTCATGTTGGTATAGGAAGCTGGCCCTCTGGCCACTTCCGTTTGTATTTGTGAGCCACCCTCAAGGAGGGACCAGGGCAGTCTGTCCGTGGCGAGCGTCTGAAGTGGTAAGATCTCCGGCTAAGCGCGTGTCTGCTAAGTCTGTAGGACAATGGATTTCTTAAGTTCAGCCTAACTGAAAATTTAATCATCTTTATTTCAGGTTTAGCTCTAAAATATCTAATGTTATCTTAAATTGCAACGCAGTGTAATTCGCGTGTAAAGTTCAGAATATCTTCCGGTAGTTGCTTTGTTACTACTTTGTGAGGAAAGTGGAACCACGTGTTGATCAGTAACTCTAAGATCATCAATCTTAAATGCGAGTGTGCGTGAGATTATAACATCCCGTCTTGACAATATTTTTCAATATAGCAACTTTTCTTTATGTTCAACCCATGTGGAGTGTACTTTGTGAGACCACTACCACGTGCTTATATAATTGTTTGACCCATCAGGTTAATAGTAAGACGTTAGTAACCAGTTCGAGGTTTTTCTTTTGTAAATTGCTTTTCGATCTAATTTATTTTAATTATCAAAATTATTGTGGAGTTACACGCTTTGTGTAAACCAAGTTGACCACGTGAAGCATGTGGTGTAATCATCAAAGTAGCCCTCAGCTATTCTTTTTGGGAAGATTTCACAGAGAGTTAGTATGAATTTAGTATACCAGTATGTGGTAATTACATGACGGACAGGATTGTGCTACGAACGTAATTTCTTTGGGTGAAAATTGAATCGGTTGGTTGTGGTTAATTTCCTCTTGCATATGTTTCAACGTTCTTCGTGTGTTATTGTATGAATGCAGTGTTGTATGCAGTCTCCCAATCTTGGCTCCATAATTGATGTGTTCCGTAAGATTACAATCTCACATTTTCACAATCCTAAATAAGGCACCAGTTTAGTTAGGAATCAAGTTTAATATGCTGAAATTTCAATGATCAATGTTAAAATAAATTTCCAAATATAAACTGATTTATTTCTTTTTATTTAAATTCTCTTTATATATATAATAACCGGTTGTCGTATGACTATTAAAAGATTATAATTAATGTTAATCTGGTTGGGAATTTGGTAAGCTAGACAGGATACCTGGTGAAACAGTTGCTCAGTAATGCAAGATTAACTTCCCCAGACAGCTCACAGCTTTTAACCCGCTTTTATTGTCTATCACCACCGCTTACACCGCAAATCAAAGCAACAACGTTACACCACTATGCTCGTTTAGAACATTTCAGCTGCATACTCCAGTTGTCCTCCTGTCTTCTTATCCTCCATACTCTTTCTCTTCAATCTTTCCTTTAGCCGTGACTCCTTGGCAGCAGCTTCTGCAGCTGTCTCTTCTTCGGTTACCCGCCACTTGTCAGTAGCAGTTGGAGCTGAAGCCATCTTCCTTCCCATGAGGATGTTGAATTTCTTCATAACAATAGTAGAGCTGAAGCCATATTCCTTCTCATCTGGATGTTGAAATTCTTCTTAACATCGATCCTTGAAATTGCACCATCATTGAATGTTATTATCGCATTCATTACACCAATCTTTAGCACTATCAGCCCAAAAAATACAGTTTTGGGTATTCTCACTCATATACAGCTGTTGAAGCTTTCATTTGCATTCTGAGAGAGACCATGCTCACATTTTGTAAGCAGATTTTTATTTCCCAGATCCCTATATATACACCTAATTGACTCCATTACAGCAAGTTGTAAGGAATGCTTGTGGGTATATTGTATGCCTGTAGGATTGGTCAGCCACCTGTGGGGTTTCCTCTGTTGACACTCTGTGAAACCATGTTGCCCAAACAGCTCCTCTCGTGTTCTCCAAATCTCCTACATTTCTCCTTATTGCTAGTCCATAATATTGAGTCAAAGAATCAATTTCACTTTTTGTAAGGCGACTTGGACCATCTACGTGTTTTCTGTCTGACAGTTTATTTCCACTGAAGTCTTTAAATAATTTTCTCAGCCGAGCTCCCATTTTTTTTTATACATGCCCAACATATTCAAGTGTGTCCCCCATCAGAGTGTCCCCATATGGTCTGTCATTAACAACAGTAGTGTGTCCTTTACAGTCCCCATACCCAAAGTAGACTACATACCTCACACGACGACAGACCTCTGATCGTCTAAAAATGTTTAGAACTCTTTTCGTTTCCTTGTTTCCAATTGGTACATCAAAGTTCTTTACACAAACATGGGTGCCAATAAATTTACTCGAACAACCCTAGCAGTGCTTTGTTTTACATTCATAATCTAGTATCTTACCAGTTTCAATACATGTGGCAGTTAAAACCCCATTCAGAGAAATATGACGTCTCTTCTGCCAAGATCCATCAAATGCTGCTACAATGTCTGCATTCTCAGATAAGGCTACTGCTTCTTCTGCTGCTCTTTCCATTGAATGTTCACTTACACCACATAACGCATAATGTATTAATTTACTGTATCTGCCAAACCTCAGTGGATGTGGAGGCAAAACCATCACTGCACAAAAAGTCTGGGCAGCTCTCCTTCCCCTTCCAATACATCGCATTGCATTAGCAAGCTGAATATTTACATTGCAATGTTGACTATCAGTTACTGGCGATGTCATATTATCACTGTGCATCTTACACCAGTTACAGGCAATCACTAACCGACTTGCTGTAATGTCTTCAGGAACGTCAATAGACCTACTATCTTCACAATTGCAGTACTTACATTTCACAGCACTCTTCATAACTCTTGACAGCATATTTACGTTCACAGCAACATTTCCGTCGTTACTGCTGATCACAATACTGCTAGGCTTGTTCTTATTACAACCAGGTGAAAGTTTACGTCTAGAAGCACTCCCTGTAGACAGAGTTTCCGCAGGCGACTTTTGAAGCAACTGATGTGTATCATTCGGTTGTGTTTGGAACCGGTTGCCTCGAAACTTTCGTTTGGGGCTAAATTTTTTTTACTCTAGGCATTTGTAGCACAGGAAAGAAACACACAGAAACAAAACAACACACAATAACTACAAAAACACACGCGTATGAAATTCCGAAATCATATATTCTCGGATCTTTGTTTATATTCTGACCATAGCCTTCTAAACATGCCTGTACTTAGGTTCCGGGAGGCAGTGCCTTCTGGAATACACCTGTGTTAAATATCCGCAGCTAACGACAGAGAAAACGGAAGAACAAAATAATGCATCACGTATTCTGACGCACTTCAAACTGACAGATGGGCATGGGCCCTGTGCAACATTACGTTCAACCTTAATTTTAGAACGAACGGAAAATGATAATGCCAATAAACTACACATTTTTGAAATCAGCATGAAATACTCTTTTCTATAGCTCAAGATTTTTTTTTTTATTTTTGGTCAATTTCAGGAGCTTGTTCCCTTAAGAAGTAACGGCTCCGGTCATGAAAACTGACAACGGTCGGGAGAGCGCTGTGCTGACCACACGTCCCTCCATATCCGCATCCAGTGACGCCTATAGGCTGAGGATGACACGGCGGTCGGTCAGTGCCGTTAGGGTCTTCGGAGGCCTGTCCAGGCGGTGTTTAGTTTAGTTTAGTAGTTAACCGATATGACAGACAGTGGGCTTACGAAAGTAACATTCAGTATTAAGTTCACTGCAGCAGTTCATGGTCGTCATCAAGTGTTGTCTTGGACCTAATCTTAAAGTCATTGCTCCATGAACTATGCATTAGCGAGAAATACATTTTCATCAAAATGGTTTTCATTCATCGTTTGTCGATATGACGGCGACAGGGCGTATTCTTGTTGACCGCTAAACTTTCTCTCACTTCGGACTCAGTTCTTGCTCACAGCCTGTACCATACTGATCTGGACTTTTATTTTACTGCACCAATTTGCAGTCTCGGGAAGAAGTTCATCTCTGTTCCCATCTCAAGGAGATGTGCCTTGTTCATAATGGTCTGCGTCTCCCCGATCGTTATCCTGCCCAATACCTAAACGCAAATTACTCGAGGTACGAGGTGTGGCTAGAAAAAAACCGGACTAGTACTGGTGAAACAATAAAACGAATGCAGTAAGGCTGAAAGTCGCGTGGCCTGTCACGTGACTCTCGCTCCGCCTACTGCTCGAGTTTCATCTGCCTCCTGCACTCAGTCTGCCAGTGGCGTCTGTTTTAAGTAGTTGACGTTTTGTCTGTGCGTCGGAAAATGTTGAGTGTACAGAAAGAACAGCGTGTTAACATCAAATTTTGTTTCAAACTAGGAAAATCTGCAAGTGAAACGTTTGTAATGTTACAACAAGTGTACGGCGATGATTGTTTATCGCGAACACAAGTGTTTAAGTGGTTTAAACGATTTAAAGATGGCCGCGAAGACACCAGTGATGACACTCGCACTGGCAGACCATTGTCTGCAAAAACTGATGCAAACATTGAAAAAATCGGTAAACTTGTTCGACAAGATCGCCGTTTAACAATCAGAGCAGTGTCTGAGTTAACAGGAGTTGACAAGGAAAGTGTTAGGCAGATTCTTCATGAAAGTTTCAACATGAACAAAGTGTGTTCGAAAATGGTTCCAAAGTGTCTCACAATTGAAAAGAAGGAACGCCGAAGAATGATTTGTTCTGACATCCTGGAAAACATTGAAAGTGATCCCACCTTCTTACAAAATGTTATTACTTGCAATGAATCGTGGTTTTTTACTTACGATCCCGAAACTAAATGCCAATCGATGCATTGGAAAACTCCTGGTTCTCCACGACAAAAAAAAGCACGAATGTCAAAATCGAAATTCAAGGCAATGATGATTGTTTTTTTTTGACATCAAAGGGATTGTGCACATTGATTGGGTACCAGAGGGACAAACAGTGAATCAGCATTACTACATTAGCGTCCTGGCTACCCTACGTGAGCGAGTACGGAGAAAACGGAACGATTTGTGGAGAAAAAAGTCATGGATCCTTCACCAAGACAATGCCCCAGCTCACAGTGCGTTGTCAGTGAAGACGTTTTTGGCAAAACACAACATTTCCATCTTAGATCATCCACCCTACTCACCTGATTTGGCCCCCTGTGACTTTTTTCTTTTCCCTAAAGTCAAGTCAGCTTTGAAAGGAACTAGATTTGAGACTGTTGAAGCAGTAAAAGAAAAAGCGACGGAAGTAATGTATGGACTTACCGAAAATGATATGCAGCATTGCTATGAACACTGGAAAATTCGTATGGAGCGGTGTAGAGACCGAGGAGGAGAGTACATTGAAGGAGATAACATGAAATTGTAAATAATTGTAAATAAATGTTTTTTCCAGCATCAGTCCGGTTTTTTTCTAGCCGCAGCTCGTATTCCGAAAGCTCCGCGGCGCCAGAGACTGACTCGCGCCTTTTTCGCGCGCACTGTACACTTGGAGGCAGCTCTGTGTGAGAAGAAACTCCTCTCGTTTTTGATACCGTTGGACGTTTAGCCTTATCTGGCTGACCCCCACACCACTATTTCCGGCGCGGCCCCAGACCGCGCTACGGCCAGCTCTCACAGCAGCATTTGCAACCGCGTCTGCTCGTCTTGTTTTGTAAGCTGCTTTCTCAGGTCCGCTCTGCACCTCTCACAGACGCAGATGCAAATAGGCAACGCGCAGGCTACAACTAACCCAGTTAGCATTGCCACGGCGTGTTTAATTAACCATCATCACCGAGGCTTGATTTACGTTCCGTCTTAAAAGTATAATCGTGAGTAGAAGAAACAGGTAGATACACCTGCGGAATACATTAGGAGAATGCTTTTGCTTTAGCACAAATTCTCTTGCTCGTGAGCAAGTGCGTTACTATTGATATATAATTATATGTTAAATTTTGAAAATTCTAAATCAAACAAAGTAGATTGCCTCGCTTTTGCTGATGACTTAGCGATTCTGGCAGGAAGTTTGGAAGAAGCAGTCAAACAGATCAATATTTTGAATGAAACAGCAGAAAAAGCAGGACTGAAAGTCTCCTTTGAAAAGACAGAGTACCTAACCAATATAAAAGAGGCACCGAACAATATGATTACAAAGTATGGCCAGATAAAGAAGATTTCTAACTTCAAATATTAAGGGAAATCATCCAGCCCAATGTTTCAGATAAAGAAGGAAATAAAACAAGAACAAGAAAAATGGAAATGGCATTCCAGCTAACAAAGAATGTGTACAACAAGAAGTCAGTATCAATTAACGCAAAAATAAGGCACTACAACACTGTGATTAAGCCAGAGTGTCTGTATGCATCTGAATGTTTAGCAATGAACACTAACAAGAAAATGGAAGCTATAGCAAAAAAGGAGCGAAAAATCATTAGAAGAGTACTTGGGCAGAGGTTTGAGAATGGAACTTGGAAGCTTAGAAGTAATAGAGAAGTGTATGACAAAATTGAGAAAGTGGGAGATACTATGAGGAAGAGAAGAGTAAGCTTTTACGCCCATTTGAAAAGAATGACTGATGAAAGGCTGACAAAGAAAATATTCATGTTTTTTGACAAGAACCCCAGAACCCAAATTACCTGGTTCAAAGAAGTCAAAGCAGACTTAGAGGAGATGGGTATAGGAGAAGATGATATAACCAACAGAGACTTAATGAGAGACAAAATTCAACATTTTGAAGGATTTGAAGTGAAGAAGAGAAGAACTGGAGGAACAGTGTGAACAGAAGACCGAAGGGAGCAGCACAGAGAGAGGATGAAGACATATTGGCAGAAGAGAAAAGAGGAGGAGCGCAATAGGAGAAATGTACATTGAAAAATAGTTGTTTAACGCGGTCCCTAGACGGCCAAAATCGAAAGAAAAAGGGAAGTAAAATAAGGAATCGCGAGAATCTTGTCAGAGAAGCACTTCTGAATGCGCCGTAGAGTGATTTGTAGAATGGGTCTTACTCATAATGATTCCATTTGTGATTTGTTTTCTGTTTGGGCTTGCTGTAGGCAAAGCATGACGCACTGGCACCAGTCACCTCAGTGGGTATACTGACAGAAGTGCACACTCTCAAGCTGAAACCCCAGACCCACTTTTTCTTATCACATCCCAGGGGGTCGATAAAAATATTCAAGCACCAAAAACGGCGTTACCATGCGTAATACTGTGTAGGAAAACCACTGGCATTCCAAACAGTTCCCAAGCATCTCGGAATGCATAAATGTAGCTCCTGTATGGTTTGAAAGGGAATCATACCATTTTTCCGGCAAATTAATGGGAAGTATAGGTAATAGTGACGGGGGTGAATAGCGATTACGCACCCTCCTCTCCAAAGCAGACCACAAAGATTCGATATTATTGAGCTCTGGTAAATTTGGTATACAGAGGAGATGCGAGCGTTCATCCTCGTGCTCTCAAAACCAGTCCTGGACGGTACGAACTGTGTGAACAGGGGCCCTGCCGTGTTGGTACACAGAATCATAATTGGGCAACACACATTGTAGCATGGGATGGATCGCGTCTGCCAAGCTGGCCACATAATCGTTGACAGTAGCGCGGCATTACAGAGTAATCACGGGACCCACGGAATACCACGAAATGGGTGCACAAGTCATCACCGAGCACCCGCAATGTTTCACTCTTGGGACGTAAACTCGGCTAGAAGTTTGAAACAGAGCGCAGCAAGACTCATCAGGGCAAATGACTTTCTTGCAATACTCGACGGTCCACGTTTTATGGCTTCGTCACCATGATTTCCTGTTTACGGGTATTTGCATCGCTGATGAGTTATGGAGCACCTATTGTGTTGGTTTAGTGCTGACAGGTTTGGCGAGTGCGACATTCAGTTCTGCAGTGACTTTTGCGGCTGTCGTCCTCTTATTTTTCGTCTCCATACCCTCCAATGACCGTCTGTCAAGGTCACTCAACAGACGTTTTCGTCCGCGCTGTGACTAAGCGGATGATGTCTTCCCGCTCTCCGTGGATGCGGTATAAATCTTCGGTAAGGTGTCCCTTGAAACACTTCAGCTATCTTGCTTACGGAAGCACCCCACTATACGAGCACCAACAATTTGCCCACCTTCGAGTTCACTTAGATCCAAAATAATGGACGCACAACTTAACACAGAAAATTGTTCTTACTGCGTCGATCCGAACATGACACAGTCAGGGAAAAAGCACCACAAGCGCGAATATGTCAGCTGGTGCCAGTACCATAGAGACTCCGCAGTTGCGCGAGTTCCATCAGCGCCACGTGCGGTATTGAGGATGAAGATATCGATCTCGCCCCGGCCAGCTGCCGGTCGAGTACAATCCGCCAATGACCGGACGACTACGCAGAGAAGCCTTTTCGGAAGATAGAAGAGCAGCTCGCCATAATTATACACTCCTGGAAATTGAAATAAGAACACCGTGAATTCATTGTCACAGGAAGGGGAAACTTTACTGACACATTCCTGGGGTCAGATACATCACACGATCACACTGACAGAACCACAGGCACATAGACACAGGCAACAGAGCATGCACAATGTCGGCACTAGTACAGTGTATATCCACCTTTCGCAGCAATGCAGGCTGCTATTCTCCCATGGAGACGATCGTAGAGATGCTGGATGTAGTCCTGTGAAACGGCTTGCCATGCCATTTCCACCTGGCGCCTCAGTTGGACCAGCGTTCGTGCTGGACGTGCAGACCGCGTGAGACGACGCTTCATCCAGTCCCAAACATGCTCAATGGGGGACAGATCCGGAGATCTTGCTGGCCAGGGTAGTTGACTTACACCTTCTAGAGCACGTTGCGTGGCACGGGATACATGCGGACGTGCATTGTCCTGTTGGAACAGCAAGTTCCCTTGCCGGTCTAGGAATGGTAGAACGATGGGTTCGATGACGGTTTGGATGTACCGTGCACTATTCAGTGTCCCCTCGACGATCACCAGTGGTGTACGGCCAGTGTAGGAGATCGCTCCCCACACCATGATGCCGGGTGTTGGCCCTGTGTGCCTCGGTCGTATGCAGTCCTGATTGTGGCGCTCACCTGCACGGCGCCAAACACTCATACGACCATCACTGGCACCAAGGCAGAAGCGACTCTCATCGCTGAAGACGACACGTCTCCATTCGTCCCTCCATTCACGCCTGTCGCGACACCGCTGGAGGCGGGCTGCACGATGTTGGGGCGTGAGCGGAAGACGGCCTAACGGTGTGAGGGACCGTAGCCCAGCTTCATGGAGACGGTTGCGAATGGTCCTCGCCGATACCCCAGGAGCAACAGTGTCCCTACTTTGCTGGGAAGCGGCGGTGCGGTCCCCTACGGCACTGCGTAGGATCCTACGGTCTTGGCGTGCATCCGTGCGTCGCTGCGGTCCGGTCCCAGGTCGACGGGCACGTGCACCTTCCGCCGACCACTGGCGACAACATCGATGTACTGTGGAGACCTCACGCCCCACGTGTTGAGCAATTCGGCGGTACGTCCACCCGGCCTCCCGCATGCCCACTATACGCCCTCGCTCAAAGTCCGTCAACTGCACATACGGTTCACGTCCACGCTGTCGCGGCATGCTACCAGTGTTAAAGACTGCGATGGAGCTCCGTATGCCACGGGAAACTGGCTGACACTGACGGCGGCGGTGCACAAATGCTGCGCAGCTAGCGCCATTCGACGGCCAACACCGCGGTTCCTGGTGTGTCCGCTGTGCCGTGCGTGTGATCATTGCTTGTACAGCCCTCTCGCAGTGTCCGGAGCAAGTATGGTGGGTCTGACACACCGGTGTCAATGTGTTCTTTTTTCCATTTCCAGGAGTGTAGATCGTCACCCAGGACTCACTTAGACACGGGAAGTTGTATAGTGAACTCTTAGAAGTGAACAGACAGTTGTAATTGCATGTGCTATGCACTGTGAAGTTTTCTACGATTATTTGCACTTAGCCATTGGGGGCCTTTTTTGTGTTACATTACATGCAGTGTTGCAATTTATTCAAGTGACAAATATAAGTAAATCTTTTTCACTCATTTGCGTGACTTTGTTAATAAATTGTTGGAGTGTTGTAGAAACTTCGTTCTCCTATCCTGTTACCTCACCCTCGGGCACAGCTGTGTAATTAGTGGCAGGAAGAAATTGTCTTTGCGGTGTACTGCACCAGAAGCCGTTTCACAGACTCACAAACTCGGCCTGCAGTAACAACAATGGCAACTCGGCATCCACAGCAGTAGTGAGGAGGTGTTGACTAAACTGGTGACGAGGCTTTGCAAAAGTTGTCACCACGACTGGTGTACCTCCTTTCAGCCCCGTCGACGGGACGAGGTTCTCCTCACTCGGCTTCGGATAGGCCACAGCCCTATGACGCATGGCTCCCTCCTCCGGCGGGAGGACCCTCCAATGTGTGGTGCTTGTGGCGTCCAGGTCACTGTGCGTCACGTTTTATTGGATTGCGTTTTATTTTCTGACCAGCGGGCCGCCGCTGACTTACCAGCGGACCTGCCATCTCTTTTAGGCAACACTCGGACGAATATGGTTAAAGTTTTAAAGTTCTGTGCCCTGTCAAATGTTTTTACAAAGATTTTAGGGAGAGGATCTTAACTTGCTCACTGTGTGACAAGCTCGCCCATATTTTATGAGCCGCGAACGTTGACGATAAAACAGGTGGAGGGCGCGCGCGACTTCAGCGATGCAAAAACTCGCCTTCGCTGGGTCCAGAGATGCTGCCTGAGCGACGCGCAGCAGCCGCCCGCTGTCGTAGAGAACCGACAGCAGCAGCGAATAATTAATTAACTGTCAGAAGTTGGCGTGGCGCTGCGTTTTGGTTCGTTTTAAATGGTTCCTATGGTACGAAATAAAGAGTTAGCTAGTTCCCATGTAGACCTTTCTCCGACGAAGTCTATATATCGGCGTGCGTCTAGGTCTGATAGTAGAGCGACCCACTGAGTGACGTAGTGAGGCACCGCAGCTGGCGATTAAGGCTTGGAAGAGGAAAGGAGTTTTAATTGGTACATTTTATATCCTCTCTACTTCGACCATCATCTGTTATTTTGCTCCCGAAATAGCAGAACTCCTTTAGTACTTTAAGTGTCTCATTTCCTATTCTAATTCCCTCAGCATCACCCGATTTAATTCAACTACATTCCATTATCCTCGTTTTGCTTAATACATCATACACGTATATTTACAGTAACCACCAGCTGTTATTATTAAGTTGTCGTGTAGGATGCGCTAGGTGACGATCAGTTTGGCTTTAGGAAAAGTAAAGGGACGAGAGAGGCAATTATGACGTTACGGCTAATAATGGAAGCAAGGCTAAAGAAAAATCAAGACACTATCATAGGATTTGTCGACCTGGAAAATACGTTCGACAATATAAAATGGTGTAAGCTGTTCGAGATTCTGAAAAAAGTAGGGGTAAGCTATAGGGAGAGAAGGGTCATATACAATATGTACAACAACCAAGAGGGAATAATAAGAGTGGAGGATCAAGAACGAAGTGCTCGTATTAAGAAGGGTGTAAGACAAGGCTGTAGCCTTTCGCCCCTACTCTTCAATCTGTACATAGAGGAAGCAATGATGGAAATAAAAGAAAGGTTCAGGAGTGGAATTAAAATACAAGGTGAAAGGATATCAATAATACGATTCGCTGAGGACATTGCTATCCTGAGTGAAAGTGAAGAAGAATTAAATGATCTGCTGAACGGAATGAACAGTCTAATGAGTACACAGTATGGTTTGAGAGTAAATCGGAGAAAGACGAAGGTAATGAGAAGTAGTAGAAATGAGAACAGCGAGAAACTTAACACCAGGATTGATGGTCACGAAGTCAATGAAGTTAAGGAATTCTGCTACCTAGGCAGTAAAATAACCAATGACGGACGGAGCAAGGAGGACACCAAAAGCAGACTCGCTATGGCAAAAAAAGGCATTTCTGGCCAAGAGAAGTCTACTAATATCAAATACCGGCCTTAATTTGAGGAAGAAATTTCTGAGGATGTATGTCTGGAGTACAGCATTGTATGGTAGTGAAACATGGACTGTGGGAAAACCGAAACAGAAGAGAATCGAAGCATTTGAGATGTGGTGCTACAGACGAATGTTGAAAATTAGGTGGACTGATAAGGTAAGGAATGAGGAGGTTCTACGCAGAATCGGAGGGGAAAGGAATATGTGGAAAACACTGATAAGGAGAAGGGACAGGATGATAGGACATCTGCTAAGACATGAGGGAATGACTTCTATGGTACTAGAGGGAGCTGTAGAGGGCAAAAACTGTAGAGGAAGACAGAGACTGGAATACGTCAAGCAAATAATTGAGGACGTAGATTGCAAGTGCTACTCTGAGATGAAGAGGTTAGCACAGGAAAGGAATTCGTGGTGGGCCGCATCGAACCAGTCAGTAGACTGATGACCAAAAGCACAACACAGCACAGCACAAGCTTCGGTATGCGTACTCTTGAACTTTGAAAGGCGGGGCTTCCCTTATTTCTGTTTTAGAAGACCGGCGTTTTTTCATAGTGATGTCTGTATTTTCTGTTTTTAGTTTTTCATTGGTTTACTTTAGTGGTGTTTGTTTTTTCTTCAAATGTAAACATCGGTTGACAGTTTCGTTGAGATTAGAAAATACTGTTTTTTTTCTATATATGAATTGTTTTCATAAACTGTTTTTGTTGTAGAACTGGGGAAACCAGATTCTGGTAGTCCATTTGGTTGCCATGTTCGTATAAAGTAGTCCCAATAACTATACAGGGTACTAGTACTTCGAAATCGTCGGCCGAACACCGATATGGACGTCGTTTTACGCGCCAGCCGGGACGGTAATTCACTCGGCCGCGCGTTTGTTTGCCGTGCGGTGGGTCCGAACAGCTGAACAGCTGGGTCCAATCCGCGAGGCGAGCGCTCCTAAACCGCGGGCGGCGTATGCTGGGCTGCGCGCCGCGCCGTGGCCGATATCGGTCCCGCGGGGATTGTCGGGCGACACAAAAGCGCCGCATTGTCTCTGCCTGTGTGCCCGTCTCAGTCAGCGCAGCTGCGCGCCTCCCCCCACCTCACCCTAAAGTATCCCTCTCCCCCCCCCCATCTCCCTTCCGCCGAACCGAATCGGCGACCACGGATCGCCACGCTCCATTTCCGAACCGCAGATGGAACTGAGGCTACTCTGTTGGCAGTTTACACCGCTCAGACTGAACACTAATGACAGCGCCCCTCCTACTTCCACGAAGTCGACGGAACTACTACTTTTCTCGCTTACCTTCATCTGAATGTCATATCACGTGATACGAAATTCAATCTTCGTTATATTTCCTTCAGTCGAAATTGCCCGACTATAGAAAGAGTCACTGAATACCGAAAAAATATAAAAATAGATAAACAAAAAGAAGACATTTCCAGTAATACATTGAGATAAGTCTTTTTATAAAGTTTTTTTTTTTTCAAAACAGTGCTTCCTACGGCAGCTGACCACCACTTCTCACGAGAGGCAGACCCGCCAGTATAAATGGAAGCGGCGAGTACCGTGTTGTCATTAGTGAAGCCCCAACAGCAGAATCAGTAGGTCTGGAGAGATCAGTGCCTACGAACGCGGACTAGACATAGGGTGTCACTTGATTAACAAATCCATCGGGCAACGGCTAAAAATGGTTCAAATGGCTCTGACCACTATGGGACTCAACATCTTAGGTCATAAGTCCCCTAGAACTTAGAACTACTTAAACCTAACTAACCTAAGGACATCACACACACCCATGCCCGAGGCAGGATTCGAACCTGCGACCGTAGTAGTCCCGCGGTTCCAGACTGCAGCGCCAGAACCGCTAGACCACCGCGGCCGGCGGGCAACGGCCTTGCTGCCGTGTTAACACCGGTTCCCATCAGATAGCCAAGGTCAAGTGCTGTCGGGTTGGGTTAGCACTTGGATGGGTGATCATCCGATCTGCCGAGCGCTGTTCCAAAGCGGGATGCACTCGGCCCTTGGGAGGCAAACTGAGGAGCTACTTGATAGAGAAGTAACGGCTCCGGTATCGTAAACTGGCATGCAGTCGGGAGAGCGGTGTGTTGACCACATGCCCCTACATATCTGCATCCAGTTACGCCTGTCGGCTGAGGTACCGTTGGGCCTTCATGACCTGTTCGGAAGGAGTGTAGAGTTTAGTTTGTAACAAATCCATCACCGAAACTTAATCCTTTATGAAAGTGTTCAAGTCGATTGATGCTGATGAGCCGCGCGGGATTAGCCGAGCGGTCTGAGGCGCTGCAGTCATGGACTGTGCGGCTGGTCCCGGCGGAGGTTCGAGTCCTCCCTCGGGCATGGGTGTGTGTGTTTGTCCTTAGGTTAAGTAGTGTGTAAGCTTAGGGACTGATGACCTTAGGAGTCAAGTCCCATAAGATTTCACACACATTTGAACATTTTTGATGGTCATGTGACTGAGAAGTGGAATTGCGAAGGGACAGCCACATCTAAATCGAGACCAGGGACACCTCATGTACTGACCGACAGGCAACGTCGATATTTGTGGAACGGGATTGAAAAAGAATTCATGAAATCAGCCATGTCACGGTATTGCAGTATTTTCCCGATTACGGTGCGGTCCTCTTATTGCGTTTAAGAAACCGCTAAATGTGGAAGGAAGGACATGAACACATTTTGCAGTGTTTTGTACTGCGTGCAGAAGAGGAAATCTCGGAGACGATAACTGTGTCAGCATGACCCTGTCGTACAGCAGCATTTGTGAGGCAATGGTGTGTGGACAACACTCCCGAGATGGAGTAGTTTGCCCACAGTCCCGACCTGAACACCGTGGAACACTTTCTGCCAACTGTGGTTTCGGATCTTGTGGAAGAGTGGGCTTCCGTCCCTCTAGAGACACTGAGACACCTCAACGAAAGTGTCCCCAGCAGAATTCAAGTCGCCATAAAGGCGAAGGGTGGACACACGCAGTGGCGGCTGTTCTGCAAGAGTAGTAGTAGTAGTAGTATAAGGGTTGTGTGGGCGCACGACAGCAAGGTCTTCAGCGCCCGTTCAGTATCATAGTGAGACGGGTGTCAAGAAAAAAACTCAGAACATTTACATATAACGGAACAGAAAACACGGGGAACAATCATGGAAAAATATGTGCTCACCCACACCGAAGCGTGGGATGAAGCAGGGCGTCAGCAGTAAAACATGGACAACACAGGAAGAAAAAGGTAGAGGGAGCTAAAACAATGGAGCAGATGGAAGTGGCTGGCTGACCGCAAGGAAAAAAGGGAGGAGTCAGCCACTCTGCAATACACTAAAACCTCCAGCCTAAAAGTTTAGGCCAGAGTCCAGACGCATCACAAAACTTAAAAACCCTAGACACACACGTCTCATCGTTAGCTAAAACACAGGGCAGATCCCCATCAACTTGTGCTTCTGCCCTTGCATCACGGTATAAAATGCAGTCTGTTAAAATGTGCCGGACAGAGATGTGCACACCACAAGCATCACAAAACGGAGGATCCTCCCGCCGTAATAAATAGCTATGTGTCAGGGGACAGTGCCCGATCCGAAGGCGTGTGAGCGCCACCTCTTCCCGCCTGAGCAGCCGGCAGGAGGAACGCCACGGCCGAGTGGTCGACTTTACCGACCGCAGTTTATTGGCCGTCACCGCCAGCCATTCGTCCTCCAACAACTCCATGCACTTCCTGTGGAGTGCAGCGATGACTGACTGCAAGGGGATAGGACACTGGACCACATCCTGCTCTCTGCAAGAGCACATCAACACCCCAACTTGTTACATCATGCAGATTTATTTGTTACTTTTCTTTCAATGCTGTTAACGGAATGTAGATGCAGTAATCTCATGTACACAGCACTAAATCTACCACGCTATGCTACATTTGTCCTCTACACTCGGTTTGCTAGCATCAGGGTCGCGAGCACACTGTTAGTTGTGCACCTTTTAAGGAACTTTGGCGCATGCGCAACTGGCGTGACGTAATTGCTTTATGGGCCAAATACACACGGACTTGCTCAAGAACGTGCACGGTTCTTGGCGTGCACAGCTAGCCCTTACTTCTCAGCTACAAGTTTACGTCACCAGGAGGTAACACACTGCAGCAGACTTTTATCCCACTTTTGCTTGGCATAAATCCCGATAGACGGTACCATATTCCTCAGACATGCCACTTCACTAATTGCATGGCAAAATTAGATTGTAAATCAGTATATGGTACAGTTATACTGATAGAAAAACATTTTGTGGGATTCTGTATGAGATACGATAGATTAACTTTTGTACTCTATTGAACAGTAATTCATTTGAGGCTCTGAGAATCATAAAGCATATCACCGTCGATAACGAGACTGTAACATTTATTCATGCTTCTGACTTCTGTTGATCTTACAGTGTGTCAGGTTTATCTGTACCGTACGCCCACATTGTATGTATATAGACTGAAACGCCAAAGAAACTGGTATAGGCGTGTGTATTCAAACGCACAGATATGTCAATAGGCAGAATACGGCTCTGCGGTTGACAACGCCTATATAAGACAACAAGGGTCTGGCGCAGTCGTAGATTGGTTACTGCTGCTAGAAGGGCAGGTTATCCAGATTTAAAGGAGTTTGAACGTGGGGTTATAGTCGGCGCACGAGCGATGGGACACAGCATCTCCGAGGTAGGGAGGAAGTGGGGATTTCCCCCCGTATGACCATTTGACGAGTGTACCGTGGATATCAGGAATCTGTTGAAACATGATATCTCCGACATCGCTGCGGCCGGAAAAAGATCCTGCAAGAACGCGACGAACGGCGACTACAGAAAATCGTTGAACGTGACAGAAGTGCAACCCTTCCGGAAATTGCTGCAGATTTCAGTGCTGGGCCGTCAACAACTGTCAGCGTGCGAACCATTCAACGGAACATCATCGATATGGGTTTTCGGAGCCGAAGGCCCACTCGTGTACCGCTAATGACTGCACGACAAAAGGCTTTACGCCTCGGTTGGGGCCGTCAACCCCGAAACTGGACTGTTGATGACTGCAAACATGTTTCCTGGTCGGACGAGTCTCATTTCAAATTATATCGAGCGGATGGACGTGTACGGGTATGGAGACAACCTCATGAATCCATGGGCCCTGCATGGCAGTAGGGAAATGTTCAAACTGGTGGATGCTCTGTAATGGTGTGTGGCGTGTGTTGTTGGAGAGATATGGGACCGCTGATATGTCTAGATGGGACTCTGAAGGTGACAAATAAGTAAGCATCTTGTCTTCTCACCTGCATCCATTCATGTCAATCGCGCATTCCGACGGACTTGGGCACTTCCAGCAGGACAATGCTACGCCCCACACGAATGGTTCAAATGGCTCTGACAAGGGAACATCCCCATCGCACCCCCCTCAGATTTAGTTATAAGTTGGCACAGTGGATAGGCCTTGAAAAACTGAACACAGATCGATCGAGAAAACAGGAAGAAGTTGTGTGGAACTATGAAAAAATAAGCAAAATATACAAACTGGGTCGTCCATGTGTAAGATAGGCAATATTAAGGGCAATATGAGGCGAGGAGCGCCGTGGTCCCGTGGTTAGTGTGAACAGCTGTGGAACGAGAGGTCCGTGGTTCAAATCTTCCCTCGACCAAAAATTTTAACTTTTTATTTTCAGTTTATGTGAAAAACTCTTATGTTTTGATCACTTTTTTTGGAGTTATTATTACATCCACAAGAAAACCTAAATCGGGCAAGGTAGAAGAAACTTTTCACCCATTCGCCAAGTGTACTAGTTAGGTGGGTCGACAACATATTCCTGTCATGTGACGCACATGCTGTCACCAGTGTCGTATACAAAATATCAGACGTGTTTTCCTGTGGAGGAATCGGTTGACCTATGACCTTGCGATCAAATGTTTTCGGTTCCCATTGGAGAGGCACGACCTTTCGTCTATTAATCGCACGGTTTTGCGGTGCAGTCGCAAAACACAGACACTAAACTTATTACAGTGAACAGAGACGTCAATGAACGAACGGACAGATCATAACTTTGCGAAAATAAAGAAAGCAAAATTTTCAGTGCATGGCAGATTTGAACCAAGGATCTCTCGTTCCGCAGCTGTTCACGCTAACCACGGGACCACAGCGCTCCTCGCCTCACATTGCCCTTAATATTGCCTATCTTACGCATGGACGACCCAGTTTCTATATTTTGCTTATTTTTTCATAGTTCCACACAACTTCTTCCTGTTTTCTCGATTGATCTGTGTTCAGTTTTTCAATGCCTATCCACTGTGCCAACTTATAACTAAATCTGAGGGGGGTGCGATGGGGATGTTCCCTTGTGAGCACTATGAGACTTAACATCTGAGACCATAAGTCCCCTAGAACTTAGACCTACTTAAACCTAACTAACCTGAGGACATCACACACATCCATGTTCGAGGCAGGATTTCAACCTGCGGCCGTAGCAGTCGCGCGGTTCCGGTCTGGAGCGCCTAGCACCGCTCGTCCACCACGGCCGGCTGCGCCCCACACGTCCAGAACTGCTACAAGGTGGCTCCAGGAACACTCTTCTGAGTTTAAATACTTCCGATGGCCACCAAGCTCTCGAGGCATTATTGGGCGTATCTGGGATGCCTTGCAACGAGCTGTTCAGAAGATTTCCTCCCCCTCGTACGAATTTATGGACAGTCCTGCAAGACTCATGGTGTCATTTCCGTCCAGCGCTACTTCAGATCAGTCGAGTCCATGCCGCGTAGTGTTGCGGCACTACTGTGTGCTCGCAGTGGCCCTACATGATATTAAGCAGGCGTTCCAGTTTCCTTGGCTCTTCGTTTATGAACTCTCACGAAATGCTGTCTTACTGGTTTCTCTGACATTCATTTAAATGTGGGGTCAGAGACGGTGTGCTTTTGGCCTCTGTGGCTCTCAGCGCACTTGTATTCTAGTCAGGTGATTTTGTTGGTAGATAGTATTAATTGAATTTAATCATGTGCGGAAACGGCAGTTTGTGCTTGGAATTGGTTGTTTACTGTGCAGGAATCGGCTCCCCTGTGCAAAGTCAACATGAACTCTGTTAAATCTGTTTCAAGTGCTAACAGGGAAGAAATTCACCAAAAAAAGTTAGCTGCAAAGGAACTAGGGCCTCCCAAACAATATCCGTTGTCTGAGAAAGTGACAAAATCAAATAAGCGTGACTACAAGCAAACATTTAACATTAAAGTGTATAATAAGCCTAAGTAGTGTAAGTGCAACGTAAGAATGTCTGATTTCCAGCCCTGCAGTTATTTCGTCAACTAATACGTGTATTGGGGGTCTTGTATACTCATCCAAAAAAGTTTTAAAAAGCAAGAAAACTCCCACTTAGAAATGCGAAACAGAGAGTAGTGAAAGCTTAAACATTACTTCGTTCTTGCCATAAATTGTACTTAATTATGCTCAAAACAACAAAATTCCACAAAACAAATCTTTCTTTTTTCAGACAAGCTATGCGTTTTATTATTATTTAATATTATTATTGTTACTACTATTATTGTTGTCATTGTTTTTGACAGGGCTGAAGTTGTGTAAATATGTTGATAAGCATAACTGTTATACAGCAGACGCTATTAATTTCACACTTTCACATTTATGTGAATTTACAAAGTTATAAACACCCAGAATGTATAGTTCCGAGCCGCCACTTGGCACACCCCATACTGATGACCACAAGTATGTGTCCGGATTCTACTGACCAGGCAGTGTGTGTGTGTGTGTGTGTGTGTGTGTGTGTGTGGGTGGGTGGGTGGGTGGGTTTGTACGTAACCGAAATTTTTCATGAAGTGTACTATCAGTTTTGAGTTTTGGTGCCACATTTGGGCGTATCGTCTTTCGTGTCAATGATCTTATTATGGACTTGCCTTTTTCATTTCTACATGGTATCGATGAAAGTGAATAGTACTGAATGACGACCAGTTGTGGCCAACTGCTGCCATCATTCTGGTCTGCACCAAGGAAGAAAAAATGTGTAACTAACCATCCCGTAATTACGAGGTCTGTTCAAAAAATTCCGGAACATTCATAATTTCGCGCCAAAGCTGTGATGGAGCGAAATGCGGTTGCCATCTGTGTACACACCTGTGTTTAATGTGTAGCTGCTGGAAGTTTCATTCTTGTATGTCTGTTAAGTATTGTCAGAGCAGTGTTGAGTAGAACGTTTTCTTGCACAGGTTGCGAATTTCTGGATGGCAGAGATAGAGGAACAACACGTCGCATTAAATTTTGCGTGAAACTCGAGAAAACGTCTACAGAGACACACCAAATGATGCAGGAAGCTTCGCTAATGAGTGCTGAAGCCGTAATCGATGTTACGAATGGCACACACGGTTTAAAAATGGCCGGACGGAAGTTGAAGATGATTCTCGTTCAGGACGCCCTTCGACGACTACCGACGACGCTCACGTGAGGAACGTCAACAAAATTGTGCGTGCCAGTCGGAGACTGACTGCCCGAGAGATTGCAGAAGAACGTAGCGTTTCAGTTGGATGGTGTCATCGAATCCTGACACAGCATCTCGGAATGCACAGTGCTGCTGCCAAGTTCGTCTGACAGCTCATGACTCACGACCAGAGAGACCTTCACCTCACATTCTGTGCAGAGCTTTCGGATCGCACAAATAAGAATGAGATGAAGACAATCATAACTGATGATGAGACGTAGGTCTATAGTTCCGATGTTGTGACCAACGTTCAATCTTCATAATGGGTTGGGATAGGTTCTTTAGGTAAAAAAAAAATTAAAAAAATAAATTAGGTTAGGTTAGTGTTTTTTAACGTCCCGTCGACAACGAGGTCATTAGAGACGGAGCGCAGGCTCGGGTTAGGGAAGGATGGGGAAGGAAATCGGCCGTGCCCTTTCAAAGCAACCATCCCGGCATTTGCCTGAAACGGTTTAGGGAAATCACGGAAAACCTAAATCAGGATGGCTGGAGACGGGATTGAACCGTCGTCCTCCCGAATGCGAGTCCAGTGTGCTAACCACTGCGCCACCTCGCTCGGTTTAAAAAAATAAAGAAAAAGCTGGCCAAGTGAGGTCAGACGACAAAACCATGCTGGTAGCTTTCTTACAGTTTGAAGGATTAGTTCATCATACATTCGGGCCTCAGGGAAAAGTATTACGATGCCTGCGAGAAAATGTCAGAAGGAAACAGCCCGAAATGTGGCGAGACAGTTCACGGGTCTTGCATCACCATAACGCACGCGCACATTGATCCCTGTTGGTGCGTGACAGTTGCACAAAAAAGGAGATCAATTTAACGCGTCGTCCTCCGTACTCTCCTGGCCCCTGCGGACTTCTTCTTATTTCCAAAGTTGAGAATCGAGTCGGAGGGACGAAGATCTGCAACGACAGACGAGATAAAAGAAAATTCACAGTCGGCGCTTCGTGCGAACCAGTGAGGCGCATACCAAGACCACTTCCGGAAGTGGAACGGCATTGGGTGCGGTGTTATCAATTGTGGAGGAAAGCATTTCGAAGGAGACCATGCACAATAAGTAAAAGCTCATCATCATCATTTAAGGCTGATTATGCCTTTCAGCGTTCAGTCTGGAGCATAGCCCCCCTTATACAGTTCCTCCATGATCCCCTATTCAGTGCTAACATTGGTGCCTCTTCTGACGTTAAACCTATTACTTCAAAATCATTCTTAACCGAATCCAGGTACCTTCTCCTCGGTCTGCCCCGACTCCTCCTACCCTCTACTGCTGAATCCATGAGTCTCTTGGGTAACCTTGATTCTCCCATGCGTGTAACATGACCCCACCATCTAAGCCTGTTCGCCCTGACTGCTACATCTATAGAGTTCATTCCCAGTTTTTCTTTGATTTCCTCATTGTGGGCACCCTCCTGCCATTGTTCCCATCTACTAGTATTTGCAATCATCCTAGCTACTTTCATATCCGTAACCTCAACCTTGTTGATAAGGTAACCTGAATCCACCCAGCTTTCGCTCCCATACAACAAAGTTGGTCGAAAGATTGAACGGTGCACAGATAACTTTGTCTTGGTACTGACTTCCTTCTTGCAGAAGAGAGTAGATCGTAGCTGAGCGCTCACTGCATTAGCTTTGCTACACCTCGCTTCCAGTTCTTTCACTATGTTGCCATCCTGTGAGAATATGCATCCTAAGTACTTGAAACCGTCCACCTGTTCTAACTTTGTTCCTCCTATTTGGCATTCAATCCGTTTATATTTCTTTCCCACTGACATTACTTTCGTTTTGGAGATGCTAATCTTCATACCATAGTCCTTACATTTCTGATCTAGCTCTGAAACATTACTTTGCAAACTTTCAATCGAATCTGCCATCACAACTAAGTCATCCGCATATGCAAGACTGCTTATTTTGTGTTCACATATCTTAATCTCACCCAGCCAGTCTATTGTTTTCAACATATGATCCATAAATAATATGAACAACAGTGGAGACAGGTTGCAGCCTTGTCTTACTCCTGAAACTACTCTGAACCATGAACTCAATTTACCGTCAACTCTGACTGCTGCCTGACTATCCATGTAAAGACCTTTAATTGCTTGCAAAAGTTTGCCTCCTATTCCATAATCTTGTAGAACAGACAATAACTTCCTCCTAGGAACCCGGTCATATGCCTTTTCTAGATCTATAAAGCATAGATACAATTCCCTGTTCCACTCATAACACTTCTCCAATATTTGCCGTAAGCTAAATATCTGGTCCTGACAACCTCTAAGGGGCCTAAACCCACACTGATTTTCATTCAATTGGTCCTCAACTAATACTCGCACTTACCTTTCAACAATACCTGCGAAGATACACTCCTGGAAATGGAAAAAAGAACACATTGACACCGGTGTGTCAGACCCACCATACTTGCTCCGGACACTGCGAGAGACCTGTACAAGCAATGATCACACGCACGGCACAGCGGACACACCAGGAACCGCGGTGTTGGCCGTCGAATGGCGCTAGCTGCGCAGCATTTGTGCACCGCCGCCGTCAGTGTCAGCCAGTTTGCCGTGGCATACGGACCTCCATCGCAGTCTTTAACACTGGTAGCATGCCGCGACAGCGTGGACGTGAACCGTATGTGCAGTGGACGGACTTTGAGCGAGGGCGTATAGTGGGCATGCGGGAGGCCGGGTGGACGTACCGCCGAATTGCTCAACACGTGGGGCGTGAGGTCTCCACAGTACATCGATGTTGTCGCCGGTGGTCGGCGGAAGGTGCACGTGCCCGTCGACCTGGGACCGGACCGCAGCGACGCACGGATGCACGCCAAGACCGTAGGATCCTACGCAGTGCCGTAGGGGACCGCACCGCCACTTCCCAGCAAATTAGGGACCCTGTTGCTCCTGGGGTATCGGCAAGGACCATTCGCAACCGTCTCCATGAAGCTGGGCTACGGTCCCGCACACCGTTAGGCCGTCTTCCGCTCACGCCCCAACATCGTGCAGCCCGCCTCCAGTGGTGTCGCGACAGGCGTGAATGGAGGGACGAATGGAGACGTGTCGTCTTCAGCGATGAGAGTCGCTTCTGCCTTGGTGCCAATGATGGTCGTATGCGTGTTTGGCGCCGTGCAGGTGGGCGCCACAATCAGGACTGCATACGACCGAGGCACACAGGGCCAACACCCGGCATCATGGTGTGGGAAGCGATCTCCTACACTGGCCGTACACCACTGGTGATCGTCGAGGGGACACTGAATAGTGCACGGTACATCCAAACCGTCATCGAACCCATCGTTCTACCATTCCTAGACCGGCAAGGGAACTTGCTGTTCCAACAGGACAATGCACGTCCACATGTATCCCGTGCCACCCAACGTGCTCTAGAAGGTGTAAGTCAACTACCCTGGCCAGCAAGATCTCCGGATCTGTCCCCCATTGAGCATGTTTGGGACTGGTTGAAGCGTCGTCTCACGCGGTCTGCACGTCCAGCACGAACGCTGGTCCAACTGAGGCGCCAGGTGGAAATGGCATGGCAAGCCGTTCCACAGGACTACATCCAGCATCTCTACGATCGTCTCCATGGGAGAATAGCAGCCTGCATTGCTGCGAAAGGTGGATATACACTGTACTAGTGCCGACATTGTGCATGCTCTGTTGCCTGTGTCTATGTGCCTGTGGTTCTGTCTGTGTGATCATGTGATGTATCTGACCCCAGGAATGTGTTAATAAAGTTTCCCCTTCCTGGGACAATGAATTCACGGTGTTCTTATTTCAATTTCCAGGAGTGTATCACCCACAACGCTGATTAAAGAGATACCTCTGTAGTTGTTACAATCTTTTCTGTTTCCATGTTTAAAGATTGGTGTGATTACTGCTTTTGTCCAGTCTGATGGAACCTGTCCCGACTCCCAGGCCATTTAAATTATCCTGTGTAGCCATTTAAGACCTGACATTCCACTGTATTTGATGAGTTCCGACTTAATTTCATCCACCCCAGCCGCTTTATTGCACTGCAATCTATTGACCATTTTTTCCACTTCCTCAAATGTGATCCTATTGCCATCATCATTCCTATCCCATTCTACCTCGAAATCTGAAACATTACTGATCGCATTTTCAGCTACATTGAGCAACTCTTCAAAATATTCCCTCTATCTGCCCAAGGCAACCACAGGATTCACCAGCAGTTTTCCTGACCTGTCCAAAATACTTGTCATTTCCTTCTTACCTCCCTTTCGAAGACTGCTAATTACACTCCAGAATGGTTTTCCAGCAGCTTGACCCATAGTCTCCAACCTGTTTACAAAGTCTTCCCACGATTTCTTCTTGGATGCTGCAATTATCTGTTTGGCTTTGTTTCTTTCTTCAACACAACTTTCTCTGTCTACCTGGGTTCTGGTATGTAGCCATTTTTGATACGCCTTCTTTTTCCTTTTACAGGCTGCCTTGACTGTATCATTCCTACTTTTACACACTACTGTTCCAAGACATTCTATAGCCACTTCTAGTACTGTGTCCCTGTACCTTGTCCATTCCTTTTCTAATGACTGTAATTGACTACATTCAACTAACTGGTACCTTTCTGAGATCGCTGTTATGTACTTGTGCCTGATTTCCTTATCCTGAAGTTTCTCCACTCTTATCCTCCTACATATGGACCTGACCTCCTGCACTTTCGGCCTCACAATCCCAATTTCACTGCAGATTAAATAATGATCAGTGTCATCAAAGAATCCCCTGAATACACGTGTGTCCCTCACAGCCTTCCTGAATTCCTGATCTGTTATTATATAGTCAATGACAGATCTGGTTCCCCTGCCTTCCCAAGTATACCGGTGAATGTTCTTATGTTTAAAAAAGGAGTTTGTGATTACTAAGCCCATACTGGCACAGAAATCCAAGAGTTGTTTCCCGTTCCTGTTGGCCTCCATATCCTCTCCAAATTTACCCATAACCTTTTCATACCCTTCTGTTCGATTTCCAATCCTGGCGTTAAAATCACCCATGAGCAGAACACTGTCCTTGTCCTTTACTCTAACAACTACATCACTGAGTGCCTCATAAAAACTATCCATCTTATCTTGATCTGTCCCTTCACAATGCGAATATACTGACACAATCCTAATTTTCTTGCTAGACACTGTCAAATCTATCCACATCAATCGTTCGTTTACATACCTTATTGCAACTACGCTGGGTTCCATTTCTTTCCTGATGTAAAGCCCTACACCCCATTGTGCTATTCCTGCTTGGACTCCTGACAGGTAGACCTTGTATTCTCCCACTTCCTCTTCTTTCTCACCCCTTACCCGAATGTCACTAACAACTAAAACGTCCAGCCCCATCTTACTTGCAGCCTCTGCCAGCTCTACCTTCTTCCCAGAGTAGCCCCCATTGATATTAATAGCTCCCCATCTCATTACCATTTGTTTGCCAAGTCGTATCTTAGGAGTCCCTGGTTTGTCAGTTAGAGGTGGGACTCAGTCACCTCCAAAGGTCCGAGGCAATTTGCTCTGATTGTTTCCAGCATCATATTTAACGTACCAGGGAAGCAGGTTGCTAGCCTTACTTGCCCCGAGTCCCATTGGGTTTTACCCCTAACGGCTGAAGGACTAACCGGTGGATTTGGTAGTATTTGCCGTATGAGCACAAAGGTGACCACGACTCAGAATATGTCCGAGATGCCCAGCCTTATTCCAAAGTAACTGGTATCCCGACTGTCGGGACCACTTACTTGGCCACTCATACGTTGCCCGTGGTTCATGAACTAGGACATGACTACAGGAACCCACATCATGAACCACTAAGTAAAAGGTAAGCGAAGAAAAATTTTGCAGACGAAGTAATGGATTTTTTTTGAACAGACTTCCTACAGAAATGAAAATATCGCATAGAAAAACAAATGGTTCAAATGGCTCTGAGCACTATGGGACTTACAATCTCAGGTCATCAGTCCCCTAGAACTTAGAACTACTTAAACCTAACTAACCTAAGGACATCACACACATCCATGCCCGAGGCAGGATTCGAACCTGCGACCGTAGCAGTCGCCCGGTTCCCGACTGAAGCGCCTAGAATCGCTCGGCCACCGCAGCCGGCCACAGAGAAACATTGAAGCGATTTAAAACCTCTTGTGACATTATTAAAAAAAAAAGAATTTAGAAAGACTGAATATCTGTTCAGTTGTGCTTATCAATGCTCCGTCTGTTTATTCAATACTATGTCTTCTTTCGTGAAGCTTCTTCCTGGTCAGACTTTGAGTAAAACCAACATGTCTTTATAAGTTAAGCGCACGACAGAGGGAATATGAACATAAGGTTTAATGCCAAAGGCAGTCTAGATGAACAAGTGATAGTTCATGCGTCGTTGTTTCAAAAGTAGATGTACCGACCGTGTGTGTGTGTGTGTGTGTGTGTGTACAGGGTGGTTCAGCCGCCCACAGTGATGTCTCTTTATGCAGCCCTTAATGTTACGGCCACGTATGAAATTTCCATATTGTCTAGTTCGCTACACGCAATCTATATGTCCTACAGAAAAAATGAACAGGCCCTATTTCTTTGTAGGAAATCTAATGTAGAATTTTATACAAGGATACGCTTTCGCTGAGGGCCGTAGCTTTCGAGTTATTAAAAAAAAAATTCTGAAGTGGCTTTAAATCGCACCTTCACTCCAACATTCAGCCCCCACCAGTTAGGATTTCTAGTATGTCGTTCATGTGAGTGCACGAATTATTTCCGACATTCGACCTTTTTCGGTCTTCATTGGCTGGCTTTGTTATGCCACCGGCTTAGTCGAGCACTTACAAATAGTAAAATTGGCGTTTACGTAAATTTTACCTAAAAATTTTGTGAAATTTGACTGCATAAAATAAATAATTTACAGCTTCGTATTCGTCACGCCTTCTAACTACGATACTACTGTGATTGAAAGGGTTAAGTTTTGATCGAACTGTCAGTGCAATTAGTTCTAGCGTAACGATTACAAAGGTTGTTTTTCTTTCATTACCCTCACGGTAATGTTATCGAAAGAGCCGATTATGCTGGTGGCGTAACATCCCAGTCAACAGAGACCAAAAATGGTCGAATATCGAGAACAGTTCGTGTAGTCGTTTTCTACAGTGTTAGGAGGGAGTGCAACGAAAAATATACTAGAAATCCTGACTAGTAAGGGATAGTAGGGGTAGAAGTGCGTTCGAAGGTCACATTTGCATGTTTTTCTTGAATAACTCGATAACCGTGGCCTCATGCGAAAGTGTACCGCAGAATTTACCTACATTTAGTTTGCTACAAAAAGGCACTGCTCATTTTTTGTATAGGACTAATAACTTGCGCGTAGCGGGAGAAAGAATACGAAAATCTCGAACATGGTTTTTGAAGGCCAGATATAACGTTGCGGGTTGCGTAAAACGACATCGCTAGGGGCAGCCGAATCACCTTGTATGCAGGGTGTCCGGAAAGAGTCTGAAAAACACATCCAACCAAAAGGCAGAAAACTAGACATCCTTGAAACACTCCAAATATACAAACACCAAATGAAACAACCAGAATCCATCTTAAATGACAAAAATGACAATATTTACAATAGTATCATCTCTGTTTTCAGCAACTGCCTACACTCTTAAAATACACACACACACACACACACACACACACACACACACACACACACACACTTGTGCACACATGCTAATATTTACCATCAATATTGACATCCGCCAAGAGTACAAGAGATTGACCTCATTCACATATATTTCATCATACCAACAGCTTGTACCCTTGTCAGCTTAAAACTGTAGGTACATCAACTACTGGCACAAATGTATATCTATCTGCATATTTTATAACATTAAGCAGTGTATTACCCCAACCTTTAGGCAGCTAATATATGCAACATGTAATCTTAAGACTCCTTGCCATGTAAATGTTTGCTCTCATATAATCACTCCTTCCCCTCTCTCTCTCTCTCTCTCTCTTTCTTCAAAGAGTGTCATCTATTTATGATTTTACTGCTGTAGCCAATATGATCATTGTAATTCAAGCCTGTAACATTTCACCTAATTGTTATTAGCAAGTATGAAGTTTAAGCCATTTTAACATTTCACCTGATTGCATAAACGAGTACGAATGTTTAGCTGTTTTAACCTTTCAAAATTGGATTTATATACCACCTGAAGTACACACACATATATTCAACACCTCAAAACAAACACCCCCAAATGGTTTAAACGATTATTCTGTAATAATGTTGTTACGATCTATATTCTTTGCACTTTGCGATTATGTCTTCTCTTCTGCTGTACGAACCTTGCACCCAGCTGATTCCAGACGCCATATTTGTTTACAAATGTGGCAGTATACATGTGAAGTGTTACGACAGAAAAAGGATCCTGTGACCACTGGAGGTACTCTAGTTTACTTATTAAAGTTTACCATTAGTTATCAGTTTATTTTTTGTCAAAAGTTATCCAAAACCATATTCTGAAATATTGTCTTGTTTCCCCACTAGGCAGTGCCACAAGTTCCTCCAAAATCGTAACACAACATACACACATATGTAATACTAACTAATGTAAATCCACCCGATGATGGAGGTTTAAACCTTTGAAACGCGTCGTGGAAAAAATAAAATAAAACGGTGACTGGTAACAGTAAACTTGTTGTTTCATTTAATGTCAGTAACAGTCACGGTAAAGCCTAACCTAAAAATGTTCGCATTTAAAGTTAAACTTGTAAGGGTTTTGCAGGGGAGTTTGCGCTGAGAAATAATTATTAAGCAAAAAATTTCTATACGTTGTGCCATTTCCGAGTTATTTAGTATGGGAGTTAGCCATTCAGGTCGTTGCGCGCCAAATACAAGTTCTTGTGCGCGCTAAAATGCGGTAATAAATAAACAGCCGTGGGTCCGTAAGGTAGGACTTGTTAGAATGAAGGAAAGAAACGAATAACACCCCTGGCGACACTGTTTATGGCAGTGTGCTTCAGTTTTTTCGCGCGACAGTCTGACTCGGTAACTCGGAAATGGTGGAACGTATCAATTTTTTTTTTTTTTTTTTTTTTTTTTTTTTTTTTTTTTTTTTTAGCGAGCACTCTCAGCACAGCCTCCTCTGGGAGATCGTTAAAAGTTTTTCATACTGTTTCTGACCATCCTGTACATGAGTGAGGCAGGGAAGCCTATAGAAGCATTATTGACGACAGTTGTGGATGTTTGAACTTTGGCCCAGTGTCTTCTGTTTTTTTTTTTTTTTTTTCGTTAGCGTTAATCTTTTCTTCTGTACTCAAGATGCGGAAAATTTATTTTATTTCACTGCAGCCTGGTGCTCTTCCCATCGCCTCGTTCGTCGTTTACCTGAGGGAGGAAAGTCGTGGGCGCCATCTGTCTAACATGTATTCTGCGTGTTTTTGTATTTAGACTGATTGTGTAGTGTAGTTTTTGAGGCGGAACTTGGGAACAATCCCAGAATTTGCCTCAAGGAGCGTGAGAAACCGCCTAAAAGCCACATCGTCTTACCTATGTACCAGCCGCGGTCGTTAATCCTCCGTGCAGCTTTGACCGGGGCCTGGCCAGCACCTGCTGGACCACATTCAGGTGACGCCGGCACACCTCCACGTGTCGCAACCCAGCGCGCTGCGCGTTGCTCAGTACGGGCAGGTTGAGCTCCGATGTTTCGTTGTCAGTGAGAGTGGAGATCACTGCCATACGGAAGTTTCATCGAAATGTCCTGAGTGCCACACTTTCTAGATATTGAATGAAAAAAACACCGCTGCAACTGTACGGTTACTTTATTTTAAAAGCACGACCGGTTTCATTACGGCAGCCAAAAGTGGGTGGACGCAAGTAATATGAAATGTGGGAATGACCAATATTTGCAATTACAGCTGATATTAATCTTTTGTCCCTATTGATATAACTTCACTCAGTTCTTTTAGCTCATAATAAACTAATGTGGATATGTGGGTTCGGAGCCAGTAGCCGGAACCTAAAGAGGAACATAAGTAAACCGTTAACTTACGGTGCGACGAGGGGGTGGAAATCGGGGATGAGGGTGGGGTGTGTCTGAAAGTAGGAAGATAAAAGAAAAAAAACCGACAAAAATCAATCCATGTTCTAGTGCGTGGGTAGTCAATCTGTTTTACCAATCGCTCACTTTTTTCTCTCTGTTAATAACAAAACTTTCTAGCCACCGACGGGTTCCACAGTACTCGTGATTTGTAACGTAGGTAAGTAATTTTACTCCATAAAACTTGTAAATACCAGTGACAGCAAGTTTAAGCATGTAATAATAATTACTTACCAAATATTTTACATCATAAAGGTTGCTTGTGACTGGCCGCAAACTGCTACGGAAGAAGTGCTAAGGCGCACACGGCTGCACTCTTGCTAGATAGCATTTCATTTGCAGTCGCTCATGTTGTTGTGGTCTTCAGTCTACAGACTGGTTTGATGCAGCACTCCATGATACTCTACCCTGTGCAAGGTTCTTCATCTCCCAGTACCTACTGCAACCTACATCCTTCTGAATCTGTTTAGTGTATTCGTCTCTTGGTCTCCCTCTGCGATTTTTACCCTCCACGCTGCCCTCCAATACTAAATTGGTGATCCATTGATGCCTCGGAATATGCCCTACCAAGCGATCCCTTCTTCTAATCAAGTTATGCCACAAATTTCTCTTCTCTCCAATTCTATTCAATATCTCCTCATTAGTTATGTGATCTACTCATCTAATCATCAGCATTCTCCTGTAGCACCACATTTAGAAAGATTCTATTCTCTTTTTGTCCAAACTATTTATCGTCCACCTTTCACTTCCATACATGGCTACATTCCATACAAATACTTTCAGAAACGACTTCCTGACATTTAAACCTATACTCGATGTTAACAAATTTCTCTTCTTCAGAAACGCTTTCCTTGCCATTGCCAGTGTACATTTTATATCCTCTCTACTTCGACCATCACCAGTTATTTTGCACCCCAAATAGCAAAACTCATTAACTACTTACATAACAAAACTTTCTAGCCACCGACGGGTTCCACAGTACTCGTGATTTGTAACGTAGGTAAGTAATTTACTACTTACTCTCATTTCTTAATCAAATTACCGCAGCATCACCCAATTTAATTCGACTACATTCCATTATCCTCGTTTTGCTTTTGTTGATGTTCATCTTATATCCTCCTTTCAATACACTGTCCATTCCGTTCAGCTGCTCTTCCAGGTCCTTTACTGTCTCTGACAGAATTACAATGTCATCGGCGAACCTCAATGTTTTTATTTCTTCTCCATGGATTTTAATTCCTACTCCGAATTTTTCTTTTGTTTCCTTTACTGTTTGCTCAATATACAGATTGAATGACATCGGGGAGAGGGTACAACCCTGTCTCGCTCCCGTCCCAACAACTGCTTCCCTTTTATGCCCCTCGACTCTGCCATCTGGTTTCTGTACAAATTGTAAATAGCCTTTCGCTCCCTGTATTTTACCCCTGCCACCTTTAGAATTTGAAAGAGAGTATTCCAATCAACATTATAAAAAGCTTTCTCTAAGTCTACAAATGCTAGAAACGTAGATTTGCCTTTCCTTAATCTATTTTCTAAGATAAGTCGTAAGGTCAGTATTGCCTCACGTATTCCAACATTTCTACGGAATCCAAACTGATCTTCCCTGAGGTCGGCTTCTACCAGTATTTCCTTTCGTCTGTAAAGAATTCGCTTTAGTATTTTGCAGCCATGGCTTATTAAACTGATAGTTCGGTAATTTTCACATCTGTCTACACCTGCTTTCTTTGGGATTGGAATTATGACATTCTTCTTGAAGTCTGAGGGTATTTCGCTTGTCTCATACATCTTGCTCACTAGATGATAGAGTTTTGTTAGGCCTGGCTCTCCCAAGGCTGTCAGTAGTTCTAATGGAACGTTGTCTACTCTCGGGGCCTAGTTTCGACTTAGGTTTTTCAGTGCTCTGTCAAACTCTTCACGCAGTATCATATCTCCCAATTCATCTTCATCTACATTCTCTTCCATTTCTATAATTCTGTCCTCAGGAACATCGCCTTTGTATAGACCCTCTATACACTCCTTCCACCTTTCTGCTTTCCCTTCTTGGCTTAGAACTGGGTTTCCATCTGAGCTCTTGATATTCATGCAAGTGGTTCTTTTTTCTCCAAAGGTCCCTTTAATTTTCCTGTAGGCAGTATCTATCTTACCCCCTAGTGATATGCGCCTCTACATGGTTACATTTGTCCTCCAGCCATCCCTGCTTAGCCATTTTGCACTTCCTATCGATCTCATTTTTGAGACGTTTGTATTCCTTTCTGCCTGCTTCATTTACTGAATTTTTATATTTTCGCCTTTAACCAGTTAAATTCAATATCTCTTCTGTTACCCAAGGGTTTCTACGAGCCCTCGTCTTTTTACATATTTGATCCTCTGCTGCCTTCAGTATTTCATCCCTCAAAGCCACCCATTCTTCTTCCACTGTATTTCTTTCCCTCATTCCTGTCAATTGTTCCCTTACGCTCTCCCTGAAACTCTGTACAACCTCTGGTTTAGTTAGTTTATCCAGGTCCCATCTCCTTAAAGTCCCACCTTTTTGCAGTTTCTGCAGTTTTAATCTACAGTTCATAACCAATAGATTGTGGTCAGATTCCACATCTGCCCCTGGAAATGTCTTACAATTTAAAACCTGGTTCCTGAATCTCTGTCTTAAAATTACATAACCTATCTGGAACCTTCTAGTATATCCAGGCTTCTTCCATGTATACAACCTTCTTTTATGATTATTGGACCAAGTGTTAGCTATGATAAAGTTATGCTCTCTCCAAAATTCTACCAGACGGCTTCCTCTTTCCTTCCTTAGTCACATTCCATATTCACCTACTACATTTCCTTCTCTTCCTTTTCCTACTATCGAGTTACAGTCAACCATGACTTAAATTTTCGTCTCCCTTCACTATCTAAATAATTTCTTTTATCTCATCATACATTTGGTAAATCTCTTCGTCATCTGCGGAGCTAGTTGGCATATAAACTTGTACTACTGTGGTAGGCGTGGGCTTCGCATCTATCTTGGCCACAATAATGCGTTCACTATGCTGTTTGTAGTAGCTCACCCGCATTCCTATTGTCCTATTCATTATTAAACCTACTCCTGCATTACCCCTATTTGATCTTGTATTTATAACCCTGTAGTCACCTGACCAGCAGTCTTGTTCCTCCTGCCACCTAAATTCTCTAATTCCCACTATACCTAACTTAAAGCTATCCATTTCCCTCTTTAAATTTTCTAACCTACCTGCACGATTAAGGGATCTGACATTCCACGCTCCGATCCGTAGAAGGCCAGTTTTGTTTCTCCTGATAACAATGTCCTCCTGAGTAGTCCCCGCCCGGAGATCCGAATGGGGGACTATTTTACCTCCGGATTATTTTACCCAAGAGGACGCCATCATTATTTAACCATACAGTAAAGCTGCATGCCCTCGGAAAAAATTACGGCTGTAGTTTCCCCTTGCTTTCAGCCGTTCGCAGTACCAGCACAGCAAGGCCATTTTGGTTATTGTTACAAGGCCAGATCAGTCAATCATCCAGACTGTTGCCCCTGCAACTACTGAAAAGGCTGCTGCCCCTGCTCAGGTACCACACTTTTGTCTGGCCTCTCAACAGATACCCCTCCGTTGTGGTTGTACCTACGGTACGGCTATCTGTATCGCTGAGGCACGCAAGCCTCCACACCAACGGCAAGGTCCATGGTTCATGGGGTTCAGTCGCTCATATATGTATGAAATGTTCATGCCACAGATTATTTTATAATTATGTGGTAATGAGATGTCGCTCCTGTGTGTGAAACTAAGCTCGGTGTTGTACTGCACTTAAGTAACAATACATTCTAAGCTTGCCGCGAACTGTTAGCTACTGTCATCATGTCGGTGTTGCGTGCGCAAATATTGTCCCGTACATCTACCTTGAATCCGGAAAAAAAAACAGCGATATGTGGACACTTGACGCTACCTCATCGAAATGCAATGTACTTTTCTGCTAAAATGTCATCACAGCTAGCGAGAGTTGATATTATCAATCCGAACTTACCACAAAAGACAAAGTGCAGAAATTCACATGACGGGTCAACGCTTCGACGACGTAACGGTCGTTCAGGTCAATGTGACGCTCGAGCTGATCATCATCACAAAGTAGGACTTTTCCTAGTTAAATGTGGTTATATGGACGTTCTGTGTTTTGCACTCAAGTGAGGTGGGAGGGTGGGGCATTAACATTAACATTAAAAGCATCCTAACTTTTCTCCATCTTTTGTTAATCAACTTGTAATCTCCCCACGGAAATTTACCCTCTACCACGCAATAATTAATAATGGTCAACCAAATCATCCACATTTATTCACTTTTGGAAAGTATCTGATCGGATTTCTAGTAATATATGCGCCGACAGCTCGTCGACGCCAAGGTATTTTTCTAGTAAGATTATTCTTTGGAATAACAGAGATACATAGATGTATTCTCCATGGTTATTATAGAGGGAGAAGGAGTACAGCTTCGGAAGTATCTGTTGGAAGATTGTCGGGTTGCTAAAAGAGACATATTTGCTCTTCTTCTCGCTAAAGCGAGCTATTAAAGTTTGTGCCACTAGCGGGTTATTGGTGGATAGAGAAAAACGGTAAACGAAAATTAAGTAAGACTTGGAATCAACAGAAAACGGAACATGTAATGGAGATGGATTGAATATACTATTTTCCTCAGAAATAAGGTTTGTGACCCTTTTATTCTAGAGTGAATGACGAATGAGTTCTCTGTCTGAATCATTGATGATTGCCTTGGCCCTGTAATTGGTGGGGAAGTTTCAGCTGTGACGAAGAGAGCCTGCAGTCACCGAGTTTTGATAAAATCGTCCAAAAAGGCTTCGTCCACATCTGAAATTCTAACTCTGTCGTAAAAATGAACGAATTGTTCAAACGATCGATTTTTCCCAACTGAATGCAGCGCTTAACAATAATAACAAATGTAAAGATCTTTTCCAGCAAACCAGCCGCTGAATATTAAGACGAAGGGCTCCACCAGAGATTCTATTGGGCTGAAATAATATATTTAAAACTGTACACAGATAAAGGACGGTGAGAGAGAGAGAGAGAGAGAGAGAGAGAGAGAGAGCGAATGAAATTCGAGAAAATACTCATAATCCTCCATTAGCATAATTGTTTGCCTGTCTTATCACGGATCAGCCTCAAGATAAAACAGGAGGCCCTAACTGTATTGTACCGATTTGTGTGTGAGAGTGAAGGGGTAATAAAGGCGACAGATAAGTTAGCGGCAAGCTGCATTCACATACTTTCATCAATTACAGTAGAATTCATTATAAACTCTAAAAAATTTTTTGACATATAGGCCTATCCATACTCGACGTCTTTACTATGATAGGTGGTTTTCAGTGCGCTATGTTCAATGACTTTAAATGTGTGCTAATCTGTAAGGGTGGTCCACCCGCTGGACCAGTGCACCTACTTATCATGACTGCAACTGAGGCTGGCGCCCTGTCTAGCTCGAGCTGACTCCACAGCAGAATGAAGGGGCATTATTTCATTTGGTAGAAAACTCTCTACTCTAGAATCGATAGAGATCTCTGGTTTTATGCAAATGTCCTGTGAACATTGAAAGAAATTAGAAAAAAAGCTACCATTGACGAAATCTTCTCGAGCTTTCATCTGGATGGCTGCGTTTACATTCTGCAATTTCGGAATTTCAACGCAGCCACACGGATGTAATTCCGGGAGGATTTCATTACCAATATTCACCGGGAAAGTCTACATTCACATGTATGGGCTATCGTCTTTTGTAATTTCACAAGTACACTAGCTGGCGAATTTCTGTGTCGGCCAAATTAGGGAGCTTACTGTAGAAGCTTTACATATAAACTGAATCTCTTCTGAAATAGTTTTCATTTCTATTTCGATACATATAACTGTGAAAAAAAAGGACTCATCATTCACTTCAGTCTTAGTGTCTTGCTGTTTATCACAAAGAATTAATGACGAACCTTACCAACAATCCTGTTTACATAGCAGAAGCACAGCAATGCTAATATGTTGTCTGTTTGCTTACCAAGCAACTGTTTGGCCGGTTCAACACTGCTCTTGTACTTTTCAAACGATGTAATGTGTATAACACTTTATTTGCTTTATAGTAATTTCTGTTATTTGTCTGTTACAGGTAAGGCGTTTTCGAAGATGAATTTCAAGATTTTTGTTCGACTCTTCCCATGGGGAGCTTTCACTGTGTGATAGCAGATCCGTACGTACATGCTATCTTAGAATGTAACTTACCTGGATTTACGCGGACCTTTGTTTGATTCGTCTTTTTGTACACTGTTTTTAAAGTGATTGTACATCTTCCTAGATTCTGAGACAGGTGTTTAATAATTACTGTCTGCCTCATACGGACTAGCTGCAAGTCGGTAAATCACAAACTACGGTGTACAGCTCTGCCATCTTTCACTTCAGGTGCCGCAGTCGCTCGTCTTGTAACACGACAAGACTGCTGCACGTAATTTTGCCGACAGAAAGGCTGTAACAGAGTTTAGAAGATGTTAAGGCATTCCATCTGTCACTCACTGAATACTGGTGCCGTATTAGACGTCAAATTCGGATAACTACTTTTCGCAGACGATACGTTGTGCAGGGCAACACCCATGGTAAATATCGTTCTTCTTTTATTTTCTTGTGGGACAACCACGAGAATTTTTCGCACTGCGGTTACCACATTCGACCAGCCAGCGGTCGTCTTCAGACCGTCCATACGTAAAAAGGAGGACACAAAGAATCGCTACAGAATCCATAAAGCATTCCCAATGACTATCTACATAGTGACACAACAAGAACAAAATTATACATAAGTGCACATTCTACAACCAGTAACTTGACATCTTCGTTGCTTCACCTGCGTAAGTGTAGGCCAGAATAGGTGAAGGCGAGGCTCTTTCAGGTGGGACAAAATCTTTACATTTGGAACTTTCTAGCTTTTGCTTAGTAATTTGAAACCATGCGTGCTGTTAGTACCCTACATTTGAACTCGTCCGTATTTAAGCAAATTACTTTTGATGTATATGATACCAATTAATCTAAACTGTATCTCAGTACCTGTAAATAAGATTGAATACAAAGAATGGTTATCTGTAATACACAGAATGGCTGGCACGGTTAGCATTATGTATGTGTGGCTACACGGCTTGAATGGCGTAGTGTATTTTGTTTGGACCCACTAATAAAATTCAGAGAACGATGTTAAGTAAGTGAATATCTTCACTTTCATGTGGGCTCCAGCTTTTGTGATGTAAGCAGCGCACCCCCGGAAAGCTGTCTGGGGGCGTTTATGTTAAGTGTTGAGTCGGCGTTTGGAGTGAAATCTCATGGCAATGATAGGAGCACCTCGTGGTGTACGTAATATGTTTATAACCAATGTAAATATTGTATGCGTATCGTGTGTGTGTGTGGGTGTGTGTGTGTGTGTGGTGAGTGATTCAATTTGTATCGGAGGCTGACTGATTTTGCTGAAATACTTTTTCGTAAAAGATTTTACGTGAAACACAAAAAATAAAACACCACATATAGTAGATTCGCATGTGCTTTTTTTTTTTTTTTTTTTTTTTTTTTTTTTTTTTTTTTTTTTTTTCTAGGCCTTTCTCTCAAACGATAGCAGAGTAACTATTGCTGATTATTTCCAAATGTAAGTCTCACATCACAGCCCACTGATGAGGTTATCATTTTTTCGTTACTGGGGATACTTATTACGATGCCGTAAAGTTGAGTAACTCACTGCCTGTGGTTCGAATAATTTGCAGAAGATTAAGAGTGCGAATTGCGGCTGGTAATGTGGCACAACTTGACTAGAAGAAGGGATCGGTTGGTAGGACATGTTCTGAGGCATCAAGGGATCACCAGTTTAGTATTGGAGAGGAGCGTGGAGGGTAAAAATCGTAGAGGGAGACCAAGAGATGAATACACTAAGCAGTTTCAGAAGGACGTAGGTTGCAGTAAGTACTGGGAGATGAAGAAGCTTGCACAGGATAGAGTAGCATGGAGAGCTGCATCAAACCAGTCTCAGGACTGAAGACCACTACAACAACAATGTAAGGGAAGCAGATATTGGCAGTCTGAAATTGTCATCATATTTCTAAATTTGTCTCTCAAACATTTTTGTACTTCGATATCCTGTATATTCGTCCGCAAGAGATTTCTGAACTGCATTCAAGAAGATCGAACCCATGTCTGTACGACCTTTAAAAGGCCTAAATCTCTTTTTCGCCAGTGGAGATTCGTTTACCAGTCTTGTCTATAATTTGAAACGTGTCGAGAAAAATAATATCTTTCGCCCCACCAGGCAGTCAATCTTTTCGCATCTATCTTTGACTCAAGGAAAGTGAGTCATTTGCTACATTGCTGTAAAACTTTATATAAACGAAATAAAGTTGCATCCCATGCCACGTTTTTTTACACTACGCGTGAATAATGGAAAGCTACAGGTTTTGGACTTGCATGTTTTCCGCTGCGCAGTTGTTCTGAAATGACTGAAATCACCTGGATTTCAGTTACGTGACTTGCCTGTCCCTAACCAGTTATGGAGCCTGAAAAATGGGAGCTACAGTGTAACGTGGAGCCCGAGGCACGTTTCGCTTCTGGCGAATCTCTACATAGCTGAGAGGTGAGTACTAGGTTAAAAGGTGAAGCGAAAAAACATTGACCTGGCCAGGATTTTTTGTTTTGTTTTTGTTTTTCAAAGGTGTGTGAACATTCGTGCAAACTGGAAATACATTTTACGAGAAGCCACAATCAGCCTCAGGCTGGTAGAGACAAAGTGGGAAGGGAACGCGTCCCCCCCCCCCTTCCCTCGGTCACAAAGCTGCTGCCTCACATGGCTTCCTTTTTTTGTTTTAATTTTCCAAGAACAATACCAATAGCACAAAAGAGACGAATACAGAGGAAAAAGAGAGACGAGAAAACAGCAGCACATTGAGGCAGCTACCGCCGGAACCATCCAACGACCTGTCTTTGAAAGGTAAGATTCAGAATGTTGGCAAAGAGGTCTCGGAAACGGAGCAGTCGCAAGTAGGACCAATATGTCGTAATAATAATAATAATGTCGTGTGACTAGGACCCGTCAGGTAGACCGTTCGCCGGGTGCAAGTCTTTCGATTTGACGCCACTTCGGCGACTTGCGCGTCGATGGGGATGAAATGATGATGATTAGGACAACACAACCCCCAGTCCCTGAGCGGAGAAAATCTCCGACCCAGCCGGGAATCGAACCCGAGCCCACAGGATTGACAATCTGTCGCGCTGACCACTCAGCTAGCGGGGGCGGACAGCATGCCCTAGACATAAAGTGATGAAAAGCCAAATGGGCGTCATTACGCTCCCCAGCAACGACAAAATGTACAAAGAGACGAACCAACCAAACGATCGTATTAGTCCTAGGCACTGGTAAACAAGAAGCAGCTGGCTGCAGGATTGTATCAGTGGAATACGCAGCTTCAACAGACCGAGTGAAAAAAGCCAGTTGCTTCGTGAGCCAGGACCAGTTTGCTTGGTGACCATGACAAGTAAACCGGTGCTGCAGCGTATCTTGTGACGCAAACCTACTGCACTATCTGTGTCACTAATCCCGATACGATACAGAATTGGTGTGAATCAAATGTTGACCACCTTGTACCATGAGATGGCCGCTGCCATTGATAGAACGGAGAAGCAGCGGCATATTTGCGGTGATAACTGTTCAGCGGGATTGAGGCAGGGAATCCCTTCCCACCGAGTCGACAAAAACTTGATCATGAGCACCGTCCGCTGCTATATGTCAGCCCCCAAATAGCTCACGGCTAGGCACAACTCTCGAACTGGTCTCAGCTTAAAATTCAGATGACAAACGTCAACAGGGGGACCAAAACTCGACGGACGCTCTAAGGTGAACAGCCTAGAATTAAAGTTATATAAGTCCTGAGTGATCGTCAAAATGACACACCGAAAGTAAAAGACAGACGCCTTCGCCGTAAGATCAGGAAGACTCAGTCAGCCGAGAGAGTCGTCACGATCTCGTATCGTAACCTGAAGATATGACGCTTCCATAAAAAGCGACCAGACAGCAACTACAGTTTCTTAGCCATAATTGAGGGAAGCGGGAAAAGCTGTACGATGTAATAGTACAACACATGTGCATCTAAAATTCGAATCTCTTGAAAAAACATAAGAGAGCTTCGTTCGTATTCCAGTATTGACACCTGGATCTTATCAGTAACTGGTGTCCCACTGAGAGTTGCCATTTGGAGCGGACAACAATCAATGACAACTTCCAGTCACGTATGCCGATCTACGGCAGTGGCCCACGTAATTACTGCTCCATGGAAACCCCCTAAATTAAGGAGCTTACTTCGCCCAAATTAAGTGGCGCTCCTGACACGACAATAATCGTCGATGGTCGCCTTCAGCAGGGGTATCTCTTCACATCGACGGAGTAAAACAACATCTTCAGCATCCCACTAGACCATCACATATGTTGCGCAGTTGGTCACGGTCTCTGCTGATTCAAGTCATTATATATATATATATATATATATATATATACAGGGTGAGTCACCTAACGTTACCGCTGGATATATTTCGTAAACCACATCAAATACTGACGAATCGATTCCACAGACCGAACGTGAGGAGAGGGGCTAGTGTAATTGGTTAATACAATCCATAAAAAAATGCACGGAAGTATGTTTTTTAACACAAACCTACGTTTTTTTAAATGGAAACCCGTTAGTTTAGCTAGCACATCTGAACATATAAACAAATACGTAATCAGTGCCGTTTGTTGCATTGTAAAATGTGAATTACATCCGGAGATATTGTAACCTAAAGTTGACGCTTGAAGCCTCCGACGTTCAGTAGCGTGTTGTAACAAACAGCTGCAACATACATCGCGTTTCTACAGAATGATCTGCCAACGTTGCTCGAAAATGTCCCACTGGAAACGTGTCGACGTATGTGGAATCAGCATGATGGTGCACCTGCACATTCCGCAATTAACACTATGCTGACCCTTGACAGGATGTTCGACGGGCGTTTCACAGCACGTGGAGGACGCATAAATTGGCCAGCCCGTTCTCCTGATCTTACACCTCTGGACTTCTTTCTGTGTGGTACGTTAAAGGAGAATGTGTACCGTGATGTGCCTACAACCCCAGAGGATATGAAACAACGTATTTTGGCAGCCTGCGGCGACATTACACCAGATGTACTGCGGCGTGTACGACATTCATTACGCCAGAGATTGCAATTGTGTGCAGCAAATGATGACCACCACATTGAACATCTATTGGCCTGACATGTCGGGACACACTCTATTCCACTCCGTTATTGAAAACGGAAACTACGTGTGTACGTGTACCTCACCCCTCATGGTAATGTACATGTGCGTCAGTGAAAAAGACCAATAAAAAGGTGTTAGCATGTGGACGTAATGTGCCGTTCCAGTCTCTTCTGTACCTAAGGTCCATCACCGTTCCCTTTGGATCCCTACGTAATTCGGTGCTCTCCGATACACACGATCGAAGAGCGGAGGAGTGGTACTCAAGCGTCAACTTTAGGTTACAATATCTCCGGATGTAATTAACATTTTACAATGCAACAAACGGCACTGATTACGTATTTATTTATATGTTCAGATGTGCTAGCCAAACTAACGGGGTTCCATTTAAAAAAACGTAGGTTTGTGTTAAAAAACATACTTCCGTGCATTTTTTTATGGTTTTTATTAACCAGTTACACTAGCCCCTCTCCTCACGTTCGATCTGTGGAATCAATTCGTCAGTATTTGATGTGGTTTACGAAATATATCCAGCGGTAATGTTAGGTGACTCACCCTGTATATATATATACATATGTGTGTGTGTGTGTACTGCAGGAGTATGAAGTGGCGAACTGCATGTACTCATACCTGAAATGAATTACTGCCCGGCAAACTGCCTTTTCTTAAGAATGAGATTTTCACTTTGCAGCGGAGTGTGCGCTGATACGAAACTTCCTGGCAGATTAAAACTGCCCTTTCTTACTTTATTTTAATGCTGCTTGTTGGTTAAACTATTGTTGTCTTTTTAAAGTTACAGCTCACAGCCCACGCGTTATGCAACGCGCGACAGTGCCTGTTTAACCGCATCTACTTTTCATTCAAGAGTGGGCTTTAGCTCCGTTGACATATTTGTAAACGAATAAAAAGGTATTTTGAAATTAGATTAAATACTTTTCATGACACAGAAGTGACTCGTACTAAACTGAACTATAACTTCTCCTTAACACTGTCATACACCACAAAGGAATGTCGGCCCCCGGCAGATAAATGGTCAGCGTGACGGATTGTCAGTCCTCTGGGCCCGGGTTCGATTCCCGGCTGGGTCGGGGTATTTTATCCGCCCAGGGATTGGGTGTTGTTCCGTCCTCATCATCATCCTATCGTCCTCATCGACTGCAGGTCGCCGAAGAGGCGTGAAATTGAAAGACCGGCACCCGGCGAACGGTCTGCCCGGCGGGCGACACTAGCCGTACGATTAAGTAGATGAATAAACCACAAGGGAATTACATTTACGTACAATGTTTGAATTAATAAAAATTCACACTTTACTTTCCTGTGAAATACCGACCGTGTAGGGTGGAAGCTTATCAGAATACTGAACACATGACCGATAATTCACCCTCGATACCAACAGGTAGATTAGTAAAACGCAAGGAAATCTTTACACTACAATAATTACTCTGCTAGCGGTTGAGCAAATAAACTCAGTACAAATTACCTTTCCCCGAAAATGTCGTCTCTCTGTAAAATCCCCTCTAAAATATCCTTCGTCCTCAATCATACGTCAGGGAGCATTTACAATAACATTCCAGTCTTTGTGCGGCAAATCTACCATACAAATAAAACACTCCTGGAAATGGAAAAAAGAACACATTGACACCGGTGTGTCAGACCCACCATACTTGCTCCGGACACTGCGAGAGGGCTGTACAAGCAATGATCACACGCACGGCACAGCGGACACACCAGGAACCGCGGTGTTGGCCGTCGAATGGCGCTAGCTGCGCAGCATTTGTGCACCGCCGCCGTCAGTGTCAGCCAGTTTGCCGTGGCATACGGAGCTCCATCGCAGTCTTTAACACTGGTAGCATGCCGCGACAGCGTGGACGTGAACCGTATGTGCAGTTGACGGACTTTGAGCGAGGGCGTATAGTGGGCATGCGGGAGGCCGGGTGGACGTACCGCTGAATTGCTCAACACGTGGGGCGTGAGGTCTCCACAGTACATCGATGTTGTCGCCAGTGGTCGGCGGAAGGTGCACGTGCCCGTCGACCTGGGACCGGACCGCAGCGACGCACGGATGCACGCCAAGACCGTAGGATCCTACGCAGTGCCGTAGGGGACCGCACCGCCACTTCCCAGCAAATTAGGGATACTGTTGCTCCTGGGGTATCGGCGAGGACCATTCGCAACCGTCTCCATGAAGCTGGGCTACGGTCCCGCACACCGTTAGGCCGTCTTCCGCTCACGCCCCAACATCGTGCAGCCCGCCTCCAGTGGTGTCGCGACAGGCGTGAATGGAGGGACGAATGGAGACGTGTCGTCTTCAGCGATGAGAGTCGCTTCTGCCTTGGTGCCAATGATGGTCGTATGCGTGTTTGGCGCCGTGCAGGTGAGCGCCACAATCAGGACTGCATACGACCGAGGCACACAGGGCCAACACCCGGCATCATGGTGTGGGGAGCGATCTCCTACACTGGCCGTACACCACTGGTGATCGTCGAGGGGACACTGAATAGTGCACGGTACATCCAAACCGTCATCGAACCCATCGTTCTACCATTCCTAGACCGGCAAGGGAACCTGCTGTTCCAAGAGGACAATGCACGTCCGCATGTATCCCGTGCCACCCAACGTGCTCTAGAAGGTGTAAGTCAACTACCCTGGCCAGCAAGATCTCCGGATCTGTCCCCCATTGAGCATGTTTGGGACTGGATGAAGCGTCGTCTCACGCGGTCTGCACGTCCAGCACGAACGCTGGTCCAACTGAGGCGCCAGGTGGAAATGGCATGGCAAGTCGTTCCACAGGACTACATCCAACATCTCTACGACCGTCTCCATGGGAGAATAGCAGCTTGCATTGCTGCGAAAGGTGGATATACACTGTACTAGTGCCGACATTGTGCATGCTCTGTTGCCTCTTTCTATGTGCCTGTGGTTCTGTCAGTGTGATCATGTGATGTATCTGACCCCAGGAATGTGTCAATAAAGTTTCCCCTTCCTGGGACAATGAATTCACGGTGTTCTTATTTCAATTTCCAGGAGTGTATGTGTCTATCATTTCTCATGAGAGGACTGATCACTTCGGCACATGTATCGTTATTACGTTCACTACACTACTGTGACACCATTTTTTAAAGAAAAAGTTAAATTGGCCTGTCTGAAAAAAAAAGAAAGAACGCAGAAGACGTGGTCAGATGCGAATGTAACGTCGTCCTCGTACACGCCGTAAATTACTAGAGTGGCAGTTCTTTGCGAAAAGTACAACCGCCAACAGGATGCATTACTTTCGTTTGTGTTTAATGTCGTTGCCAGGCCTGGTGGGCTGTAGAAGGGCATGAACAGCGTCAGGCATCGAGTGGTCACTGTGAAGGACACGGCGATGACTTGTACTCGTGGGAGACAGCGTTGTCAGCACCTGATGTAGTTTGAAAGGGGTCTCACCGTGCGACTCCGTCCGGCCAGCTGGTCGAATCGTGCGACATCCAGATGTGCAGGGCTTTTGGATGTGACAGCGGCACGATGTTGGAGAGCATGCGACGCAAATGTCGGCAAGGTTCCGGTCGAACACGTGTGACCAGAACAGAGGAGAAGCGCCATGCTGTGTGCAGCAAGCACACCGTAGCCCTTCACGCTGCGCCTGCGATCCGGCGACAGGCAGTATACGTCCATCAACCGTGCGTCGTCCCACACCGCTGGTCGGAGAGAAGCACCAGCCGGCGCAGGGAATTAGCGTCCCGTGCGTAGGCTGGCATTGGCACCACAAACAACACAAGTGGCTGCGTCTGGAGTGGTGAGGTGCTCGGTCCTGCTGGTGGTGAATGGCATCGCATTGTGTTCGATGGTGAATCGCAGTTCTGCAGCACCCCGCACGGCCGTCGTAGGGGAATATGGCAGCCAGTTGGGGAGGAGGTCTCAGCCTTCCAGGATTTTAGACACGCACATCGCTGTGACTGCTAGCGTCGTGTAATGGGGAGCCATCGGATATGACTTCAGGTCATGGCTGATATATATATATATATATATATATATATATATATATATATATATATATATATATATATACACTCCTGGAAATGGAAAAAAGAACACATTGACACCGGTGTGTCAGACCCACCATACTTGCTCCGGACACTGCGAGAGACCTGTACAAGCAATGATCACACGCACGGCACAGCGGACACACCAGGAACCGCGGTGTTTGCCGTCGAATGGCGCTAGCTGCGCAGCATTTGTGCACCGCCGCCGTCAGTGTCAGCCAGTTTGCCGTGGCATACGAAGCTCCATCGCAGTCTTTAACACTGGTAGCATGCCGCGACAGCGTGGACGCGAACCGTATGTGCAGTTGACGGACTTTGAGCGACGGCGTATAGTGGGCATGCGGGAGGCCGGGTGGACGTACCGCCGAATTGCTCAACACGTGGGGCGTGAGGTCTCCACAGTACATCGGTGTTGTCGCCAGTGGTCGGCGGAAGGTGCACGTGCCCGTCGACCTGGGACCGGACCGCAGCGACGCACGGATGCACGCCAAGACCGTAGGATCCTACGCAGTGCCGTAGGGGACCGCACCGCCACTTCCCAGCAAATTAGGGACACTGTTGCTCCTGGGGTATCGGCGAGGACCATTCGCAACCGTCTCCATGAAGCTGGGCTACGGTCCCGCACACCGTTAGGCCGTCTTCCGCTCACGCCCCAACATCGTGCAGCCCGCCTCCAGTGGTGTCGCGACAGGCGTGAATGGAGGGACGAATGGAGACGTGTCGTCTTCAGCGATGAGAGTCGCTTCTGCCTTGGTGCCAATGATGGTCGTATGCGTGTTTGGCGCCGTGCAGGTGAGCGCCACAATCAGGACTGCATACGACTGAGGCACACAGGGCCAACACCCGGCATCATGGTGTGGGGAGCGATCTCCTACACTGGCCGTACACCACTGGTGATCGTCGAGGGGACACTGAATAGTGCACGGTACATCCAAACCGTCATCGAACCCATCGTTCTACCATTCCTAGACCGGCAAGGGAACTTGCTGTTCCAACAGGACAATGCACGTCCGCATGTATCCCGTGCCACCCAACGTGCTCTAGAAGGTGTAAGTCAACTACCCTGGCCAGCAAGATCTCCGGATCTGTCCCCCATTGAGCATGTTTGGGACTGGATGAAGCGTCGTCTCACGCGGTCTGCACGTCCAGCACGAACGCTGGTCCAACTGAGGCGCCAGGTGGAAATGGCATGGCAAGCCGTTCCACGGGACTACATCCAGCATCTCTACGATCGTCTCCATGGGAGAATAGCAGCCTGCATTGCTGCGAAAGGTGGATATACACTGTACTAGTGCCGACATTGTGCATGCTCTGTTGCCTGTGTCTATGTGCCTGTGGTTCTGTCAGTGTGATCATGTGATGTATCTGACCCCAGGAATGTATATATATATATATATATATATATATATATATATATATATATATATATATATAAGTACAGCGATACGCGACAGGCATCCTCCGTCCTCACGTCTTATCGCTAACGCGAAAGTACAGTAGTGCCATTGCCATTTTTCATCAGGACAACGGTCGTTCACTCATGGTACGTGTCTCTATGAACTGAGAGAGGTGTTTGTGTGGCGAGGAAGATGCGTAGATCTGGCCCCGATAGAAGTTGTGGGGGACCAACCAGCTCGAATGTCAAGTCGGTCCGTCCCAGCGCCAGTATAGAAGATAACAACAGCTGTGGGCGAGCTAACCGCAGGAGAGGATAGTACGTGTTCATGCAACACCGACTCAGAGGAAGGCGCTAGGTCGGTTGCAGGCAGAAACGCCTGGGAGTGCTTATCACTATAAATCTCTTATTTTTGGACAAAATGTTTGGTATTGTTTTGGATTCTGCAATTTTATTTAGATGAAAGATTTTTTTACTATCGTAAAGCTACAAATGAAGATCACAGTTCTGTATTACTGAATCCTGTCGAAACAAACGTAAATCAATATAAGAAGATGCTTTGCCCCATTGCAAGCTTCGGAAATTTTACATTCAAGTATCTATATTTTCTCGATCCATTTTGCTATCGAAACTTACCCCAACCCCTTACAATGAATTTATTTTCGTTTGACATCGGCACTGGAAATGTGAACTAATTTATATGTGTAAATGTCCAACTGTTGCCAGTCATTAGATTACAGTCGTTTTCAACGAAAGGAATTCTAAACAGGAAACAAAATAGCTTCATACATCGAAAATACTGCTGAGCTTAAACTTTTTTAAACATGCACATTAGAAAAGATAAATATTCCCCTCTTTCAACTGAAAGGAGAAACTTTATAAGATAAAAAAAAATTATTTCATAGAACAAGTATCTCTCTTTTGCCTCTTCTGCTGTCCCCCACCCCATCCCCAAACGTATAAAATCGCAATATATTTCATTAACATTCAATGCTCCTCACCCCATAGTCAACCAAGATACCGAAAGAAGAGCACCAATATGTTCACAGTTTCTTGTAAAAGCAACCCAGCACAAAAGTAACTTCCTCAGATCTACAGATAAGGTAAAGAAGCACGAATTCTGTTGCTGCTGGACCATGAAGTTGTTTTTTATGTCAATCCTTAAAACAGGTGGAAATTTAAGTTCAGGAGTACACTATTTGTTTGGAAGTGTAATGAATTGCACAATTAATTGATTGCAGAAATATCTCAGAGCAATGTGTGTTGGTCAACTACCGCCAACAGTTTCACATTTTCCTGTGTCATAGAGGGAGACACCACCATTATGAGTATGCCTGCAGCAGACCTGGCGTTGGCAGTGCCTAGCTGACGTGACGTCACGAACAAGCGCCGAGGCCTTCCTTTGACTCGGTGTTGGTTTATGGCACTGCTCCTAACTGAGTTACTGCATGCATCCAGTGGTGCAACGTCATACTGATAAGTGGACTCATACTGCCAAGTTCTTTGTAAATTTAACTCCATTTTACATCACTGAAGGAAAATCGCATACCCTGTCTTTCCGGAGAGTTTAATTGGTTTCCTCCTTCCCGTCAAGGTCCTCCACTTAACCTGTCGCGCAGGGTATTATTTTAGGTGAAGATCTAGAAAATGTAAGGTACGAATCATGTACGAAATTTGCAATGATTTATTGAAGTGCCGGCCGGAGTGGCCGAGCGGTTCTAGGCACTACAGTCTGGAACCGCGCGACCGCTGCAGTCGCAGGTTCGAATCCTGCCTCGGGCATGGATGTGTGTGATCTCCTTAGGTTAGTTAGGTTTAAGTAGTTCTAAGTTCTAGGGGACTGATGACCTCAGATGTTAAGTCCCATAGTGCCCAGAGCCATTTGAACCATTTTATTCAAGTGAATTAAACGAAACAAAAACTGCAATTGACTGTGGCGTAAACGCGAAGGGAACACTGACCTTGCACAATGCGAGTGCAGTGGATCAGTGGCATTATATATTATAATGACTGCCCTGTTAAAAGGGAAAGAGGGACTGTCGTTCTTTCTGGAAACATGTGTCTGGATGAGATCTCTCTCCAGCTGCGATCGACGGCTGGGTGGCGAGTCACGGCGCTCTTCACTGCCAGACGGCGCTCTCTGTGGCGAGGCGTCGCTTCGCGAGGCGCGGTCTGTTGTGGACTGGCAAGACAGCCAACCCACTGTCAGGAAGCCGAAAGGCACGCGTTTAAGCTCACGCAGGCTGGCGTGAGGTCTGGAACAGGTCAGGGATATCAGACTAGCAAAGATAATACGTAGCTGCTGGAATACTTAACTTTAATCCATAATTGGTGAACATCGCTCTTGACGGTACATGTTTTACAGCATCAATAGTCACTGGTAATGGCGCCTTGCTAGGTCGTAGCAAATGACGTAGCTGAAGGCTATGCTAACTATCGTCTCGGCAAAGGAGAGCGTAATTTGTCAGTGTAGCTTCGCTAGCAAAGTCGGCTGTACAACTGAGGCGAGTCATAGGAAGTGTCTCTAGACCTGCCGTGTGGCGGCGCTCGGTCTGCAATCACCTTCGACCATAAGTATAATAGACTGGCCCTGACGTCATTTTCGTGGCTCCAACATCTCTGGGCTAAAGTCACGTGAATGTTGGCAAAACATGGTTGTTTCGCGTTGCGCTTATGGTTGTACTCAGCGTTTTGTCGGGGGAAATGGCATTACATTTCAAGTGGAAGTGTTTCTATGATAGTGCAGATGCGTTTATTGAAATCTGCTGAAGTGACTTTTATATGTTTTTTACACTTGAAATACAGTATCATGTAAATTAAAGTGTTGAAAGCGATGCCTGTAAAGTCAGACTCATATTACATTTTGGAAAGTATCTGTGATAATTCGGTTACAGAAGTAAGTATAACTGTTTCTCGTTCCTACTCATAGGTTCACTAAGGATGAAAACCGAAGGCAGCTTTGGACACAGGCCCTGAAACGGAAAAACTTTAAGCCATCTGCACATACGCGCCTTTTTGTATATACAAGTGAAATTATAATAAGGTAAGAGCACCTATAGTCGACAAATGAAGAGAATTTTTTTTCTACCTTCTAATACTATTAAATAAATGTAGGCTCCAAAATTATTTTCTGAAACTTCAAAGTCTCACCTTTCATCTAAAATATATATTTTTTTAACTGATAGTTTAAACTTTTGTAAAAATAGTAGGAACTGAACCTTTGAAGTGCACCTAAAACGGATACTCTAATGGACCTGCTGTTAAAAAAAAAAAATGGTTCAAATGGCTCTGAGCACTATGGGACTCTACAGCTGTGGTCATAAGTCCCCTAGAACTTAGAACTACTTAAACCTAATTAACCTAAGGACAGCACACAACACCCAGCCATCACGAGGCAGAGAAAATCCCTGACCCCACCGGGAATCGAACCCGGGAACCCGGGCGTGGGAAGCGAGAACGCTACCGCACGACCACGAGATGCGGGCCCTGCTGTTAAAGTCGACAATTTTGGGACCCATAGTTGACATAATTCCCATATCCCATTTTCTTATATTAGTGACTAGAGCTCAAAACGCGGTGAATCCAATTTTAAAAATTTTTGACACGAGTCCACTCTTACTGTTTAAAAGAATTTTAACGACATTTTACTTTAATTGATAGTTTATAGTAATTTCGTCCCGCTGCCCACCAGAGGGGCCTTCGATGTATTTGTTAGATTTTATAAATGGTACTGTGAACAAATCCAGGTCAAAAGTAGCTCTGACATAATTTTTCGCAAATAAAAAAGTAATTTTTGTTGGAAGCGTTTGGCAGTCAACTGAGAAATGTGGGTAAAATAAGATACAAACATAGGATGGCTAACCGCTGATTTGAAATCCCACCACGTTTTGCCAACAGTCACGTGGTTATGTTGGAGCCACACCAGTCCTATAGCTTCTGCACAGCAAGGCCAGTCTACTAGTATCTATGGTCGAAGGCAATCACTGACAGTGGCGACACGCGGGTCCGACGTATACTAACGGACCGCGGCCGATTTAAAGGCTACCACCTAGCAAGTGTGGTGTCTGGCGGTGACACCACACGGTCCGCCGCGAACAAAGCAGCGCGCGTCCGTCACCCGCCTCGGCTCGTGCAGACCTCAGCGGCGCCCACTGCTGACGTCGTCAGTGTCGGCTTTTGTTTACCACAGGCGACTGCACGTTCCCCATTGTTCTCGTGTACGTCAAACTGCGGCGTCCGCTTGCAGCAAAACGTAATGGAGATCCAATAAGAGTCTGACTAGAAACTAGTCTTCACTAGACTTGGCCACTGTTTCTATGTTTCGATACAGTGTATCGATACGTGGAACTGTTTCAGTGTTTCGGAACGGCTGTGGTTCACTGTTTCGAAACAGTGGTGTTTCATTCCGTCCCTCTCTCGGATAACCGGACCAGATTCGATCTCGAGCCAGACACAGAAACTGTATCGTTGTTTCAAAATAAGGCTCTTTCAGTCCGCCTGTGCTTGGAACGGACTAATTGTATCGAAACAGTGATGTTTCATTCCGCTCTGTGTCGGACGAGATTCGGGCTCGGCACACGTAGTGAAACACAACATACCACTTCATGAAAGTCTTTCAAGAGTGTCGATATCTTCTTTTTGACAAGCAATAGCATGAAGCTTAAGATATCCGAAAATAAAGCTTCGTTTCTAGCTGACTGTCCTATTTCGAAATGGGGGTAACATCTGCTTTATAAACACTAACCAAACAGTAAAACAACGCATACTATTCACATTCAAAATAAATTAATATGTGAAAATCATTCAGTTAAATTACACTTTTTTTTATAACATACGCTTCTCTGTTCATGTACAGTAATCATATTAAGAAACGCAAGTAAGCCTACAACATTTTGAATAAAAAAGGCGTAGAGTGACAGTTATTAGACAGATACATAAATTTGATGTAGGTATAATTGCAAGCAATCTGTTTGACATATCACTGATAGTGTAATGGTGAACGGGAAGGGCTGGGAAGCATGGTGAATTTATAGTAACAGTTCGGAACACCTTGAAAGACAAAATTTTTTCTGTTATATTTTGTTGTTTATTCGAATTATTTGGCGTTATTTGTGAGTCTATAGTCACTGTGCCTATTATCCACAGTGATTCCCTTTGTGTGCATGGAAATTATCAGGATGGGTATATTACCCATACTAACGGAATGTGGGAATCCCAGTAGCATATCCGTTGTTTCTGCAGTTTGCTCCCACCTCCAGTTCCGTTCGTGGTGGTTCTTCTGTCTTCAGCTATGGCTGTCCTCAGCCAATTGAAAAGTATGAAAGTCACACGTCACGAAAGCAGCGCACTTGCTGCAGGAAATACGAAACTGCCACGACGCCTAAGTGATAGTTTCATACTTTCTGCGATATGATTATCGCTCTCGCACCTCATTTTTGTTTATATGGACATACTTATACAGTAGACATTCAAGATGATAAAATGTGTAGGTTTATTAGATTACAAAACACAGACTGTTTTCACTGTTTCGAAACAGCGTATCGAAAAATTTCATTGTACTGTTTCATTTGTTTCGAAACAGTTACGTGTTTCACTTTGCCCATCTCTAGTCTTCACTGTACAGCGGAAGGTATGAGGGGCACAGAAGAAAGTATCAGTAACCAGCCATGTGTGGGCATTCGTAATCTCGGAGCGAACTCGCTTCACAAAACATTAGTCGACATTTCTATCCCCGCCTTGCCACAAAGCGAGGCGTTACAGGCTGCGACCACAAGTAGGATAAAACAGGATAGTTAATATGAGTATGTGTCTCTGTGTGTGGGTTGCGTTATGACAGCTTATTTAAAATGATGGGAACTTAAAAAACCTCTGAGCTAGATATATGGTCAACATGCCAAATAACAGTGGTTGGAGTTATAAGGATTTTTGCGTATCCTTGCGTGCGTCTGTGTATTTGTGTGTGTATGTGTGTTTGTGTGTGTGTGTGAAACTAAGAACGTGCACTTTACAGAAAATCTACATGAATTAATACAAAAAAGTCGAACACGCAGGTATCTTGAGAGCGTCAGGAAGTTCACACGCTTACAATTTAGCAACAAAAATCGCTCAAACTGTATGTACTAACTACAAAGACATCCCATTATTAATTACAGCAAATAAAATACCAAAGCAGAATCCATCATCGAGGAATCAAGACTTATAATATAATACACTGATGATATATTGATAATACAAAACCAGGCATCTGAAGAAACAAGTTCACAGTGGCTTACATACACACATCAAAAAAAAAGTTTTGCTTCACCTCGGTTCTGAGAGTTCCGGAACCTGTACAGAAAATTGGAATGGAGATCAACATAAACATCATTTCCACCCTTTTTATTCCTCACGAAAACCACACATTTCATGTTGTACCACCATACAGCGAGACCTTCAGACGTCTCTAATATCCAGCAGCATATCCTCTTGCAATTGATGCATGCCTGTATTCGCTGTGGTATACTATCCACAAGTTCATCAAGGTACTGTTGGTCCAGATTGTCCCATACCTCAACGGCGATTCGGCGTAGATCCCTCAGAGTGATGGGTGGGTAACGTCGTCCATAAACAGCCCTTTTCAATATAGCCCAGGCATGTTCGATAGGGTTCATGTCTGGAGAACATGCTGGCCACCCTAACCGAGCGACGTCGTTATCCTGAAGGAAGTCATTTACAAGATGTCCACAATGGGGGAGCGAATTCTCGTCCATGGGGACGAATGCCTCGCCAGTGTGCTGCCGATATGGTTGCACTATCGGGCGGCCTTCCATGACCACCGGCGGCGTACGTCGGCCCGACATGTGCCACCCCGAAACAGCAGGGAACCTCCACCTTGCTGCACTCGCTGGACAATGTGTCTAAGGCGTTCAGCCTGACCGGGTTGCCTCCAAACACATCTCTGACGACTATCTGGTTGAAGGCATATGCGACACTCATCAGTGAAGAGAACATGATGCCAATCCTGAGCGGTCCATTCGGCATGTTGTTGGGCCCATCTGTACCGTGCTGCATGGTGTCCTGGTTGCAAAGTTGGAGATCGCCATGGACGTCAGGAGTGAAATTGCGCATCATGCAGACTATTGCGCACAGTTTGAGTCGTAACACGAAGTCCTGTGACTACACGGAAAGCATTATTCAACATGGTGGCGTTGCTGTCGGGGTTCCTCCGACCCATAATCCGTAGCTGGTGGTCATACACTGCCTTGGGCGGCCTGAGCGAGGCATGTCATCGACAGTTCTTGTCTCTTTATCTCCTCCATGTCCGAACAACACCACTTTTGTTCACTCCGAGACGTCTGGACACTCCCCTTGTTGAGAGCCCTTCCTGGCACAAAGTATCAATGAGAACGCGATCGGACCTGGGTATTGATCGTCTAGGCATAGTTAAACTACAGATAACATGAGCTGTGTAACTCCTTTCTCGTGGAATGACTGGAACTGATCGGCTGTCGGACCCCCTTGGTCTAAAAGGCGCTGATCGTGCATGACTGTTTACATCTTTTGGCGGGTTTAGTGACATCTCTGAACAGTCAAAGGTCTGTGTCTGTGATACAGTATCCACAGTCAACGTTTATCTTCAGGAGTTCTGGGAACAGGGGTGCTGAAAAGCTTTTTTTTGATGTGTGTATTTCCTCTAAGAATTCGTCTTTTCAGTCGGGCCCGCAGTATAGAATACGTTGTACTGTATTACCACATTTTGTAACGAATAATTCCAGGTAAGCTGCAAATGGTTTAATTACTAACCCTTCTCCTTTACTATAAGCTTGTCTCGGCTATAGTGATATGCTCCAGCACGTCTGTAGATCTTACGGTTGATGAGTCTACATACGTTTGTAGAAGTTGTACAGGAAGATTAGTTTGCATACAAGCTTTTTGTTTAGTTTTATTTTCTCTTATTAACCAAAATTACGTACCGACGATGTACGTGGAACAAATATCGAACAAAATAAACCGAATCCTAAACAAAGGAACCATGAAACTAGCCTTTGGAACAAACAACAATCTAAAAACGAAAATTGTGTATGGAAAAACTAAACTCCCGATTTTTTCCAACACAGGCATATACAAAATTTCGTGTGATGACTACTCAAAATTTTATATCGCTCAGACAGGAAGAAATTTTATCATTAGGTTCAACAGCAATCAAGAAGGCTTTTACCAGTATCTCAAAAAGCAAAAGCACAAAGGAGAACTATCGAAAATACATTACAGGTTCAACACAGAACACCAAAGTGACAGACCATGGACATCTTGGAAGAATTAGAAATATATACACACACAATAAGTTATTCATACGATATCTTTAATAAACAAATCGATCTCAAACACAAAAATTATCTAGAAAATGTTATTGACATTTTGGAAAACGATAGCAGATAAAAATAGCGGTAAACAGAAAACCAAGAATAATAATAGATACAAATGACAACAAAATTGTAATAGCAATGAAGCGCAGGTAACGCGACTGACTGTCAGAGGTTGCACTCTAACGTAAAGCATCAACGAAAATAAACTCATTCTAGCTGTCGAACAGCATTCAGCGAAAATATTCTATACAAACAAGACTTAGGTAATTATAGCGATCTATCAGCAAATAGACAGACGACAGTTTACTCACTGATGGAATGAAGGCATCTACTACAACTGGATGTAAGTAAATGTACCAACTGTCCTTTTTGTACAACTTTTGTAAACTGTATGTGGACTCACCAAATGTAGCATCTACAGCTTTACTTGAGAACGGCGCTATAGCCGAAACAAGCTTGTAGTAAAGAAAAAGGATTATTAATTAATCATTTGCAGCTTACCTGGAATTATTCATTACAAAATATTAAGTTTCTTTGAATGTTGCGCTCTATAAGGTTCCCTTTCTGCGCAGCGACCGTGGAATATGAAATTATAAATAATGTACACCCAGTCGCGGAAACATTATTTATCTTGTTGCAGATCGATTTCGACTGATATCTGTCACCATCGGTGCATTTTTCTAACCGATACATGCCATAAGTAGAAATACTGTCTTTGGCAGATTTCTATGATGTTGCGCACTTCATGATAGAAATCTGCCAAGGACAGTACTTCTACTTATGGCATGTATCGGTTAGAAAAATGCACCGATGGTGACTGATATCAGTCGAAATCGATCTGCAACAAGATAAATAATGTTACCGCGACTGGTTGTACATTCCAGAATGAGATTTTCACTCTGCAGCGGAGTGTGCGCTGATATGAAACTTCCTGGCAGATTAAAACTGTATGCCGGACCGATACTCGAACTCGGGACTTTTGCCTTTCGCGGGCAAGTGCTCTACCAACTGAGCTACCCAAGCACGACTCACGCCCCGTTCTCACAGTTCCCGAGTTCGAGTCTCGGTCTGGCACACAGTTTTAATCCGCCAGGAAGTTTCATATCAGCGCACACTCCGCTGCAGAGTGAAAATCTCATTTTGGAAACATCCCCCAGGCTGTGGCAAAGCCATGTCTCCGCAATATCCTATCTTTCAGGAGTGCTAGTTCTGCAGGGATCACAGGAGAGCTTCTGTAAAGTTTGGAAGGTAGGAGACGAGATACTGGCAGAAGTAAAGCTGTGAGGACGGGGTGTGAGTCGTGCTTGGGTAGCTCAGTTGGTAGAACTGGTAGAACTGGAGTTGGTAGAGCACTTGCCCGCGAAAGGCAAAGGTCCCGAGTTCGAGTATCGCTCCGGCACACAGTTTTAATCTGGTTGTACATTATTTATAATAAAGAATTCTGTTTCAGAAGAAAGATGAATATGAACAAGGCGTACATTCATCCCTGTTGTCTTCAAAAAAGCATTTCACTACGCTAATAGAAATCATTTGTGGCAAATCGTCAGAGAATTAGGAATACAACATAACTTATAAAACCACCCAAAATGTGTACAGAAAATGACAGTTTTGAGGATCCAGATTCTAAATTTTTTTTAATGATTGCTTTAGTAGCCACAGCAGTGACAAACAGGAAGAGTTTCCATTAGCGCGGTTGATAAAAAAGCGACGTATCGATATATCGATAACTTTTCCAAAAATATCTATTGTATATACCGGAGAAATTTGTTCTACGATATATCGGTATCGGAATGGCACTATCGAGGCCGATATTTTTATTTTCTATTATTTTTTTTGGCAGTTTTCGGTAAATACTTGAATTTGTTCTTTGAAATTGGAGTAGAACATAATTTTACTTTCATAATGTTAGGGAGTCTTCCGAGTTTTTGAGCTTTCATCACGTCCAGTTGCAATGGTATTTGAATTACGTAACCATTTCGGCAGCTCACCTGAACCTCTCGATACCAGCAATATTCTATTGTGTTTCTGTAAAGTAGTTAACATGTTTCTGCGACAACATTCAGATTTCATTAATGTAGAGGTACTTTGATACATCGATATGTTTATGTTGCAATGATATTATTCTTATGTGTATTCTTTCTTTCGTCACTACGATCTTTGACGTACTTGTAACTCTGATTTTTGGGCGCGTAAGCGATTATTAGTTAGTTCGTTAGTTAGAGAGTCGGACTTTGAGAAGGTCAAGTCTTGGACGCCATGTTGGAAAGACGCATATTGTCGTCAGCTTATAAAATGTGAACTTTTAACACTGAGGAAAATGTTTTCAAGTATGTTTTGTATTGTGATGTTTTGTGTGTTACGTGATATTGCAATAAAAGCAATTAAAAGGAAGTGTAACTTAAATTGGGAGTGCTGATTACTTTTATTACATCACCATTGTCCTGCAAAAGTGTAATCTTCAAGAATGGTTTGTGAAATACATCTATAAAACTTTTGAATATCGCAGAATAAAAACCTAGGTCTCTTTGCATCCGAGCTTGGAATCATCACCACCTAGATTTTCGACGATTGAGCCATGATTTTACAACGAGAGCAGCGTGGGAAACTCGAAAAGATGAGTGCCTAGTTTATTCATTATTACATGAAATGACTTTATTAACTGTGCTCTAATAACACGTGCCACATAATAACTTTGTTGTTGCCCGAAAATGCAGTATTTAGCAGCGTGAGCAACACGACAATCATTATTAAATTTTGACCTTTGTTGTGGTAGGGTTGTTGGACAGTCTTTCTCTTTGACGGTGTCAAGCAAGTATAGGTGGCACAATGAAGACATCCGAATGAACGGGGGTGGGAGTGGTGGTGTGAATGGAATAACAAGATTTCGGATGTGAAGAAATTCCTTCAGAAACAGTTGCTGAAAATGGTGAACAAAAATCTAAACGACGAGACTGGTCTTTGTCGTGGTCGGAGACGTGTGAGGGGAAATGCTGACGTAATGGGCGCTCGGGGCTACCAACAGAAACTGCAACGTTTAACTTCACCACGCAGCTTTGACACTACAACCTCTAGGTCGCTGGCGTTCGCAGAAGTGAAAAACAGGGAAGTCAGCATGAGGTGTTCGGGACGTATGTGTCGAAAACCGGACACCTTTCCTTGTGCCGCTAACATAAGGTTACCATTGTTAGCAACGTGGTTATTGCCAAGCGTGAACTCGCATCGTTTCCTCTTGCTCTGAGGAGGATAAGAGGGCTGCTAGCTTGATGATGTACAGAATATCTAACAACAAATCAATAGCTAAATATATAGCTCTAAATATAGCTAAATGGAAGTTACATAAGTGGGAAAAACAGCGTTACTGGCGCAGGTACGGCGTGGCGTGAGCCATTTGTGATAGTGTGGTTTCCAGGCGGCGGTTGGTGCAGCAGAAAGAGTGCGGGAGTAACAACGTCGTCGCCTTGAGTCCCCATGTCGAATACTCAATTTTTCTTTCCTTGCACTGCAAATAAACCGAAATAATGCTCAGTATTCTGCGTATACTAGTATTTTCATAAATGGCATGAAAAGGAAGGGCAAAGGAAAATTTGGGGTTGCAAACAAATTTCCAGGAAGGGTTCAAATGGTTCAAATAGCTCTGAGCACTATGGGACTTAACATCTGAGGTCATCAGTCCCCTAGAACTTAGAACTACTTAAACCTAACTAACCTACGGACATCACACACATCCATGCCCGAGGCAGGATTCGAACCTGCGACCAGAGCGGTCACGCAGTTCCAGACTGAAGCGCCTTTAACCGCACGGCCACAACGGCCGGCTCCAGGAAGGGATTGTGCGCTTTAATTACAGCCTCTTCCTGGAAAGTTATTTGCTGAATCCTTGTGGGCGCTGTTTCTGCAGCCCCAAATTTTCCTCTGCTTTTCCTTTTCATGCCGTTCATGAAAATATTAGTAAACGTAATGCACATAGTATAAATTTGGTTTATTTGCGGTACAAGTAAAGTAAAAGTTGAAAATAGGGAATTCGACCGTGTGACGCTCCGATTATTGTTCTCTATTCTTTCCACTGCGCTAACCGCTGTCTGGGAGCTCCGGAAACGTAAATGGCTCACGCCTCCCTCGACTCGCGCCATAAACGCTCTTTTCTCGTGTTTCCTATCTGCAGATCCCACTTTCATTCCTGGTCAAGCTCTGCGCGACCATAAATCTGGACGCAATCGGAGGTGACCAGTAGGCGCCGCCCCTTTGTGAAACGTAAAATTCCAATACTGACTTACATTACTGATGTAGTTACTTTAGTAGACAATAAAAGAGATAATTACATCTTCCACGGAACAGTCAATCGGAGTCCTCAATCGGAATGCCTTTCACATAAATGTTAGCGAAGAAAAATTTGTAGGTCATCTGTACTCCCAAAGATAGTGATAACCTGAGAAATTATACCAAAATACTTTTACAAGTAAAGGAACTTTAGCAAAGCAAAGTAAGGAACTGAAACTAAATTTAAAACGCAAGTAACACGTACAAATCCCTATTCAAGCGCACAAATATCTCTAGCTAAACAAAAATATGTTTCCATAAATTACGCACAAAAACAGTTATAAGTATGTGAAACCAAGACGCCGACAAAAGAAGACTAAGAAATCTTCCTGATAGTCAAGGGCAAAATTTGAATCAACATTTTTGATAAATGAAGACTCCTGTCATTCAATAATGGTGAATTCCAAAAACATACAACTATCAGAATACCTAACAGTATAACAAATGTAAAAAGTAAAAGGATTAAATGGATTGGGCATTAATGGGATCGCTGTAAGATTTATCAAGATTGTAGTACAAGAATTCTCAACAAGCGCTATCAATGAGATTGTTAAACAAATTAGAAAAGGACCGAATATTTTTGAGAGTAACTAATAGGGCAGACTATCGTAAAAAGTGACAAGTCTGACAAAATACTAAAAACTTAGCGACAAAGAACTTACATTACTTGTCCCGGCTTTGTAATAATAAACTAATAATAATAATAATAATAATCAAAAGTTAATTTTATGGAACTGAGATACACAAGCAACATTAATACTGAGACGTGAATCCGAACAAAACTGCCGCATACGCACACGAAGCGGTCCTATGTGATACAACAGTACCCACGTGCTGAGGGCTGCCGTGAGTCTGACGTAATATTAGCGGTACATGTCCCAGGGAATGTGAAAGCGTGTTGTGTACAAATTTTCGTTGTCACTCTGGGGATCAAGGTGCACAGTCCTAAGGGAATGAAACAATGGATTTCCTACCAAGCCGCTCAACAAACATCATGGACAAAGTCTTGACAGAGTGTCGGTAGATCCACATTAAACAAATACACTCCTGGAAATGGAAAAAAGAACACATTGACACCGGTGTGTCAGACCCACCATACTTGCTCCGGACACTGCGCGAGGGCTGTACAAGCAATGATCACACGCACGGCACAGCGGACACACCAGGAACCGCGGTGTTGGCCGTCGAATGGCGCTAGCTGCGCAGCATTTGTGCACCGCCGCCGTCAGTGTCAGCCAGTTTGCCGTGGCATACGGAGCTCCATCGCAGTCTTTTACACTGGTAGCATGCCGCGACAGCGTGGACGTGAACCGTATGTGCAGTTGACGGACTTTGAGCGAGGGCGTATAGTGGGCATCCGGGAGGCCGGGTGGACGTACCGCCGAATTGCTCAACACGTGGGGCGTGAGGTCTCCACAGTACATCGATGTTGTCGCCAGTGGTCGGCGGAAGGTGCACGTGCCCGTCGACCTGGGACCGGACCGCAGCGACGCACGGATGCACGACAAGACCGTAGGATCCTACGCAGTGCCGTAGGGGACCGCACCGCCACTTCCCAGCAAATTAGGGACACTGTTGCTCCTGGGGTATCGGCGAGGACCATTCGCAACCGTCTCCATGAAGCTGGGCTACGGTCCCGCACACCGTTAGGCCGTCTTCCGCTCACGCCCCAACATCGTGCAGCCCGTCTCCAGTGGTGTCGCGACAGGCGTGAATGGAGGGACGAATGGAGACGTGTCGTCTTCAGCGATGAGAGTCGCTTCTGCCTTGGTGCCAATGATGGTCGTATGCGTGTTTGGCACTGTGCAGGTGAGCACCACAATCAGGACTGCATACGACCGAGGCACACAGGGCCAACACCCGGCATCATGGTGTGGGGAGCGATCTCCTACACTGGCCGTACACCACTGGTGATCGTCGAGGGGACACTGAATAGTGCACGGTACATCCAAACTGTCATCGAACCCATCGTTCTACCATTCCTAGACCGGCAAGGGAACTTGCTGTTCCAACAGGACAATGCACGTCCGCATGTATCCCGTGGCACCCAACGTGCTCTAGAAGGTGTAAGTCAACTACCCTGGCCAGCAAGATCTCCGGATCTGTCTCCCACTGAGCATGTTTTGGACTAGGTGAAGCGTCGTCTCACGCGGTCTGCACGTCCAGCACGAACGCTGGTCCAACTGAGGCTCCAGGTGGAAATGGCATGGCAAGCCGTTCCACAGGACTACATCCAGCACCTCTACGATCATCTCCATGGGAGAATAGCAGCCTGCATTGCTGCGAAAGGTGGATATACACTGTACTAGTGCCGACATTGTGCATGCTCTGTTGCCTGTGTCTATGTGCCTGTGGTTCTGCCAGTGTGATCATGTGATGTATCTGACCCCAGCAATGTGTCAATAAAGTTTCCCCTTCCTGGGACAATGAATTCACGGTGTTCTTATTTCAATTTCCAGGAGTGTAGAATAGACTTGTTTCGTACTTTGATATGCCACGGGCACGGAGTTAACAATTCAGAAAGTTCAAATAAATATTTATGTACGTAAGGAACGATGAAGCTTGTTTCTATACAAGATAATGTCGCGCTGCCGCATTTTAAAACAACAAAAACCATTGTCCACAAGTTCTGAGTGTAAGTGCAAAGGCTATTACAAGTTTTAATTAAAACCTTCCTGGTTATCGTTTTGTGATAGCCTCCGCACCGAAATTGAAATTTTGTTGTGTGTAGCGAGAAGCGTGTGAAACTGCGCATGCAGGTTATCATCCGATTAAATATTATACGTTAAAAACCGGGGCAACGTGTATCTCCTTTTTCTGTTGTTTCTTCCAGTTACGAAATAGAAAACCTTCAAGTGAAGAACGATTACGAGGTAAAATAAAATACACTAGTTTGGCAGTTGAAAGCGACGTATTAGAAAACATGAAGACCACGACAATGTCATAGTGGCGTTCGCGCATAACAGACATTACATTAACGGAACTTTGGTGAGCTGTATCTCATTTGTGAAAGAAGTAGTTCATAGATAGCTGCGGACTCTCCATTAAGAATTCCTCATCTTGGACCGTTTATACTGAAAACGGCCGAAGACAGTGAAATGATTGTGTAGGGAAGCAGTGACGATTATTCCGGGGGAAGGTTGTCGCATAGTTTCAGTAGAATCTTTAATGTGAACCGCTACAAAGTACTCCTCGTTTATAAGGTGACGGTTTTTAGGACTCCGAGAACCTACCTTCACAGGTAATCACAAGAACACATTGCTGTCTGCTACATGCAAATCATGCGAACATGACAGCGAAATAAATTACAATGATTGGAGGATCTACAGAGCTCATTTTCGGAATGGTGTTCATCGGAGCAATATCGTGATAATAAACGATATTAGTACGAAGTGCTCTTTGCATAGTGCAGCCCGGATATGGACATAGCTACGTAAGTGAATAAATCATTTCATTACGGTTTACTAGACCCTACTGTAACACAATTGTCGTATTATTCACACACACGTTAATGTTGCACTCCTAGGTGATCACGCCACAGGAGGGCGGTAAACAGAAAGTGTAAAACAGCAGCTGCCCTTTGCTGCTTCGGATCACATTCAGATTTCGTTGAATGGTTTTGAAGGTCCGTAATCGTTCCACCCGGTACGCTAGACCAAGAATTCCGATCTCCCTGCACTCCAAAGTGCGAAACGTCCCCTTAGAAAAATTTGTGAATTACTGTGCTGGTAAACCCCTTTCGTTACTTGATTTTCAAACAGCTGAGCAGAACTGAGCGTACTCTTTAGTTATGCTGATCAACACTAAAATGACACACAATATTTTAGCGCAACGCAATGTGACTTTCAATAATCTCTACAAAAGAATGGCCCTGACTAACAATAACCTATACCTTTCATGAATCACTTACCTCACAAAAATCTTCGTTACTCGAACTACTGCAATACAGCGAACGCCAATACTGCAGCTAAATGAAAGACTCTAACAACTGAAGGTACTAACTGCTGATAGGCATACTTAGCAAATGAAAGATTTTGATAGACAAGAAACAATGTATTTACCTTACTAGTGTTGAAAAGTCGTGATATATATATCAGTTCATGACATCCAGTCTTACAAATTTAATGTCTCTGATGGACACACGTCCAGATCATCCGCTCTCAAAACTCTGCCATCTCTCTCTCCACATCAACCACTGCTGGCGGCTCACCTCCAACTGCGCAACGCTACGCGCTGTTAACAGCCGACTGCCCAACACTACAATAGCATATACGCCAACAATGGAAACAAGCCACAGACTGCACACAGCACAGCCAGTGATTTTCATATAGAGCGCTACGTGGCGTTACCAACATAAAAACCTAAACAGCCTACTTACAAGGTGTGCAATTACTTTCGAGAGGGATGCAGCCCCACCCTGCCCTTAGAGAAGGGTTGAAACGTTCGAGGGTGTCAGCGGTGTCGAAGGTTGTCAACAACATCACCGTGTTGCTCATCGTCGTTTTCGGCCATGAAATTTTTGAGAATCAACGCACCAGGAAGAGGGGTGGTTTAAATGACACCCTTATGCCACCCCCTCAGGCCTTTTCGTGTCGACTGTGAGCGGCGATGTGCGTGAAATGGTTTCCTCGACCACCCATGAGAACGCTGTGTGTGGTGGTTCTGGCCACTTTTGCAGAGACGTCAAAACAGGGGGTGAAATGTGGATGAGAGGGGCTCTGGTGATTTCCCTGTCGGGTGACACGTCCCCGACGGCTTTGGCCTGAATTGTGGTGAAATTCGGTGCCAATGTGATGTCATTAACCCACCTTACCGGCTCGACAATTCGCTATTTGAAGCGTCTCCTCGCCCGAAGGCGACGTCTCTGGACCACACGCTTTTGTACCATTTCAGAGCAAGGTCGTAGCCATCTTTGAGTCAAATTTCAAACTTGATGTGTCGCACTGGAAGGCAATTATGGAGTTTCGAAAAAGTGATCATTTAATTCTGTTGTGCAGTGCATTTGAGGTAACCTACCTGGTGTGGCAACACCTGTGTGCAGTCTCCCAGCTCAACTCAGTAATTCAACAGCCACATACAGAGTGACAGTTATTGAACTATCATCATCATCATCATCATTTAAGACTGATTATGCCTTTCAGCGTTCAGTCCGGAGCATAGTCCCCCTTAGAAAATTCATCCATGATCCCCTATTCAGTGCTAACATTGGTGCCTCTTCCGATGTTAAGCCTATTACTTCAAAATTATTCTTAACCGAATCCAGGTATCTTCTCCTTAGTCTGCCCCGACTCCTCCTACCCTCTACTGCTGAACCCTTGAGTCTCTTGGGTAACCTTGCTTCTCCCATGCGTGTAACATGACCCCACTATCTAAGCCTGTTCACCCTGACTGCTACATCTATAGAGTTCATTCCCAGTTTTTCTTTGATTTCCTCATTGTGGACACCCTCCTGCCATTGTTCCCATCTACTAGTACCTGCAATCATCCTATCTACTTTCATATCCGTAACCTCAGCCTTGTTGATAAGGTAACCTGAATCCACCCAGCTTTCGCTCCCTTACAACAAAGTTGGTCGAAAGATTGAACGGTTCACAGATAACTTAGTCTTGGTACTGACTTCCTTCTTGCACAAGAGAGTAGATAGTAGCTGAGCGCTCACTGCATTAGCTTTGCTACACCTCGCTTCCAGTTCTTTCACTATTTTGCCATCCTGCGAGAATATGCATCCTAAGTACTTGAAACCGTCCACCTGTTCTAACTTTGTTCCTCCTATTTGGCACTCAATCCGTTTATATCTCTTTCCCACTGACAGTACTGTCGTTTTGGAGATTCTAATCTTCATACCATAGTCCTTACATTTCTGATCTAGCTCTGACATATTACTTTGCAAACTTTCAATCGAATCTGCCATCACAACTAAGTCATCTGTATATGCAAGACTGCTTATTTTGTGTTCACATATCTTAATCCCACCAAGCCAGTCTACTGTTTTCAACATATGATCCATAAATAATATGAACAACAGTGGAGACAGGTTGCAGCCTTGTCTTACCCCTGAAACTACTCTGAACCATGAACTCAATTTACCGTCAACTCTAACTGCTGCCTGACTATCCATGTAAAGACCTTTAATTGCTTGCAAAAGTTTGCCTCCTATTCCATAATCTCGGAGAACAGACAATAACTTCCTCCTAGGGACCCGGTCATATGGCTTTTCTAGATCTATAAAGCATAGATACAATTCCCTGTTCCACTCATAACACTTCTCCATTATTTGCCGTAAGCTAAAGATCTGGTCCTGACAACCTCTAAGAGGCCTAAACCCACACTGATTTTTATCCAATTGGTCCTCAACTAATACTCGCACTTTCCTTTCAACAATACCTGAGATGATTTTACCCACAACGCTGATTAAAGAAATACCTCTGTAGTTGTTACAGTCTTTTCTGTTTCCATGTTTAAAGATTGGTGTGATTACTGCTTTTGTCCAGTCTGATGGAACCTGTCCCGACTCCCAGGCCATTTCAATTATCCTGTGTAGCCATTTAAGACCTGACATTCCACTGTATTTGATGAGTTCCGACTTATTTTCATCCACCCCAGCTGCTTTATTGCACTGCAATCTATTGACCATTTTCTCCACTTCCTCAAATGTGATCCTATTTCCATCATCATTCCTATCCCATTGTAAATCGAAATCTGAAATATTACTGATCCTATTTTCACCTACATTGAGCAACTCTTCAAAGTATTCCCTCCATCTGCCCAAGGAATCCACAGGATTCACTAGCAGTTTTCCTGACCTGTCCAAACACTCGTCATTTCCTTCTTACCTCCCTTTCGAAGACTGCTAATTACACTCCAGAATGGTTTTCCTGCAGCTTGACCCATAGTCTCCAACCTGTTTCCAAAGTCTTCCCAAGATTTCTTCTTGGATGCTGCAATTATCTGTTTTGCTTTGTTTCTTTCTTCAACATAACTTTCTCTGTCTACCTGAGTTCTAGTATGTAGCCATTTTTGATGCGCCTTCTTTTTCCTTTTACAGGCTGCCTTGACTGTGTCATTCCACCAAGCTGTTTGCTTCATCCTACTTTTACACTACTGTTCCAAGACATTCTTTAGCCACTTCTAGTACTGTGTCCCTGTACCTTGTCCATTCCTTTTCCAATGACTGTAATTGACTGCATTCAACTAACTGGTACCTTTCTGAGATCGCTGTTATGTACTTGTGCCTGATTTCCTTATCCTGAAGTTTCTCCACTCTTATCCTCCTACATATGGACCTGACCTCCTGCACTTTCGGCCTGACAATCTCAATTTCACTGCAGATTAAATAATGATCAGTGTCATCAAAGAATCCTCTGCATACACGTGTGTCCCTAACAGCCTTCCTGAAATCCTGATCTGTTATTATATAGTCAATGACAGATCTGGTTCCCCTGCCTTCCCAAGTATACCGGTGAATGTTCTTATGTTTAAAAAAGGAGTTTGAGATTACTAAGCCCATAGTGGCACAGAAATCCAAGAGTTGTTTCCCGTTCCTGTTGGCCTCCATATCCTCTCCAAATTTACCCGTAACCTTTTCATACCCTTCTGTTCGATTTCCAATCCTGGCGTTAAAATCACCCATGAACAGAACACTGTCCTTGTCCTTTACTCTAACAACTACATCACTGAGTGCCTCATAAAAACTATCCATCTTATCTTGATCTGTCCCATCAGAATGCGAATATACTGACACAATCCTAATTTTCTTGCTAGACACTGTCAAATCTATCCACATCAGTCGTTCGTTTACGTACCTTATTGCAACTACGCCGGGTTCCATTTCTTTCCTAATGTAAAGCCCTACACCCCATTGTGCTATTCCTGTTTTGACTCCTGACAGGTAGACCTTGTATTCTCCCACTTCCTCTTCTTTCTCACCCCTTACCCGAATGTCACTAACAGCTAAAACGTCCAGCCCCATCTTACTTGCAGCCTCTGCCAGCTCTACCTTCTTCCCAGAGTAGCCCCCATTGATATTAATAGCTCCCCATCTCATTACCATTTGTTTGCCAAGTTGTATCTTAGGAGTCCCTGGTTTGTCAGTTAGAGGTGGGACTCCGTCATCTCCAAAGGTCCGAGGCATTTTGCTCTGATTGTTGCCAGCATCATATTTAAAGAACCAGGGAAGCAGGTTGCTAGCCTTACTTGCCCCGAGTCGCATTGAGTTTTACCCGTAACGGTTGAGGGACTAACCGGTGGATTTGGGCGAGTCCCATTGAGTTTTACCCGTAACGGTTGAGGGACTAACCGGTGGATTTGGTAGTCTTTGCCGTATGAGCACAAAGGTGACCACGACTCAGAATGCCCAGCCTTATTCCAAAGTAACTGGTATGCCGACTGTCGGGACCACTTACTTGGCCACTCATACGTTGCCCGTGGTTCGTGAACATGACAACATGAACTCACACCATGAACCACTGTTGAACTATGTGAAATAAAATCGTCATAACTTCTGCGTTACGACGTTAAAACTACATTGTTGGCTACGGGGCATGATGAGAATTAGTATATCAATGTGGTTTGATTTGGCAACGTAGCCCACTTCCATTTGGATGGGTTCATTAAAAAGCAAAAATTGGCGCATTTGGGGGACTGAGAATCCGTATTTCGCGATCGAGAAGTCTCTTTACTGTCAACGGCTGACTGTGTGGCGTGCAACATCCAGTTACAGGATTATCGGTGCTATTTGCCTTGGAGGCACATTGACTGCCGAAGGGTACGTGAGGGTTTTGGAAGATGATTTCATCCCCATTATCCAAAGTGACCCTGGTTTCGACAAGATGTGGTTCACGTGAGACGGAGCTCGACCTCATCGAAGCAGGAGAGTGTGTGATGTCCTGGAGGAGCACTTCGAGGACCGCTTTCTCTGGGGTACCTAGAGGCCACTGGCGTAGACTTCGGTTGGCCGCCATATCCTCCGGATCTGAAAACATGCGACTCCTTTTTGTGGGGTGTGTTAAGGATAAGGTGTACAGCAGTAATCCCGAAACAACTGCCGAGCTGAAAACAGCCGTTCATGAGGTCATCGACAGCATCGATGTACCGACACTTCAGCGGGTCATGCAGAATTTCGCTGATCGTCTATGCCACATCATCGTCAATGGTGGCAGCCATATCGAAAATGTCATAACTTAAATCCGAATATCCGTAGTGACGTTTACATGTTGAGTAAAGTGTGTGCAGGTCGTAGTTTGTAACTAATTTGCCTCGCCCTGTACGTGCGATTCACACATTCGTTGTAACAGTCATCGGTCAGATATGCAACCAAACTGCCACAGCCTCACCGAGCGGCGTCGCCGAGCGGGTGAAGTCGCGGGTCTACGAGCGATCAGCTGACTCTGATGGTCCCGGGCACAGAACCGGATCCAGCGAGGCGATGTCTCGCGTTCGGTACTCCAGCCAGTCTCCGAGCGTCCTGGGTTGAACTCTCGGCGCCTGCACGTCGTAACCAGCCGCCTCGGGGCACGTGCTGCGTTACGGCAGCCCAGCAGAGACGTCGCCGACGCCACCTACTGCCAGGTGGCCCTGCTACAGGCAGCAGCGAGGGACCTCCTGTGCGAAAGCGTCGAATAATAGCGTTGTCGCTTTCTAAGCGTTCTTGACTCTGCGTTCTCCTTAGTACTGAGGATCCGACCCGCACTTTCCCACTATCGAGAAAGAAGTGGCTATACCGCAACAATGCCTTTCTGCGCATCTGAAACAGTTCTAAAAATGAAATAAAAAGTGAGCATCTCGTGCAGGCCCTGAAGACCCAAGCGGCATCGACCAGTCACCGTGTCATCCTCTGACGTTTGGAGCCATGCGGATGCGGTATGGGCATGTGGTCGGCACACCACACTCCCGGCCGTTTTGCACACTTTAAAGACTTTTGGGCCGGCCGCTGTGGCCGAGCGGTTCTAGGCGCTTGTGTCCGGAACCGCGCTGCTGCTACGGTCGCAGGTTCCAATCCTGCCTCGGACATGGATGTGTGTGACGTCCTTAGCTTAGTTAGGCTTAAGTAGTTCTAAGCCTACAGGACTGATGAACTCAGATGTTAGGTCCCATAGTGCTTAGAGCCATTTGAACAGACTTTGGGGCCGCTGTTTCTCATTTAAGTAGCTCATCAGTTGGCGTTATGAGGCTGCGTGCACCCCTTGCCTGTCCTCCAACCAAGGAAAAGTGTTTAGCAGTCCCTGGAACCGAACCCACATCCTCTCTATTGTAGCCGCGTAAGCTACCTAGCCGTGGAGGCAGACACTGAAAAGAACAGACGAAAAAAGTTACTGGAAAAAGGAACAGGTGTGTACGACATTCGGGAATAATTATCTTGCCACTGGACAGAGCAATAGGAGGAAAAAGTACAGGGTGTTTCAAAAATGACCGGTATATTTGAAACGGCAATAAAAACTAAACGAGCAGCGATAGAAATACACCGTTTGTTGCAATATGCTTGGGACAACAGTACATTTTCAGGCAGACAAACTTTCGAAATTACAGTAGTTACAATTTTCAACAACAGATGGCGCTGCGGTCTGGGAAACTCTATAGTACGATATTTTCCACATATCCACCATGCGTAGCAATAATATGGCGTAGCCTCTGAATGAAATTACCCGAAACCTTTGACACCGTGTCTGGTGGAATGGCTTCACATGCAGATTAGATGTACTGCTTCAGCTGTTCAATTGTTTCTGGATTCTGGCGGTACACCTGGTCTTTCAAGTGTCCCCACGGAAAGAAGTCACAGGGGTTCATGTCTGGCGAATAGGGAGGCCAATCCACGCCGCCTCCTGTATGTTTCGGATAGCCCAAAGCAATCACACGATCATCGAAATATTCATTCAGGAAATTAAAGACGTCGGCCGTGCGATGTGGCCGGGCACCATCTTGCATAAACCACGAGGTGTTCGCAGTGTCGTCTAAGGCAGTTTGTACCGCCACAAATTCACGAAGAATGTCCAGATAGCGTGATGCAGTAATCATTTCGGATCTGAAAAATGGGCCAATGATTCCTTTGGAAGAAATGGCGGCCCAGACCAGTACTTTTTGAGGATGCACGGACGATGGGACTGCAACATGGCGCTTTTCGGTTCCCCATATGCGCCAGTTCTGTTTATTGACGAAGCCGTCCAGGTAAAAATAAGCTTCGTCAGTAAACCAAATGCTGCCCACATGCATATCGCCGTCATCAATCCCGTGCACTATATCGTTAGCGAATGTCTCTCGTGCAGCAATGGTAGCGGCGCTGAGGGGTTGCCGCATTTGAATTTTGTACGGATAGAGGTGTAAACTCTGGCGCATGAGACGATACGTGGACGTCGGCGTCATTTGGACCGCAGCTGCAACACGGCGAACGGAAACCCGAGGCCACTGTCGGATCACCTGCTGCACTAGCTGCGCGTTGCCCTCTGTGGTTGCCGTACGCGGTCGCCCTACCTTTCCAGGACGTTCATCCGTCACGTTCCCAGTCCGTTGAAATTTTTCAAACAGATCGTTTATTGTATCGCTTTTCGGTCCTTTGGTTACATTAAACCTCCGTTGAAAACTTCGTCTTGTTGCAACAACACTGTGTTCTAGGCGGTGGAATTCCAACACCAGAAAAATCCTCTGTTCTAAGGAATAAACCATGTTGTCTACAGCACACTTGCACGTTGTGAACAGCACACGCTTACAGCAGAAAGACGACGTACAGAATGGCACACCCACAGGCTGCGTTGTCTTCTATATATTTCACATTACTTGCAGTGCCATCTGTTGTTGAAAATTGTAACTACTGTAATTTCGATAGTTTGTCCGCCTGAAAGTGTACTGTTGTCCCCAGCATATTGCAACAAACGGTGTATTTCTATCGCTGCTCGTTTAGTTTTTATTGCCGTTTCAAATATACCGGTCAGTTTTGAAACACCCTGTAGTAGGGATGGACAGTCTCTAGAATACGCAGGCATATAATACACTGGTCGGCAAGAACATTACGGCCACCTACCTAATAGGCGGTATGTCCACTTTTGGCATCGATAACAGTGCGCACGCATCGTGGCATGGAAGCAGTGAGGCCTTGGTAAGCCGCTGGAGGGGGGAGTACGATCCACATTCCAGCTTATTCCCGTAAATTTCGGGAAGTGGGGCGATGAGCACTGACGCCACATTTAGTCACACACCAGATGTGTTGGGTCGGGTTCAGGTTTGGCTAGTTGGGGCCAGCACTTCAACTGGAACTCGCCACTGTGTTCCTCGAACCACTCCGTCATACTGCTGGTCTTGTGACATGGCTCATTGTCTTGTTAAAAATACCACTGCCGTCTGGAAACATGATCTTCATGAAGGTGTACGTGGACTGCAATCACTGTACGGTACTCCTTGGTCGTCACGGTAGCTTGCACTAGCTGCACTGGACTCATTGATGCCCACGCGAAACTACTCAGAGCATAATGGAGCCGCCGCTAGATTCTCCCTCCTGCAGTACAGGTGTCAAGAAGATTGAAACGGGACATCCCCCGCTACTATTAGTTTTCCTTAATAGTAGTTATCGATACTAGTATTATTTTTCGAATTTTGGACGAGTTAATATTATCTCAGTAGCTTTTCCGAAAACTTTCATATAATTTTATACACAGAATGTCACATTTCACGCTAAAATTTAAGAGAAGAAATTACTTTATAAAATATTTTAGTTTCGATGTAGTAATCGATAAGTACTACTTCTGAATGTACAGTTAAAATTAATTTTTTTAGAAACATTTGTAATTACCAATTATTGGCACACTTAAAATTTCTACTATTAATTGCGCAATTCTGTACCATTTACTATGTTTATTTCTGGATTCATTTATGAAATAATAATCGAAATTAATAATGTAAAGAAACCAGTGGAAATTCATTTGTCAAGAAAAGTTGTAAACCCTTCAGAATATTCTTTTCTCTGCAGTTTCTGAGAGTTGTAACCATGTGTATGATGCGATCGGACGTATTGTTGTACGAACAATGTCATTTCGGCTTAATGTGAAAAATCAAAGGACTCTATGATATAGTAAAATTTACGTAAAAACAAAAGCTCTGCAACAACAATCTTCAAATTTGTTTAGTTCAGTGGAACCGTGAAGACCTAAAATGTCAGATTTTCAGCTTCAAGAATCGGACCCCTAGACAAGAAGAACTGGAGCCAACTCAATATGATAAGTAAGTAAACTAGATAGTTTTGTGTAATCTTCGCTTCTCTCAAATCTTTATAAAAGACTTTGCTTACCAGTGTGGACAATAGAGGGAAGGATGGATGATGGGGGAGATTATAAGCTGTTCCCTTGAAAGACGACGGATTCGCTTTCTCCCATCGGAATGATGAAGGTGTGATGGTGATGATGTTTGGTTGGTGGGGCGCCCAAATGCGCGGTCATCAGCGTCCGTACAAAGTCCCAATTTCAAATGGTTCAAATGGCTCTGAGCATTATGGGGCTGAGGTCATCAGTCCCCTAGATTGGATTGGATTGTTTGGGGGAAGAGACCAAACAGCGAGGTCATTGGTCTCATCGGATTAGGGAAGCACACGGAAGGAAGTCGGCCGTGCCCTTTCAAAGGAACCATCCCGGCATTTGCCTATAGCGATTTAGGGAAATCACGGAAAACCTAAATCAGGATGGCCGGACGCGGGATTGAACCGTCGTCCTCCCGAATGCGAGTCCAGTGTGCTAACCACTGCGCCACCTCGCTCGGTCAGTCCCCTAGACTTAGAACTACTTAAACCTAACTAACCTAAGGACATCATACACATCCATGCCCAAGACAGGCTTCGAACCTGCGACCGTAGCAGCAGCGCGGTTCCGGGCTGAAGGCCCTAGAACTGCCCGGCCACAGCGGCCGGCAAAGTCCCAATTTCTACACAGTCAAATTTGTACACAATCCAGTGTAACCACTGTCACGAATAATGATGATGATGATGGTGATGAAATGATGAGGACAACAGAAACACCCAGACCCCGGGCAGAGGAAATCCCCAACCCGGCCAGGAATCGAACCGGAGACGCCGTGATTCCAGGGGTAGCAACGCTAGCCACTAGACCAGGAGCTGCGGACATGATGAAGGTATCGCGGTTCGTCAGACCTTGTAGCGCTCTGCCACTGCGCCAGCGTTCAGTGCCGATAGCCACGTGTCCGTCAGTCGTGGTCGCCTGCGTCGTCGTGTTAACATTGGCACATGCGTGGGTCGTAAGGCTGCAGAGGCGCGTCGTTGGCAGTGTTCGGTGGACTTTGCGCTCCGACACATTTGTACTCTTCCCGGCATTAAAATCTGCTGTTAGTTCCGTCACAGTTAGCCGCCTGCCCTGTTTTACCAGTCTGGTCAGATTACGACGTCCGACATCTGCAATGAGGGATGTCCGCCCAACCTCGCGACTTCTGGACGTGGTTTAGCCTTTGTTTCGCCCTGTGTTGAAGACACTCACCACAGCACTCCTGGGAGCACCCGACAAGTTGTGAAGTTTCCGAAAGGCTCGTGTGGAGGGGGCCGTCACAGTATGCCCACGGTCAGACTCAGATAGATCTTGCCAACTTACTCATTCTGCACACGTACAGCATGCTCACTGACGCTGCATGCACCGTTCGTGTGTGTCTGACTGGCCGTCACTTCTCGCCAAGTGACGCTGCTGTCACCTGGACGAATTTACAGGGTGTTTCAAAAATGACCGGTATATTTGAAACGGCAATAAAAACTAAACGAGCAGCGATGGAAATACACCGTTTGTTGCAATATGCTTGGGACAACAGTACATTTTCAGGCGGACAAACTTTCGAAATTACAGTAGTTACAATTGTCAGCAACAGATGGCGCTGCAAATGATAAAGATATAGAAGACAACGCAGTCTGTGGGTGCGCCATTCTCTACGTCGTCTTTCTGCTGTAAGCGTGTGCTTTTCACAACGTGCAAGTGTGCTGTAGACAACGTGGTTTATTCCTTAGAACAGAGGATTTTTCTGGTGTTGGAATTCCACCGCCTGGAACACAGTGTTGTTGCAACAAGACGAAGTTTTCAACGGAGGTTTAATGTAACCAAAGGACCGAAAAGCGATACAATAAAGGATCTGTTTGAAAAATTTCAACGGACTGGGAACGTGACGGATGAACGTGCTGGAAAGGTTGGGCGACCGCGTACGGCAACCACAGAGGGCAACGCGCAGCTAGTGCAGCAGGTGATCCGACAGCGGCCTCGGGTTTCCGTTCGCCGTGTTGCAGCTGCGGTCCAAATGACGCCAACGTCCACGTATCGTCTCGTGCGCCAGAGTTTACACCTCTATCCGTACAAAATTCAAACGTGGCAACCCCTCAGCGCCGCTACCATTGCTGCGCGAGAGACATTCGCTAACGATATAGTGCACAGGATTGATGACGGCGATATGCATGTGGGCAGCATGTGGTTTACTGACGAAGCTTATTTTTACCTGGACGGCTTTGTCAATAAACAGAACTGGCGCATATGGGGAACCGAAAAGCCCCATGTTGCAGTCCCATCGTCCCTGCATCCTCAAAAAGTACTGGTCTGGGCCGCCATCTCTTCCAAAGGAATCATTGGCCCATTTTTCAGATCCGAAACGATTACTGCATCACGCTATCTGGACATTCTTCGTGAATTTGTGGCGGCACAAACTGCCTTAGACGACACTGCGAACACCTCGTGGTTTATGCAAGATGGTGCCCGGCCACATCGCACGGCCGACGTCTTTAATTTCCTGAATGAATATTTCGATGATCGTGTGATTGCTTTGGGCTATCCGAAACATACAGGAGGCGGCGTGGATTGGCCTTCCTATTCGCCAGACATGAACCCCTGTGACTTCTTTCTGTGGGGACACTTGAAAGACCAGGTGTACCGCCAGAATCCAGAAACAATTGAACAGCTGAAGCAGTACATCTCATCTGCATGTGAAGCCATTCCGCCAGACACGTTGTCAAAGGTTTCGGGTAATTTCATTCAGAGACTACGCCATATTATTGCTACGCATGGTGGATATGTGGAAAATATCGTACTATAGAGTTTCCCAGACCGCAGCGCCATCTGTTGTTGAAAATTGTAACTACTGTAATTTCGAAAGTTTGTCTGCCTGAAAATGTACTGTTGTCCCAAAAATATTGCAACAAACGGTGTATTTCTATCGCTGCTCGTTTAGTTTTTATTGCCGTTTCAAATATACCGGTCATTTTTTAAACACCCTGTATATCGATAGTAGGTCGGTGGCCATAATGCTCTGGCTGATGGGTATATAGAATGTTACGCGTAGAATTTAAGTTGAGATTAGAACATAAACACAGAGTTAGAAAAAACTGAGGACAGCATGAAGACTAGTCGAAAGACTAAATACTTAGGCTTCCTGGGAGTTGCAATTTCTGATGTCAGTCCATCGCTTGCGTGGTGCATGTGCACTTCTTACCCACTGGGTTCACATGTTCCTGTAACTATAAGCTTCCTTCCTTGCTTCACCCATTATACACGTTGTAGCCAACGCCATTTTGCAAGAAAGTGTATAAAAGAACTTTTTTTCTTGAAGAGAGTATTCGGTATTACTAGCTGAAATTTGCTGAAAGACTCAATTAGTCCTTGTTTCTCATTCCTGCTACCAAGCCCATATTCTTCACCTCTCATTTCGTACACTGTTATCCTCATATATCGCTTCATCTTCTGCTTGCAACGTCGGTATGTACAACTGAACTATTTCTGTCAGCGTCGGATAGCTGCTGATTCTCATGAGAACAACCCTATCACTGAAGTGATCAAAAACTCATTTTCTACCGGACTTACCTATTCATAACGAACCCTTTTCCCATTATAGCGTCTTGTGCTACTGTTGTTGTATCTTCTTGTGCTGCTGTTGATATTACCCTACATCCTTATGACCAGAAATCCTTGTCTTCTACACATTATACTTAACTGCCCACTCCAAAATGTGCTCCATACGTACACTTTGGAGGACCTCTTCTTCCTAGATCAGTCTCTCACACCACTATGACCCTCCTATTCCAGAAAGCTTTCTCTGTCCACGCAAATCTACTTCTGACATCTTCTGTTCTTCAGCCATCCTGCGTACCTGGTATTGTAGCTTCCTAGATAGAATACTTCCACTTCTTCTGGTATTATGTCATTCTCAATTTCGATGCTAAGAAAGTTGCTTTTCTCCTTCCTCTTTCTCTGCATCTCCTTAGTCTTGCCTTTATTTATCTGTTCCCATTTTCTTTGCAAAATATCCTGTGCACTGCAGTCAAGAGGCATTTTAAATGGTTCTTTCTTTGAAGCGGAGAGGCTATGTAATCTGACAGCATTAGCACTGGTATCTGGTCTCTGTCGACGTCAATTCCTCTTTCTAACTTTTCTTTTACTTCTACGGCGTATGAGTTAAGCGAAGGAGGTAATAACCTGTAACTCTCCCTAGTAAGCTGTAACTGTGCCTTGTAGCCATCTTAATACAATCTCTCTTGATTCTACGTTTTAATACCTCCCACTCACTTTTCTTATTCAGTCCCCCTCGAGCACTGTATTCAAATTTTAGTGGGCTCCCCTAGGCCTACAAATGAAATTTAAGCATCCTATTTTTTTTAATTAGTCCTTCATTATTTAGTGCATGATAAAAGCTCCTCTGGTACATTTACTGTACCTGAAACCAAACAAAACTTCCTCTATTAAGTCTTCAGTTTTAGTTTTCTCTCTTTGTTATATTCTCGCCATCTATTTATAAGCGGTAAATGACGACATTTACCCAATCCGCTCCCAAAGATTATCTGAACAGTTAGCTCTTTCCTGTATTTCATATTTATTCCAACTTTAGCTCCTCCTTCCCGCTTCTCAGGCTTCGAATGAGTGCGTCTCTACTGTAAGTATCACTGAAATACCTTTGCCAACAATCTCCCTAGCTTCTAGAACTAATAGGAGCTTCTTATCCGCATCTGGCGGGACAAATACGCTTAGCATTTAAGTAATCTTTTGGCGTCTTCATAAAAAAAAAATGTCGTGTGAATAGGGCCTCCCGTCGGGTAGACCGCTCGCCTGGTGCAAGTCTTTCGATTTTATGCCACGTCGGCGACTTGCGCGTCGATGTGGATGAAATTATGATGATAAGGACAACAGAACACCCAGTCCCTGAGCGGAGAAAATATCGAACCCGGGCCCTTAGGATTGACAGTCTGTCGCGCTGACCAATCAGCTACCGGGGGCGGACGGCGTCTTCATTATAGTCATTCTTTTTCCTACAATCATCTGTTATTTAATTTCCTTAGAGTTCTCTGTCATATCCTGATTTAATTTGTATGAAAATGAGATCCTGGTTGTGAGAATCTACTTCCACTATCCACCTTTCACTGTCGTTACCTTGTGTCCACGTTTTGCGTCTTCATTTTCAAGTCTGCAGTAACCTTTAATATTTAATGTAATGTCTACTTACTTTCAATATGTCCTTTCTCTTTCGTTTCTTCGATGTCTTCTTTCCTCATCTTGATTTCCTAATGACTCTTCATTTCTGAATTTGTTTGTTAATTTTATACTTATCATTTTGCAACTTCACAAAAAATGCTTTCAGTTTCTTCTATCTGGTTACCTGTCACGTGATGAGCCGCTTCGACAGGTCATGCAGACATTCAGTTCCAGGTTCTTCCTTAATTTTATGTCCAAGCAGTGTACCTGTTAAGTTGAAACAAGCCTCCTCCTGTACTGGGTCCTTTCCAGTTTCGATGTTTAGGTGGTATAAATTCTCATTTACATTACACTTCGTCACATTCGTACACGCTCTGTTTCGGGATCACTGTGGCACTAAGTAGGCTGTACCTCTCGTAAAACCGTTCCTTCTACGTCGTCCGTGTTTTCGGCCGTATCGTCTGATAACCTGAGGACTAGAATTCCTTCCCCACGCACTTTCATTTTGTTTTACTTCGTTCTTTGCTTCTTCTTCATACTCATGATGTAAAATTGATAACAGACGGTAGTTTCCATCACAAACTGCAAGGGAAACGCTAGCTCACTGGTACCTCTGTCAGCTTCGATGCCAAACTTATTTTCGTCCAGTACCTACTGCAACTTTTTTACTTGGTTTTGTGTGCAAAAATTGCTCACTAATTTACAGGTGTGTCACAGTGATCGTCATGCCCTCCTGAGCCTTCGTCGATATTGTTATGAAAATGCCTTTGTGCAGGGTGACGGAACGTATCCTGTTAAGTTCTGGAAACCAGGTAAGATTAAGTCTCGGCTGCTGTCGAAAGCTATCTCCATGAAAATCGCTGCGGAAGGAAAACATGCTGTCACAGCTGTGATACCCGTAAGGCTGGCGCCGAAGCAGGCCAAGGCTGTCTGGTGGCTGGAGGAGGTGAGCATTACGCTCCACAGATGAGGAACAGCGAACTCACACCACATTCCTCACTGACAGACGAGAGTATTACGTAGCAGTTTCGATAGTACTGACAAAACACCAACAAACTGAACGCATTCATCTACGTAGCCCAGTGCTAGGTCAAAAACAAATCCGACTGCTAAGTCATTTGTACGCTCTGCGCGTCAACTCGTGTAAGTTCTCTCTATTCGGTACAAATGCGTGCAAGCGTTTCGTATCATAATAAATCGTTGTAGTGACCTCGCAGGTCATTAAACGAAATGTCGTCCGTCTTCAGAGTTGCGCGTATTATTCTAAACGACCGATCTGCGAGAAGACAGAGTCATTATGAACACTGCGTTATTTTTTAAAACACGTAATTGCCTTGTCCGGTTTTTTAAATTCAGGTTTGTGCTAAAGAACAAAATGGCCACAGTGTTTAACTTAAAATGACCTAAGTTTGAAATTAAACTTACGTATTTTGTTAATAAACAATTTCAACAGTCGAAATTGCCTCTGAAAAATTATTCAGTGGGCAGGAAAGCAATTGTAGAATCTTCTTCTTCTCCCTGGAATGTTTCTACTTCTGCAGAGTCACTTCCGAGATCCGCTTTCCTCCCATAGTCCTTCATTTAGCATCTCCTCCCATTGCAGTCCTCTTGGTTTACAGCACCCTTCACTTGCTTTCTTTTAGGGGCTTGATCTGCAGGGTGTTTCGCATTATTCCACTCTTTGTCTCCTCCCTTCACGTCTTACCGATCATCCCTCATAGAGAGCGCACCTCTTCTGTACGTATTCTGCTGATATCTTTCATTTTCCAAGTCCAACATTCCGATGCAAAGGTGAAAATTGGCAGATAATATGACTTCTACATCATGACCTTTGCTTTGGCAGTTATTTTCCAGTTTCTTATTATGTCTGATATATTATAACAAAATTTCGAAGCATTTTCTATTCTCTCCGAAATTTCATCTTCGATGTTTCCTATCTTGGTGAATTTACTACCAACTGTAGATACTTGTAAGCATCTACTTCTTCAATAATTTTTTCATTGCAAGTTACATTCTTCATTTTTGCATTTTTACTGCTGATTTTCATTACTTTACATTTTTTAAGCTGTTTTACATGCCAGCTTGCTCAGTTACTCTCTGTTAGGTGTTTAGTTTTTCTTCCAAATTCTCTTCATTTTCGTCCCAAATCATCATATCAATTGCATATGCTACGATTCTTATATCACCTGTCGTTGGCCGTTGGCGAACTGGAAGGAGCACACTTCCTTGCCGAACTCCTCTGTCTTTTATAAACCATTCCATTCTGTTTTTTTATTTACTTTTTTACCGTGTATTATAACACAGTTCAGGAATTTCTTGTACAGGTTTCTGATCCTCAGTTGCATTCCTTTTTACGGTTATAGTCCATTTTCAGACCTTGCCATATCACTTCCCCTGTAACAGTGTCATAAGCCTTTTTTATTTCTATGGATGCAGCTACAATATGTTTCCCAAATTCCCGTTTCTTTTCTACATCCAGTCTGGCTGTACATACGATTTCTATAGTAGACGTTCCAGGTCGCAATCCTTGCTGTTACTTTCGTAATCCCGGTTCTGACTTATTCGTAGCTTCCTGTAAGATTATCCTTTTCGTAACTCTTCACGTAATGGTGCAGTACTATAATTCTCACAGAGTGCCTTGTTAACCTTCTTAAACATTGCTACACTAATTGCCTTGTCCAATCATCAGGAATCTTTCCATATGTCTGTTCTATCCACATGATCCTATACAATGAACGAATTTCGTTAGGTCCTGGGACTTTTATTATTTCCAGTGTGATGTCAACTACTCCAGGAGCTTCGCCATTTTTCATTTCTAATGCAGGCTTCTCTACATACAATATCTGCAGATCTTCTATTTCTATTTCCTCTAAGATTGTGATATTTCTTACGTGTCAATCTCATCCTGTCCTTCATATTTCGAAGCATTTTCTATTCTCTCCGAAATTTCATCTTTGATGTTTCCTATCTTGGTGAATTTACTACCAACTGGATGTACTCTTTCATATTTTGAAAACTTCCTCTTCCTCACACACGGGTTTTCCCTTTTTGTTGATGACTTTTGAAGTGTTATCTTTTCGCTTCCTTCTGTTACTAATGTATGGTATAATATTTTCTTCTCGTCCTTAAATTTCTCTAATATTTTATGTATAAAGTCGACTGAAGTGGGGAGTGAAACTTTATACCCAGGCCAGGAATCGAACTCAGGTCTGCTGCGTACTAGGTAAGTGGGTTAGCCACCAAGCCAGCGTGACGCAGCAGCTGATACCTCTGCATACAGTTCCCTGGCACGGCACCCTCCTTGAACGCTTCCATACACACACAATTGCAGAGGCTCTCCATGTTCTGGAATGGCATCTCAGCATCAAACGTAAATGAACGATCCAGCCTAAAACCCGAGAACAAGTACTTATAAAAATGAAATGACATAGTTTCAGAGACTTTAATGATTTCATACAGTTATTATTTTATGTATACAGACTGAGATGTGGATCGAGGATGGAGGCGTGACAAGATAATCCGTGCAGTTGTGTGAACAGCTGTGCCAACGTAGCTAAGTGGCTAACGCACCAGCCTAGTAAGCGAAAAACCCGGGTTCGATTCCCGGCCTTCGTACAAATTTTCATTTGTCTCTTTAGTGTATATACATAAAAAAATCCTGTCTGTACGAGACCAGTAAAGTCTCTGAAACTGCCTCATTTCATTCTCTTATATCTTTTGTGAATTTTTTCGAAGGCATCTTCTTAGACAGTGCTATCATTTTTCTTGCTGCTCTGCTTAGTCGTCTCCATTTGTCTCTGTTATGTTGCATTCTGCTTTTGAACCGTTACCTCAATGTATCATTCTTCTTGACAGCTTCTGCAATTCTGTCATTCCACCATGGACATACTTTGTGTCTGTCATTTGGTCGTAGTAGAGAGAATACAAAATGCAGATGGGTAATAATATGAAAAATATTTCTGAAAAATAAAACCATCAACATCGAATATAATCTTAAGTATTATGAAGTTATTTATCTGTATCTATCTGTGCTGTTGCCTTGTGTAGAAGTGAAATGTAAACAGTTTAGGAAAGAAATGTTTAGAAGATTTGTCATTATACAGACGATTAGGTCGACAGACCGGTTTACAAATGAGGAAGTCCTGATTGGAACTGGGAAGAAAGGAAATTTACAGCACAAATTGACGTAAGGAGGGAATCTGCTGTTAGGATACGTCCTGCCGCATAAAGGAATCGTCAGTTTGGAGAAGTGGGAAGCGTGAGCGGTAAAAATTTTATAGCGACGCCAAGACTTGGCTACAGTAAGCAGGTTCAAGTGGGTGCAGTTTGCTGTGTGTGTGCTAAGATGAAGAGGCTTGTACGCGGTACGGTAGCGTGGAGAGCTGCACCTGCGAAGCCCTGCAGACACGTGGCGTTTTGTCAAAGGTGAACCGTGAGCATGTCGTCCCGGGACAGGACGCCTCCGCTGCAGACAGCTGCTGGGCGCTTCTTCATGTTGATGGCGCGAGTCGCTGCCGACTAGCGAGAATTGTGACAGGGGCTGTGAGGAGCGCCCCTGCTCCAGGAACGGGCGTTAATTTTAACCGCCAAGTGCAGCAGTATCAAACAGGCTTTCCTACTCTTCCAGCTACGTTAGCACTTCGTAAACCATTGTCGGAAGGAGTCCGAGTTTACTTTTACCCTCTCCTTCAGATCGAGTATGTTGCAACATCTAGTATACATTTACTCTCTATTCCTCTAATTAGTCTCTATGCGAGACGTATGCGTGTGTTAGTAGTAGACTTTATCACTCAGTTTCAGGAGAGCTGGTATGTTTTCGAAGCTAGTGTACAATACCATTCCTCCCAAAGAAGAAGACTAAGCAAGTTGTCAAAGAGTAGTCAGAAAAAATGAAATCCTTTTACCCAGATGAAAATACCAAAACATAAAATTAGTCTTTTCATGCCATATAAAACCCTGGAACTTGCATTCAGAATAGTGTTTTGCAGTAGTCTTCCCCACGAATAAATCTTACTTCGTGATTACTTGGCCGTTTAATGTCACTGGCGTCTTCTTCACTGCTAGCTTCACACAGTCCTCAAACCTTTAATCATTCTCGGACGCTCCCAGAAATTTTACACTTCCAATGATTTCTTGCCCTTTCTCGTAGTTCCTCAGGGGTTGAATGCTGGGAAGCGGAAAATACTTACATTTTTTCAATAGTTTAGGAAAAAATGACAATTTAATGAAACTCAAGAGACTGGCTACTTGCACAATAGTTGAAACGTGTAGAGATGGTGTTATTGATGCTGATACGATGCTTTTGATGGTGTTTAGAAGCGTTCATGTCTTACAGTGGATTTGAAAGGTGACTACTGTAGCGCTGAGGCACTTCAGGGGGTCTCGAGAAAGCGGAAGAAACTCAGCGATGAGCTGGGACAGTCCTAGAAGTGGACGTTGTTGATTATGGCATGACGGAACAATTTCGTGATTGATTGGGTTGCAGTTCCAGCTGGAGATGTTGGAAAACGCATGTAAGATCATATGTGGGTGTTATAGCGGAGCAGGATCCCAGAAGATGGAGTACAATGTGCTGGAACTGGGTAGTCCTGTGTCTGTACTGGGTTCGAACTGCTCTGGGATAGAAGAAAGTGTGGAAACTGGACGTCCACAAATGTTGAGAGGTGAGGTGCATAAGACGATGAGAGAGCATATCTTTCGGGGATTTATGTGGGACTGCAAGACGAAAATCTGGGAAACATCGATTTAGGTTGGGATAGAATGGATGAACGAGTTCAAATGTTCAAATGTGTGTGAATTTCTAAAGTACCAAACTGCTGAGGTCATCGGTTACTAGACATGCACACTACTTAAACTAACTTATGCTAAGAACATCACACACACCCATGCCCGAGGGAGGACTCGAACCTCCGGCAGGAGGGACCGCGCAATCCGTGACGTAGTGCCTAAAACCACGCGTTCACTCCACGCGGCGATGAGCGAGTTATGGGAAATGATAAGGCTAAAAGAAATGAATATTGTTATTGCGTGCTATTAGTACAGTACTGGCCATTAAAATTGCTACACCAAGAAGAAATACAGATGATAAACGGGTATCCATTGGACAAATATATTATAGAAGAGCTGACATGTGATTACATTTGGGTGCATAGATCCTGAGAAATCAGCACCCAGAACAACCACCTCTGGCCGTAATAACGGCCTCGATACGCCTGGGCATTGAGACAAATAGAGCTTGGATGGCGTGTAGAGGTACAGCTGCCCATGCAGTTCCAACACGATTCTACAGTTCACCAAGAGTAGTGACTGACGTATTGTGACGAGCCAATTGCTCGGCCACCATTGATCAGACGCTTCCAGTTGGTGAGAGGTCTGGAGAATGTGCTGGCCAGGGCAGCAGTCTAACATTTTCTGTATCCAGAAAGGCCCGTACAGGACCTGCAACATGCGGTCGTGCATTATCTTGCTGAAATGTATGGTTTCGCAGGGATCGAATGAAGGGTAGATCCACGGGTCGTAACACATCTGAAATGTAACAACGTCCACTGTTCAAAGTGCCGTCAATGCGAACAAGAGGTGACCGAGACGTGTAACCAATGGCACCCCATACCATCTCGACGGGTGATACGCCAGTATGGCGATGACGAATACACGCTTCCAATGTGCGTTCACCGCGATGCCGCCAAACACGGATGTGGCCATCATGAGGCTGTAAACAGAACTTGGATTCATCCGAAAAAAATGACGTTTTGCCGGCCTGTGTGGCCGTGCGGTTCTAAGCGCGTCAGTTTGGAACCGCGTGACCGCTACGGTCGCAGGTTCGAATCCTGCCTCGGGCATGGATGTGTGTGATGTCCTTAGGTTAGTTAGGTTTAAGTAGTTCTAAGTTCTAGGGGACTGATGACCTCAGTAGTTAAGTCCCATAGTGCTCAGAGCCATTTGAACCATTTTTGAAATGACGTTTTGCCATTCGTGCACCCAGGTTCGTCGTTGAGTACACGATCGCAGGCGCTCCTGTGTGTGATGCAGCGTCAAGTGTAACCGCAGCCATGGTCTCCGACCTGATAGTCCATGCTGCTGCAAACGTCGTCGAACTGTTCGTGCAGATGGTTGTTGTCTTGCAAACGTCCCTATCTGTTGACTCAGGGATCGAGACGTGGCTGCACGATCCGTTACAGCCATTCGGACAAGATTCGTGTCATCTCGACCGCTAGTGATACGATGCCGTTGGGATCCAGCACGGCGTTCCGTGTTACCCGCCTGAACCCACCGATACCATATTCTGCTAACAGTCATCGGATCTCAACCAACGCGAGCAGCAATGTCGGGATACGATAAACCGCAATCGCGATAGGCTACAATCCGACCTTTCTCAAAGTCGGAAACGTGATGGTACGCATTTCTCCTCCTTACACGAGGCATCACAACAACGTTTCACCAGGCAACGCCGGCCAACTGCTGTTTGTGTATTAGAAATCGATGGGAAACTTTCCTCATGTGAGCACGTTGTAGGTGTCGCCACCGGCGCCAGCCTCGTGTGACTGCTCTGAAAAGCTAGTCATTTGCATATCACAGCATCTTCTTCCTGTCGGTTGAATTTCGCCTCTGTAGCACGTCAGCTTCGTGGTGTAGCAATTTTAATGGCCAGTAGTGTAGTTTCAGTCAGCTTGGGACAACACAGAGTAATAATATGACGTTATATTTCCTCTTTTGTTACTATTCTTAGTACAAAACGTGGTGGTCTGCGGAATTTTCTCGATGTCCTCGTTTCAAGGTAAGGCCTGTGGCAGGTAGATTGGAATCTGTAGCAGTACAGCCCAGCGCGCAGCCTCTTAAGGTGCAGAAAATGAGAGCGGGCCGCGGGCGACGTGCGGCTCTGCGATTGGCTGCTGACGGAGCCTGCCACACGGCGCCTCCGGCCTTGGGCGGCAGAACTGGCTCCCAGCAGGTGCAAGCAGGTGCCGTTGCCGGCGCTCGGCGCTGGCGCAAACCCAACGGCACGTGCTGCCGTGCTGCGCTCTCTGCTAGGCGGGTTACCCCGACTCCTCAATTCGGATGCTGAAACTTCCTGGAAGTTTAAAATTGTGAGTCGGACGGGGACTCGAGCCCGGGACCTTTGCCCTTCGCGGACAAGTGCTCTGCCGACTGAGCTACCCAATCATAACTCATGATCCGCCCCCACAGCTTCACTTCAGACAGTACATCGTCTGCTACCTTCCAAACTTGACGGAAATCCTCCTGCTTATCTTGCGGGACTAGCAATTCTGGAAGAAAAGGGATTGCGGATACATTGGTTACCGACAGGCAGTTGTAAACTGCCGGAAGTTCTAAGTGACCGCACAATGCGCTGCAGAGTGAAAATCCACTATGAATTCAAATATTGCCAATCAACATGTATGTTTGAATTTCGTATACAAAGGCATGAATACTCTACAGCAACACCAAAGTGACATGATCTTTAGCAATCTGAGTATATTCAGAATAAAAAAATACTATATCCGACCAAAGGATTGAAAAATGTATGAAGCTAAAACCTGTAAACTATCTCTAGCTGTTTCCTAGTGACATCCATCGATAAACATTTCCTAGTTAATCGATTGTAGAATATATCGTGAAACTATGATTTCTCCAACGGCGAGACAAAATAACATTTTTCTGACGATGCTGTCAGGAGATTACGAAAGTTAAAAAGTATCTCAAGAAGGCTAGGAGAGTGTTCTTACCAGAAAGAGCAGATAAGCAGTTGTTAGCATCCCTCTTAGTAAATGAATCGACTTCATTTACTTCCGGTACGATGGACATGGAAGAATTATGGGCAAATTTTAAACACATTGTAAATCACACATTGGAGAAGTATGTGGCGAAAAGTGGGTTACGGACGGAAAAGACCCACCGTAGTTTAACAGCGCAATTTGGAGAATACTCAGGAGGCAAAGACAGTTGCACTCGCGGTACAAGAAGGATTGGGAGAATGAGGACAGGCAAAAAAGTTAGTAGAGATTCGTGCTGCCGTAAAAAGAGCGATGCGCGAAGCATACAACCACTACCACCGTCATACCTTAGCAAAAGATCTTCCTGAAAACACAAGGAAATTCTGGTCTTACGTAAAATCGATAAACGGGTCGAAGGCTTCCATCCAGTCACTCACTGATCAGTCTGGCCTGGCAACGGAAGACAGCAAAACGAAAGCTGAAATTTTAAATTTAGCATTTGAGAAATCTTTCACGTAGGGGGATCGTACAAACATACCGCCGTTTGAGTCTCGTACAGATTCCCGTATGGAGGACATAGACATCGCTGGGGTTGTGAAGCAGCTGAATGTGTTGAAAATAAATAAATCGCCAGGTCCAAATAGGATTCCAATTCGGTTTTACAGAAAGTACTCTACTGCATTGGCTCCTTACTTAGCTTGCAGTTATCGCGAATCTCTTGCCCAAAGTAAAGTCCCGAGCGACTGGAAAAAAGCGCAGGTGACGCCTTATATAAGAAGGGTAGAAGGACGAATCCTCAAAATTACAGACCAATATCCTTAACATCGGTTTGTTGCAGGATTCTCGAACATAGTCTCAGTTCGAATATAATGAATTTCCTTGAGACACAGAAGTTGCTGTCCATGCATCAGCACGGCTTCAGAAAGCATCGCTCCTGTGAAACGCAACTCGCCCTTTTTTCACATGATATCTTGCGAACCACGGATGAAGGGTATCAGACGGATGCCATGTTCCTTGACTTCCGGAAAGCGTTTGACTCGGTGCCCCACTGCAGACTCCTAACTAAGGTACCAGCATATAGGATTGGTTCCCAAATATGTGAGTGGCTCAAAGACTTCTTAAGTAATAGAACCTAGTACGTTGTCCTCGATGGTAAGTGTTCATCGCAGGTGAGGGTATCATCTGGAGTGCCCCAGGTAATGTGGTAAGTCCGCTGTTGTTTTCTGTCTACATAAATGATCTTTAGGATAGGGTGGATAGCAATGTGCGGCTGTTTGCTGATGATGCTGTGGTGTACGGGAAGGTGTCGTCGTTGAGTGACTGTAGGAGACTTGGACAGGATTTGTGATTGGTGTAAAGAATGGCAGCTAACTCTAAATATAGATAAATGTAAATTAATGCAGATGGATAGGAAAAAGAATCCCATAATGTTTGAATACTCCATTAGTAGTGTAGCGCTTGACACAGTCACGTCGATTAAATATTTGGGCGTAACATTGCAGAGCGATATGAAGTGGGACAAGCATGTAATGACAGTTGTGTGGAAGTCGCATAGACGTCTTCGGTTCATTGGTAGAATTTTGGGAAGATGTGGTTCATCTGTAAAGGAGACCGCTTATAAAACACTAAGACGACCTATTCCTGAGCACTGCTCGAGCGTTTGGGATCCCTATCAGGTCGGATTGAGGGAGGACATAGAAGCAATTCAGAGGCGAGCTGCTAGATTTGTTGCTGGTAGGTTTGATCAAAGATGAACATGATCAAAGATGAACATCAACAAAAGCAAAACGAGGATAATGGAATGTAGTCGAATTAAGTCGGGTGATGTTGAGGGTATTAGATTAGGAAATGAGACACTTAAAGTAGTAAAGGAGTTTTGCTATTTGGGGAGCAAAATAACTGATGATGGTCGAAGTAGAGAAGATATCAAATGTAGACTGGCAATGGCAAGGAAAGCGTTTCTGAAGAAGAGAAATTTGCTAACATCGAGTATAGATTTAAGTGTCAGGAAGTCATTTCTGAAAGTATTTGTATGGAGTATAGCCATGTATGGAAGTGAAACATGGACGGTAAATAGTTTGGACAAGAAGAGAATAGAAGCTTTCGAAATGTGGTGCTACAGAAGAATGCTGAAGATTAGATGGGTAGACCAAATAACTAATGAGGAAGTATTGAATAGGATTGGGGAGAAGAGAAGTTTGTGGCACAACTTGACCAGAAGAAGGGATCGGTTGGTAGGACATGTTCTGAAGCATCAAGGGATCACCAATGTAGTATTGGAGGGCAGTGTGGAGGGTAAAAATCGTAGGGGGAGACCAAGAGATGAATACACTAAGCAGATTCAGAAGGATGTAGGTTGCAGTAGGTACTGGGAGATGAAGAATCTGGCACAGGATAGAATAGCATGGAGAGCTGCATCAAACCAGTCTCAGGACTGAAGACCACAAAAAAAAAAAAAAAGGTTTGATCATCACACGAGTGTTACGGAAATGCTTTAGGAACTCGGGTGGGAGTCTCCAGAGGAAAGGAGGCGTTCTTTTCGTGAATAGATACTGAGGAAATTTAGAGAGCATTTGAGGCTGACTGCAGTACAATTTTACTGCCGGCAACTTATATTTCGCGGAAAGACCACAAAGATAAGATAAGAGAGATTAGGGCTCGTACAGAGGCATATAGGCAGTCATTTTCCCCTCGTTCTGTTTGGGAGTGGAACAGGGAGAGAAGATTCTAGTTGTGGTACGAGGTACCCTCCGCCACGCACCGTATGGTGGATTGTGGAGTATGGATTTAGATGTAGATGTAGATTCAGATATGTTACAACGAGTAAGATTAAAAATAATGTACATATACATATTGATACGAACATTCACATTTCTTATTGCCTAACTGTAATTAATGAATGAAATATTAGTTCCACTCGCCATTGTAGTATACCTTGACAAATTTTCGCCATGTCCAGTCGTATAATACTTATTAATAAAACTTATTATATTTTCGGCATTTTAAACATAGCTGCACAACAGCAACGGCTCCACGTAATAAAATTATAAACAGCCGACCAGTTGCAATGGATAAAGAATTCTTTACCTAGGTTTCAACAAATTTAAATTTGCCTTCTTCAGAAGGTGGCCTAAGGACAATGAACATCATAGCTTACATTAGAAAGGTATGAAACTTAAGTCAAGAATAGATTTTAACACAAATTAGAGAGCTCTTGCATTACAGAAATATGAGGACGACGACTGGTACTTACAATTTTACATTAGTATGGACTAATGTACCATCGCCGTTTTTACAAATGTCGGCATAGATCCATTTGTCAAAATTAAAATATAGCCCTAGAAATAGGGTTTGTCACGTAAATATAAATTAGTACACGGATGTTGCAGAGCTCACAACCGACTGAGTGTAATCGGCCAGCGTAGTTACTCTGCGGCCAGGGGAGGTGGCGCTCATGGCGCGAACCATGTGCCAATTGGCGTACAAAGGCAACGTGTAAATTATCAGTATTAGTAACGTCCTTAGATAAAGTAACAACAAAAAGAAGGAAAGCGTTTAACACTCCCGTTATAACAGTATGGGAGCCTTGGTACAATTAATGTAGTTATACGTCAGAAAGGCAGGTGGCGCTTACGCCGAGAGAGTTACGCACAGTGGCATATACAGCCAGAATATAAAAATTACATTATTATATTAGTGAAGCCCACAAACGGTATATATATCAGAACTCTAAAATTGACAATAATGTCTCTTAAGACAGAATTACGAACCCTGGTCCACAAACCAGTTAATACACATTCGCAGGGAACCAACGTTTTAGAGACAGACAAAATCACATAAGGGCCGATGTAGTGGCAGCCATACATCGTGAGAAAACCACATTACATAAAGGGTAGTGAGCTTAAAGCATTTAAAGTGCATCGTAGCTTCCTGAGAAAATAGACCACTGAGGTTACCAGCATTAATGTTATACCATAAACAGTACAGGTTTAAAGCCTTCGAAAAATTGTCTACAAGCAAGGTTCAACTAGTCGTTCAGTATATTACCGTCTTAGAGCTCTAGATGTTTAAAAATTTGTAACTCTTCCCACAGATCTAGTCTACGCCCTTTGACTTGTCTGTGTAGGATAACAGTGTCTTCTAACTGTTTAGGCGTATGGCCGGCTATCAAGAGGTGTTCAGCAAAAGCAGAGCTGCGTATATTCGCTCCTTTTTTACCTGATAGGTGTTCTTTATATCTTGTTTTCACAGCTCTGCCCGTTTGACCAATATAATATGAAGGACAGTTATTACAGGTTAGTTTGTAAACACCTGAATTGGAAAACCATTCGCTGGCAATCTCTATTGAATGTACAAGATTTCTTTTTAAACTGTTATCTGTTGAGAAGGAGACGTTACAGTTATATTTTTTCCTTAGAAGACGTTTAATCCTATACGATATATTACCCAAGAAAGGAATGGAAATAAATTTTTTAGCTTCTTTGCTATCAGTGGGATGGTTGTTGCTCAAAGTCGAACAGTTTTGGGAAGTTTTCTTACTGAACAAGTAATCAATCATATTCTGATTGTACCCATTATTAGCCGCAATCGCTTTGATGACATTCAATTCCTTTTGTTGATCGGCAGGTGATAAAGGAGTAGTTACAATTCGGTGAATGGCAGAATGAAAAAACGCTAAAATACCGGCGAGGGTCGTTTTAAAATACAATTATTTCACGTTTAATGGGAAAATGTATGTGCAACCAGATGGTCTAGCAATGGGTACCCCCTCGCCGGTATTTTAGCAGATGTTTTTATCAACGCTCTGGAAATAACGTTCTTCAATTCAAGTTCAGAATTACGCCACAAAATCCGCTATTATGCACGTTATGTTTACGACATTATCATTGCTTTTGACGGTACTGATCATGAGTTAGAGCTTCTCTTCAATAGTTTCAATGGTTTACATGAAAAGATTTCCTTGACAAAAGAACTTCAGAATGAAAAAGGTGAACTTAACTTCCTCGATTTAACAATTTCTATACAGGATAGTTCTTTCAATTTCAATATCTTCCGTAAGGAAACGTATTCAGATAATGTCATCCCTGCTGACTCAACTCATCCAAAAGCTCATAAACTGGCGTTTTTTCATTCTGCCATAAACCGAATGGTAAGTACTCCTTTATCACCTGCCGATCAACAAAAGGAATTGAATGTCATCAAAGCGATTGCGGCTAATAATGGGTACAATCAGAATATGATTGATTACTTGTTCAGTAAGAAAACTTCCCAAAACTGTTCGACTTTGAGCAACAACCTCCCCACTGATAGCAAAGAAGCTAAAAAAATTATTTCCATTCCTTTCTTGGGTAATATATCGTATAGCCTCCCCCCATGAACCATGGACCTTGCCGTTGGTGGGGAGGCTTGCGTGCCTCAGCGATACAGATGGCCGTACCGTAGGTGCAACCACAACGGAGGGGTATCTGTTGAGAGGCCAGACAAACATGTGGTTCCTGAAGAGGGGCAGCAGCCTTTTCAGTAGTTGCAGGGGCAACAGTCTGGATGATTGACTGATCTGGCCTTGTAACATTAACCAAAACGGCCTTGCTGTGCTGGTACTGCGAACGGCTGAAAGCAAGGGGAAACTACAGCCGTAATTTTTCCCGAGGACATGCAGCTCTACTGTATGATTAAATGATGATGGCGTCCTCTTGGGTAAAATATTCCGGAGGTAAAATAGTCCCCCATTCGGATCTCCGGGTGGGGACTACTCAAGAGGACGTCGTTATCAGGAGAAAGAAAACTGGCGTTCTACGGATCGGAGCGTGGAATGTCAGATCACTTAATCGGGCAGGTAGGTTAGAAAATTTAAAAAGGGAAATGGATAGGTTAAAGTTAGATATAGTGGGAATTAGTGAAGTTCGGTGGCAGGAGGAACAAGACATTTGGTCAGGTGATTACAGGGTTATAAATACAAAATCAAATAGGGGTAATGCAGGAGTAGGTTTAATAATGAATAAAAAAATAGGAGTGCGGGTTAGCTACTACAAACAGCATAGTGAACGCATTATTGTGGCCAAGATAGACACAAAGCCCATGCCTACTACAGTAGTACAAGTTTATATGCCAACTAGCTCTGCAGATGATGAAGAAATAGATGAAATGTATGACGAGATAAAAGAAATTATTCAGGTAGTGAAGGGAGACGAAAATTTAATAGTGATGGGTGACTGGAATTCGTCAGTAGGAAAAGGGAGAGAAGGAAACATAGTAGGTGAATATGGATTGGGGGGAAGGAATGAAAGAGGAAGCCGCCTTGTAGAATTTTGCACAGAGCATAACTTAATCATAGCTAACACTTGGTTCAAGAATCATGAAAGGAGGCTGTATACATGGAAGAAGCCTGGAGATACTGACAGGTTTCAGATAGATTATATAATGGTAAGACAGAGATTTAGGAACCAGGTATTAAATTGTAAGACATTTCCTGGGGCAGATGTAGATTCTGACCATAATCTATTGGTTATGAACTGCAGATTGAAACTGAAGAAACTGCAAAAAGGTGGGAATTTAAGGAGATGGGACCTGGATAAACTGAAAGAACCAGAGGTTGTAGAGAGTTTCAGGGAGAGCATTAGGGAACAATTGACGGGATTGGGGGAAAGAAATACAGTAGAAGAAGAATGGGTAGCTCTGAGGGATGAAGTGGTGAAGGCAGCAGACGATCAAGTAGGTAAAAAGACGCGGGCTAATAGAAATCCTTGGGTAACAGAAGAAATATTGAATTTAATTGATGAAAGGAAAAAATATAAAAATGCAGTAAATGAAGCAGGTAAAAAGGAATATAAACGTCTCAAAAATAAAATCGACAGGAAGTGCAAAATGGCTAAGCAGGGATGGCTAGAGGACAAATGTAAGGATGTAGAGGCTTGTCTCACTAGGGGTAAGATAGATACTGCCTACAGGAAAATAAAAGAGACCTTTGGAGAGAAGAGAACCACTTGTATGAATATCAAGAGCTCAGATGGCAACCCAGTTCTAAGCAAAGAAGGGAAAGCAGAAAGGTGGAAAGAGTATATAGAGGGTTTATACAAGGGCGATGTACTTGAGGACAATATTATGGAAATGGAAGAGGATGTAGATGAAGATGAAATGGGAGATACGATACTGCGTGAAGAGTTTGACAGAGCACTGAAAGACCTGAGTCAAAACAAGGCCCCGGGAGTAGACAACATTCCATTAGAACTACTGATGGCCTCAGGAGAGCCAGTCATGACAAAACTCTACCATCTGGTGAGCACGATGTATGAGACAGGCGAAATACCCTCAGACTTTAAGAAGAATATAATAATTCCAATCCCAAAGAAAGCAGGTGTTGACAGATGTGAAAGTTACCGAACTATCAGTTTAATAAGTCACAGCTGCAAAATACTAACGCGAATTCTTTACAGACGAATGGAAAAACTGGTAGAAGCCGACCTCGGGGAAGATCAGTTTGGATTCCGTAGAAATGTTGGAACACGTGAGGCAATACTGACCTTACGACTTATCTTGGAAGAAAGATTAAGAAAAGGCAAACCTACGTTTCTAGCATTTGTAGACTTAGAGAAAGCTTTTGACAATGTTGACTGGAATACTCTCTTTCAAATTCTGAAGGTGGCAGGGGTAAAATACAGGGAGCGAAAGGCTATTTACAATTTGTACAGAAACCAGATGGCAGTTATAAGAGTCGAGGGGCATGAAAGGGAAGCAGTGGTTGGGAAAGGAGTGAGACAGGGTTGTAGCCTCTCCCCGATGTTATTCAATCTGTATATTGAGCAAGCAGTAAAGGAAACAAAAGAAAAATTCGGAGTAGGTATTAAAATTCATGGAGAAGAAGTAAAAACTTTGAGGTTCGCCGATGACATTGTAATTCTGTCAGAGACAGCAAAGGACTTGGAAGAGCAGTTGAACGGAATGGACAGTGCCTTGAAAGGAGGATATAAGATGAACATCAACAAAAGCAAAACGAGGATAATGGAATGTAGTCAAATTAAGTCGGGTGATGCTGAGGGAATTAGATTAGGAAATGAGACACTTAAAGTAGTAAAGGAGTTTTGCTATTTAGGGAGTAAAATAACCGATGATGGTCGAAGTAGAGAGGATATAAAATGTAGACTGGCAATGGCAAGGAAAGCGTTTCTCAAGAAGAGAAATTTGTTAACATCGAATATAGATTTAGGTGTCAGGAAGTCGTTTCTGAAAGTATTTGTATGGAGTGTAGCCATGTATGGAAGTGAGACATGGACGATAACTAGTTTGGACAAGAAGAGAATAGAAGCTTTCGAAATGTGGTGCTACAGAAGAATGCTGAAGATAAGGTGGGTAGATCACGTAACTATTGAGGAGGTATTGAATAGGATTGGGGAGAAGAGAAGTTTGTGGCACAACTTGACTAGAAGAAGGGATCGGTTGGTAGGACATCTTCTGAGGCATCGAGGGATCACAAATTTAGCATTGGAGGGCAGCGTGGAGGGTAAAAATCGTAGAGGGAGACCTAGAGATCAATACACTAAGCAGATTCAGAAGGATGTAGGTTGCAGTAGGTACTGGGAGATGAAGAAGCTTGCACAGGATAGAGTAGCATGGAGAGCTGCATCAAACCAGTCTCAGGACTGAACACCACAACAACAACATATCGTATAGGATTAAACGTCTTCTAAGGAAAAAATATAACTGTAACGTCTCCTTCTCAAAAGATAACAGTTTAAAAACAAATCTTGTACATTCAGTAGAGATTGCCAGCGATTGGTTTTCCAATTCCGGTGTTTACAAACTAACCTCTAATAACTGTCCTTCATATTATATTGGTCAAACAGGCAGAGCTGTGAAAACAGGATATATAAAGAACACCTATTAGGTAAAAAATGAGCGAATATACACAGCTCTACTTTTGCTGAACACCTCTTGATAGCCGGCCGGTGTGGCCGTGCGGTTCTAGGCGCGTCAGTCTGGAGCCGCGTGACCGCTACGCTCGCAGGTTCGAATCCTGCTTCGGGCATGGATGTGTGTGATGTCCTTAGGTTAGTTAGGTTTAAGTAGTTCTAAGTTCTAGGGGACTGATGACCACAGATGTTTAGTCCCATAGTGCTCAGAGCCATTTGAACCATTTTGAACCTCTTGATAGCCGGCCATACGCCTAAACAGCTAGAAGACACTGTTATCCTACACAGACAAGTCAAAGGGCGTAGACTAGATCTGTGGGAAGAGTTACAAATTTTTAAACATCTAGAGTTCAAAGACGGTAATATACTGAACGACTAGTTGAACCTTGCTTGTAGACAATTTTTCGAAGGCTTTAAACCTGTACTGTTTATGGTATAACATTAATGCTGGTAACCTCAGTGGTCTATTTTCTCAGGAAGCTATGATGCACTTTCAATGCTTTAAGCTCACCACCCTTTGTGTAATGTGGTTTTCTCACGATGTATGGCTGCCACCACATCGGCCCTTTTGTGATTTTGTCTGGCTCTAAAACGTTGGTTCCCTGCGAATGTGTGTTAACTGGTTTGTGGACCAGGGTTCGTAATTCTGTCTTAGAGACATTATTGTCAATTTTAAAGTTATGACATATATACCGTTTGTGGGCTTCACTAATATAATAATGTAATTTTTATATTCTGGCTGTATATGCCACTGTGCGTAACTCTCTCGGCGTAAGCGCCACCTGCCTTTCTGACGTATAACTACATTAATTGTACCAAGGCTCCCACACTGTTATAACGGGAGTGTTAAACGCTTTCCTTCTTTTTGTTGTTACTTTATCTAAGGACGTTACTAATACTGATAATTTACACGTTGCCTTTGTACGCCAATTGGCACATGGTTCGCGCCATGAGCGCCACCTCCCCTGGCCGCAGAGTAACTACGCTGGCCGATTACACTCAGTCGGTTGTGAGCTCTGCAACATCCGTGTACTAATTTATATTTACGTGACAAACCCTATTTCTAGGGCTATATTTTAATTTTGACAAATGGATCTATGCCGACATTTGTAAAAACGGCGATGGTACATTAGTCCATACTGATGTAAAATTGTAAGTACCAGTCGTCGTCCTCATATTTCTGTAATGCAAGAGCTCTCTAATTTGTGTTAAAATCTATTCTTGACTTAAGTTTCATACCTTTCTAATGTAAGCTATGATGTTCATTGTCCTTAGGCCACCTTCTGAAGAAGACAAATTTAAATTTGTTGAAACCTAGGTAAAGAATTCTCTATCCATTGCAACTGGTCGGCTGTTTATAATTTTATTATTATATTTTATAATTTTTAATTATAATGTAATATATATTAATAATACTTATTAAACCTATTACACTGCTTTTCAGTCGGAGAACATGTTTAAGCAGCGATTAAGATGTTACACACTGCCGCGCACAAAAAATAATTGCACGATTGCAGTGTTTCATTACCTTCACGCAGAAAGAATGCAAATATATTGTCTGTTCTTCTTTGTCCTTTGTCTAGATAAGATGTAATTTCATGGTCCTAAGACGGTCATATTGAGACAAATGAATTGTAAGTATTCTGTACCAAAAAATCACTGCATAAATCCACATACGGTAATTCTATTGAAAATATTTAAGTTTCTACGAATTGATTTTGTAATCAGAAATTTTCTAATTTGTCATCGTCTATGTTTTTATTTATTTATTTTTTTTCTTCGGGCATTTGTGAATCAACGTGAGATGGTATCGTCGTCAGCTCATGATCTGGTCGGACGCGCCCTGCAACTTCGCATCCAGTTTTAAATTCTACTTCTAGCTTATGGAAAGATTTAATTATATTTTCGGCAACCAAACATTGCGGGCCATTAGCTTAATACGATCGGTATTCATAGCACTACTGTGTACATTCTACCAGTAGTTAATATCTTGTGTGAATTCTTTAAGCTCAGTGATGAATCAGCACACGCATCATAATATTTAATTTGACTGAAAACAGCATATCGTATGAGAACTACATTTCAATCAGAAATATACACTCCTGGAAATTGAAATAAGAACACCGTGAATTCATTGTCCCAGGAAGGGGAAACTTTATTGACACATTCCTGGAGTCAGATACATCACATGATCACACTGACAGAACCACAGGCACATAGACACAGGCAACGGAGCATGCACAATGTCGGCACTAGTACAGTGTATATCCACCTTTCGCAGCAATGCAGGCTGCTATTCTCCCATGGAGACGATCGTAGAGATGCTGGATGTAGTCCTGTGGAACGGCTTGCCATGCCATTTCCACCTGGCGCCTCAGTTGGACCAGCGTTCGTGCTGGACGTGCAGACCGCGTGAGACGACGCTTCATCCAGTCCCAAACATGCTCAATGGGGGACAGATCCGGAGATCTTGCTGGCCAGGGTAGTTGACTTACACCTTCTAGAGCACGTTGGGTGGCACGGGATACATGCGGACGTGCATTGTCCTGTTGGAACAGCAAGTTCCCTTGCCGGTCTAGGAATGGTAGAACGATGGGTTCGATGACGGTTTGGATGTACCGTGCACTATTCAGTGTCCCCTCGACGATCACCAGTGGTGTACGGCCAGTGTAGGAGATCGCTCCCCACACCATGATGCCGGGTGTTGGCCCTGTGTGCCTCGGTCGTATGCAGTCCTGATTGTGGCGCTCACCTGCACGGCGCCAAACACGCATACGACCATCATTGGCACCAAGGCAGAAGCGACTCTCATTGCTGTCGCGACACCACTGGAGGCGGGCTGCACGATGTTGGGGCGTGAGCGGAAGACGGCCTAACGGTGTGCGGGACCGTAGCCCAGCTTCATGGAGACGGTTGCGAATGGTCCTCGCCGATACCCCAGGAGCAACAGTGTCCCTAATTTGCTGGGAAGTGGCGGTGCGGTCCCCTACGGCACTGCGTAGGATCCTACGGTCTTGGCGTGCATCCGTGCGTCGCTGCGGTCCGGTCCCAGGTCGACGGGCACGTGCACCTTCCGCCGACCACTGGCGACAACATCGATGTACTGTGGAGACCTCACGCCCCACGTGTTGAGCAATTCGGCGGTACGTCCACCCGGCCTCCCGCATGCCCACTATACGCCCTCGCTCAAAGTCCGTCAACTGCACATACGGTTCACGTCCACGCTGTCGCGGCATGCTACCAGTGTTAAAGACTGCGATGGAGCTCCGTATGCCACGGCAAACTGGCTGACACTGACGGCGGCGGCGCACAAATGCTGCGCAGCTAGCGCCATTCGACGGCCAACACCGCAGTTCCTGGTGTGTCCGCTGTGCCGTGCGTGTGATCATTGCTTGTACAGCCCTCTCGCAGTGTCCGGAGCAAGTATGGTGGGTCTGACACACCGGTGTCAATGTGTTCTTTTTTCCATTTTCAGGAGTGTATTTTTTAGATAATAAAGTTAATAACATCGGTTTTTGAAACATCACTCATTCTGAACGATAGTTCAATCAGATTCCCTATTAAAATCTCTAACCTACTTGAGAGATCAATATATATTTACCAGTTACGTAAGTACTTTATTACATAATTAATGTGATATCTAATAAGCTATTGAGAAATGAGTTACTGTACAGGTTATGTGAAATGATTACTTTACGAGTCTGACTTCAAGCTTGCCACCTGCAGGCCAAAAAATTCTGTAGTAGCTTAAACTAATCGGAGATTAACATATTAGTCATTTGCCACCACTCATGCTACAAGCTAAATACGAACGTAACAACAACGTAAATATATTTGCCTACTACGCTGCATATGTTTGTAGCTGTAACTAAGTATTTGTCTAGATAACAGAAGTAACATGCTACAGAATTATCAAAATATAGTTAAATTTTCCTTAGCTGCCTTTCATACATTTTGTATTATTGGCGAAGATAGAAAATTCTTCTGTTTGCATATCATTCAACACAGATAAATATAGGCTCTTATAATGTCATCAGAAAATCATATAACGTGAATAGCTTTCGTTGTGAATAGAAAGGTAGGGCAAAGAGCGAATTGCTGTCGACAGTTCTCATCAAAAGCAAACCAATGCCAGAAACACCAGTTCAAGTATACGTGTCGATGTCAGAATTAAAGGATGACGAGGTACAAAGTATGCGTATGAGGTCACTGAAAGTGAAAGACGCCCAGTGTTTCTAGACTATCCACAACGTCTAAATATTGGCTGTCATTTCCTTGGTGGGACGATCTTTCGTCCTATAACTGGGACTATCCGTAGGCGTGACCTGCCTATTGAAGAAATAGAGTGCTCAACATTCTCCATTTCTCCCTGCGTGCCATGTCGTCTGAAAGTCCCAGAAATATTAAATGGAATTGGCCGTGGCTTCTATAGCAAGGAAAAACGTGCAAGTAAACCTCACTAGCAGTCTTCAGATAGCCCCATCAGAGATAGGATTTTACTCAGTGATTTTTACTAACTTTCTCTTACAAGATAGATGCAGTCAGTGCTCACAGGCAGAAGGACGGCGTGCTGGTAAGCATATTGGGGTAAAGTTGGACGAACTAAATTGAAACTGAGAGGACGTTTTTCTACAAATTGAGCGTACTACTGTACTGTATAAGACATGAAACACGTATAAAATCGTAACACTGTGGTTCCATAAGAACAAAGGGTAGCAATCATTATTATTCAGCTAAGTTTAGATTGGATCGGCGGAGCAATATGGACGCACATGCACTAACACGCGAAGTCTCACTCATTCATAGACTTGTCGAGGACAGTTCTCACCATTTTATAGTCCAAGTTGAACCATCAAAACTGCCTTGTGCGTCGTTTCTGGAAGAAAAACCGAAACGTGATCAGAATCATCATCATCATCAGTTATCTGCTATTTTAGCAGGTCCTTTACCTCTCCATTTTCTGCGATCCATTGCTTCCTTCTTAAGGCTGTTGTATGCTGTACCGTCCATCATGTCATCCAGTATCTGGAATCTCTTCCTTCCTCGCTGCCTTTTCCTTTCTTCATAACCTTCTGTTTTTATCAGTCCGTCATTCTTTCTTAATATATGCCCAATCCAATTTCTTTTTCTTCTCTTTATTACATCTAGTAACTGTCTTTTCTCTCCCACTCTTCTCAGTACCTCTTCATTTTTTACTCTGTCCATCCAACTTATTCTTTCCATCCTCCGCCATGTCCAGATCTCTAAAGCCTCCAGCCTTTCTCTGTCTTTTTTTTCCTCATAGTCCATGTTTCAGCGCCATATAGAAGAACACTCCATACAAGACATTTTATGAGTCTCTTCCTGAGATCTCTGTCCAGACGGCTGCAGAAAATTCTCCTTTTCTTATAAAACGCCTCCTTTGCCATTTCTATCCTTGTTTTAATTTCTGCGGTGCACTTCCAGTCGGTTTCTACCCTGCTTCCAAGATACTTAAAATTTTGCACGTGTTCTAGTATTTCTCCATTCAGCATAATTTTTATTTCCTTATTTGCTCCTAGTGCCAATACTTTTATTTTATTTGTGTTACTTTTCATTCCATATTTTTTCCGTTAGTTTCAATGGTGTCCACCAAATCCTGTAATTCTTTTTCCCCTGTGGCTAGAAGGATCATGTCATCAGCAAACCTCAAACACCCTACTCTTTTTCCTCCAATTTCTACGCCTTTGTCATCTAATGAGCATTGGTCAATCATATTTTCCAAGTAGAGGTTGAAAAGAGTAGGTGACAGACAGCATCGTTGTCTTACTCCTTTTCCTAGTCCGATCCAGTTTGTACTTTCTCCTCTCACTTTAATTGAAATCACGATGCATGAAATGAATCGAGACCATGAAAAGAACAATTTATGACCCACCCGAATTTAGTTAACTTATAGCAGAATTATCAAGAATGATAGCCCCTTTGTGCTTCTGACAAATGACTGCAGGTGTAAAGAAAGTTCCAGACTCGAAAAATCTGACTTAATTCCCATCCAAAAACACTGCCTAATTGTGCACAGAAGCGACACATTATCCTTACCATACAGCAGCGCAGCAACTCGGTTCAACCTCTGAAATCTGAATGAACGTGTCCCTCACGCATGGCTCCAATAGAGTAATTACAGAAACCTTCGCAAATAATGCCGTAGTGGCGTCGTAGACCTGCTTTGAGAGTTGAACTGGGCTGCCGTTTACTGGCCTCTGCCACAAATCCAAACCAAGAAACTCGTCCAAAATTCACACACTTGCACGCGTTTGCAATTCCACCCACATTCATTCAGTCCACCGATCATCCATGTTTAAGTTAGGTGGTTACAGGTACATGGTGTGCTGAATATCAAACGCAATAAAAATGAGAATAAATCGCATCCAGTTTCTGTTCCGAATGTGAACTTACTCCTCGGCGTGGAAGGCCGGGGGCAAATACAGACAGAGAAAAGACACTTCGCCGAACTTAATCACAGAGCTACATATCACAAAATTGTATGAATGGTGGAAGGACTGCCACCTTTCAGAATTATAACTTAGTACATAATGACAGGGAAGTCTAATAATCCTGGAAGATTCGAAAAATATAGGGAAAACGTCAGATGTCAGAACAGTGGGAGAATAAGACCTTGGTGATAGGAATGAGGAAAAAAGAAAAGGCTTCTCGAATTCTACAAAAAAATATGTCTAGTAATGAGTCATAAGATGAGACGATATTCTTGGAAAAGGCCTGCAGACGCAGGAAGACAGCTATTGGATTTCGTCATGATAAGACAAAGAGTCCAAAATCGGACACTGGATTGTAAGGCGTACTCATAAGCTGGTATAGACTTACAGCCGAGTAATGGCCTCTACCAACAGGCCAATACAGTATGTCACACAGCTCGCCGTTCGAAGAGGCCCAAGCTGAGTTTCCCGTACTCCCCTGACCACCGAACTCCCCGGATTTAAACCCAGTCGAGAATCTGTGGGACCTCGTCAAGCCGTCCGTTCGCGCTATGGACCCTCAACCGAGGAATCTGGTGCAGCCGGCAGTCGCACCTGGATCGGCGTGGCTCCACATACCTGCCGGGACGTTCAAGAACCTCTCTGACCGTCTTTCTGCATGCCCGTGTTACAAATGGTGGTTACTGAGGCTACTGATAGATGGTCACATCTGGACCGTATAATATGCTGTGTTGTATGACGTCTCTGGTCATCGGCAGAGATTACCTACCTCTACTGCACTTTTTGCTGTTGTTCCAATGATCTTATTGTAACCAACATGTTTGTCTCTTCTGTTTTTTTATGTGCATCCAGAGACAGAAGCGGTTTTGTACATTCGTCTCAGCACCTCTTCATAGGTAACTCTATCTCTCCAGCTGATCTTCATCGTCCTTCTGTACCACCAAATTCCCACGGCTTCTCTCCGTCGTCTCTCTTGTTTTAGTATTGTCCGAATTTCAAAACCGTACAGAATCACACTCCAAAGATATGCTCTCATGATGTGTTTCCTTATTTCCAAACTGATGTTCTTGCTGGTGAGTAACTTCTATCTCAAATTAAACGCCATTTTGACCAGTTGTATTCTGCTCTCTTACCGGGTTGTTACATCCATTGTGATTCTGCGTCCCAAAGAGCCTAATTCATCTTTCACTTCTAACGTCTTTCTTCCACTTATCACTGCCAGAGGTTCATATTCTTCATCAGTATTGCTTATTTTAATTTTTCTTTCTTTTTTTCTTGTACCATACTTGTTACAGAAATCCTCTCTAGATATTTCGTCTCCGTGACCAGGCCTATGGCATCTGTTTATCGCACCATGTCTGTCTTCTGTCCATAAATTTCGATCCCCATCTTAGTTGTTTTGCTAACTTGGTTTATAACTTCCTGGATGTAAGCACTGATTATAAGAGGAGAGCGAGGACTTCTTCGTCTCAGGTCTTTCCTAATTTTTTTTCTTATTCCGTATGAAATTTCCTAATCACAGCCACTTAGTTCTTATAGAAACTGAATATCACCAGCATGTCATTGTATTTTAGATCTTCTCCCTTGAGCAGCCTGAATGTCTCTTGCCAGATAACACAATCGTAAACGCCTTTTCCAGGTACGCAAAAGAAGTATGAGTTGTTCTAATTTTTTTTATTTGCTTCTCCAATGGAATGTCTTAGTGCCATAATCATCTGTCTTGTTCCTAATCTCACCCCTGTACCCAAACCTATCTTCACTCAGCGTATCCTCCATTTCATTTACAATTATCGTCAGAATTATACTTCTGATTATTTTTGATGTATTTGTTATTAAGCTTAAGATTCACAATGGCTCACATTTTGTAGCTACTGCTTACGAGGTGCATTCAAGTTCTAAGGCCTCCGATTTTTTTTCTCCGGACTGGAAAGAGATAGAAACATGCGCATTGTTTTAAAATGAGGCCGCGTTCATTGTCAATACGTCCCAGAGATGGCAGCACCGTATGGCAGATGGAATTTTACCGCCAGCAGCGAGAATGAGAACTGTTTTAAATACTTAAAATGGTGACGTTTTCCTTACTTGAACAGCGTGCAATCATTCGTTTTCTGAATTTTCGTGGTGTGAAACCAATTGAAATTCATCGACAGTTGAAGGAGACATGGTGATGGAGTTATGGATGTGTCGAAAGTGCGTTTGTGGGTGCGACAGTTTAATGAAAGCAGAACATCGTGTGACAACAAACCGAAACAACATTGGGCTCGCACAAGCCGGTCTGACGACATGATCGAGAAAGTGGAGAGAATTGTTTTGGGGGATCGCCGAATGACTGTTGAACAGATCGCCTCCAGAGTTAGCATTTCTGTGGGTTCTGTGCACACAATCCTGCATGACGACCTGAAAATGCGAAAAGTGTCATCCAGGTGGGTACCACAAATGCTGACAGACGACCACATGGCTGCCCGTGTGGCATGTTGCCAAGCAATGTTGACGCGCAACGACAGCATGAATGGGACTTTCTTTTTGTCGGTTGTGACAATGGATGAGATGTGGATGCCATTTTTCAATCCAGAAACAAAGCGCCAGTCAGCTCAATGGAAGCACACAGATTCACCACCACCAAAAAAACTTCGGGTGACCGCCAGTGCTGAAAAAATGATGGTGTCCATGTTCTGGGTCAGCGAGGGCGTAATCCTTACCCAGTGCATTCCAAAGGGCACTACGGTAACAGGTGCGTACTACGAAAATGTTTTGAAGAACAAATTCCTTCCTGCACTGCAACAAAAACGTCCAGGAAGGGCTGCGCGTGTGCTGTTTCACCAAGACAATGCACCCGCACATCGAGCTAACGTTACGCAACAGTTTCTTCTTGAAGTGATTCCTCATGCTCCCTACTCACCTGACCTGGCTCCTAGTGACTTTTGGCTTTTTCCAACAATGAAAGACACTCTCCATGGCCGCACATTCACCAGCTGTGCTGCTATTGCCTCAGCGATTTTCCAGTGGAAAAACAGACTCCTAAAGAAGCCTTCGCCGCTGCCATGGAATCATGGCGTGAGCGTTGTGAGAAATGTGTACGTCTGCAGGGCGATTACGTCGAGAAGTAACGCCAGTGTCATCGATTTCTGGTGAGTAGTTAATTAGAAACAAAATCGGAGGCCTTAGAACTTGAATTCGCCTCGTACTTCAGTATGGGAACCACGACGTTTTTCTGTTTTGTCAGTTGGTACCTCTCCTGTGAGTCTGGATACATAAAATGGACTTTCGGAAGGATGTAATCCACACATACACGATGCTATTGAAGGCTGGTGAATTCGAGGGCTAGTGAAGAATCAGGTTGACAGGTCATGCAGCCGAATTCCTGCCAAAAGTAATCTACGAAAGAATGGAAATGAAGATCTATTAGACGACGATCAATTTATCTCTGGGAAATGTAAAGGCATCAGAGAGGCAGTTCTGAAGGCGCGATTAATGATGGACGCAAGACTTAAGAAAAATCAAGACGCATTCATCGGATTTGTCGATCTACAGAAAGGGACCAGCAACGGAAAATGGGTCAAGATGTTCGGAATTCTCAGAGAAAATAATATAAGCTGTGGGGAAGTTGGCTAACATAGAATGTATAAGAGAATCAAAGGGGCCTACACAGACTAGGTATGTAGCTTTGGGACAGAAGAAATAAGACAGAGAAATTCACTGAATAGAAAAGGCGGAAACAAGGCATGTAAGCTTTCTCCTCAGCTTTTTCACCTGTATGTCGAAGAAACACTGAAGGAATTAAGAGAAAGGTTCGGAAGTGGGATTAGAATTCCAGGTGAAATGATGTCAGTAATGAGATTCACGAATGACATTGTTATCCTCTATGAAAGTGAGAAAGAATTAGAGGACAGAATGTGGATTGACAGTTAACCACAAAAAGACATTAGTACTGAGGAGTAGCATAAAAGAGGTTATCGACAAATGTAAAATTATATTTGAGGACCCCGTAGTAAGTGATTGAAGGTAGTCTGCTACTAGGACGCAAAACGTGACAAGCGAAGGAAGGAAGTAAGAAGCAGATTAGCACTGGCAAATAAGGCATACCTCGCTACAGGAAGTCTACCCGTCTCAAACGTCGGCCTTAATTTGGGTAATAATTTTCAGAGTAAGTACATCTGGAATGCAGCGTTATATCGAGGCCAATCATGGGCTGTGCGAGAACCAGAATGGATTAAAATGGAAGTGTCTGAGATGTCCTAAAGCAGGAGCTGAGAATTTAGTGTACTAATTAGATAAGAAATGAGCAGGTTTTCTGCAGAATCGGCGAGGAAGGGAATACACTGAAAAGTATGATTAAAAGAGACAGTAGTAGTACATGTGTTAACAACATTACTGAATAATTTCCGTGGTACTAGATGGAATGTAAAGGTCCGAAACCGTATGGAAGGCGGAGATTGGGCTATATCCAGCAAATGACTGAGCGCGATGGTTATGTTACTCTGAGGTGAACCATTGACACCTCTGGTAATGAGTAACTACGGAAAATCGCTCTACAAGTCATTCCGGGAAACTTACCGTAGTTGTGACACAAGACGCAGGAAGCAGGCGCCATGTTTAGTGTGATTCTGTTCGAATGAAACGGGGTGATACTCTGCCACAGTAACCCACATTTACAGGGTGTTTCAAAAATGACCGGTATATTTGAAACAGCAATAAAAACTAAATGAGCAGCGATAGAAATACACCGTTTGTTGCAATATACATGGGACAACAGTACATTTTCAGGCAGACAAACTTTCGAAATTACAGTAGTTCCAATTTTCAACAACAGGTGGCGCTGCGGTCTGGGAAACTCTATAGTACGATATTTTCCACATATCCACCATGCGTAGCAATAATATGGCGTAGTCTCTGAATGAAATTACCCGAAACCTTTGACAACGTGTCTGGCGGAATGGCTTCACATGCAGATGAGATGTACTGCTTCAGCTGTTCAATTGTTTCTGGATTCTGGCGGTACACCTGGTCTTTCAAGTGTCCCCACAGAGAGAAGTCACAGGGGTTCATGTCTGGCGAATAGGGAGGCCAATCTACGCCGCCTCCTGTATGTTTCGGATAGCCCAAAGCGATCACACGATCATCGAAATATGGGACTGCAACATGGGGCTTTTCGGTTCCCCATATGCGCCAGTTCTGTTTATTGACGAAGTCGTCCAGGTAAAAATAAGCTTCGTCAGTAAACCAAATGCTGCCCACATGCATATCGCCGTCATCAATCCTGTGCACTATATCGTTAGCGAATGTCTCTCGTGCAGCAATGGTAGCGTCGCTGAGGGGTTGCCGCGTTTGAATTTTGTACGGATAGAGGTGTAAACTCTGGCGCATGAGACGATACGTGGACGTTGGCGTCAAATGGACTGCAGCTGCAACACGGCGAACGGAAACCCGAGGCCGCTGTCGGATCACCTGCTGCACTAGCTGCGCGTTGCCCTCTGTGGTTGCCGTACGCGGTCGCCCTACCTTTCCAGCACGTTCATCCGTCACGTTCCCAGTCCGTTGAAATTTTTCAAACAGATCCTTTATTGTATCGCTTTTCGGTCCTTTGGTTACATTAAACCCCCGTTGAAAACTTCGTCTTGTTGCAACAACACTGTGTTCTAGGCGGTGGAATTCCAACACCAGAAAAATCCTCTGTTCTAAGGAATAAACCATGTTGTCTACAGCACACTTGCACGTTGTGAACAGCACACGCTTACAGCAGAAAGACGACGTACAGAATGGCGCACCCACAGACTGCGTTGTCTTCTATATCTTTCACATCACTTGCAGCGCTATCTGTTGTTGAAAATTGTAACTACTGTAATTTCGGAAGTTTGTCCGCCTGAAAATGTACTGTTGTCCCAAGCATATTGCAACAAACGGTGTATTTCTATCGCTGCTCGTTTAGTTTTTATTGCCGTTTCAAATATACCGGTCATTTTTGAAACACCCTGTAAGTTTCCTGCAGTTCTGCTAAATAACTTTAGGCGAGTGCTACTACTGGTTCTGCAAGAAGGCCAGAGCCATTCTTTCCTAGTCATTTAGCAAGCGAGACGGCGCTCCAGTTGTAGTGACCTTGCTGCTAACGGATCACTACGTACTGAACATTGTTCCCCCACTGCGCAGTTGATCTCGCAATTATGATAGAACTGTGCTTTCTGTACGGTAAGTAATGGTATATAATTAGTGACTATAGCACGCGATAAATGTTGTGACATATTCCACGAAACGTGAACCTTAACACATAGGCCTAAATAAACAGCAAACATTACACTAATGAACAAAATGCAAAAAGACTGTAGTGGGTAGCGCCTTCGATTCGTCGTGGCAGCACCTGATATCTACTGGAGCTAAGAGCACGGAATAAAAATTTACCGAAAGAGAATAATGAAATAATATAAGGAATAAAAAAAAGTATTGTTTATTTCTGATCAGCCTTACGAACTCCGTACGAATGAAATAAATTCGTAGAAGAAACGTACATCGAGGCGTAAGTCTTGAATCAATTTTACTACAGCTATAACGTACAAAAGTAGTGATAGATGAAAATACAACAAAATACATTTAATTATTTATTGTAATTGCGTCAAAGTTTCGTTCTATTATACTGGCGACTAGTTACGAACTATCAAAGTCGTTCTCAATCCATGTCAGTTAAAGCCGCACTAACAGTGCTGCGTTAGCACTTAACACACATAGGTAATATAGGTACTTAGGCAATATACACATAATACATAGTCACATGGAATTTCAGACCAGTATACGCGACAGTATAGGCTACCCAAAGTGTTCCAAAGCGCCGAGCATGAAAACGAGATTCTCTTGGGGCTGATACCTCGAGTTCTATTGTTGAGAGAATGGCAGGATAAAGTGTTTTGGATAGGCCTTGGGCTAGGTACCATTTGTATATCCAACAGAAAAATCGTCTTAGTGCCATTATCCTGCAGTACACGGTCAAAATTTGAATATTACACGCTTCCTCCAGGTTATTGAAATGGAAGAGATCGCTTGATTCTTTTGCATTATATGTGGCCTATGGTGCGCCTTAAGAGGCTTACGAAGACACCATTTAGTTCACTCATGGGTTGATCCTGAGGCAACTAAAAAGACAGTGTTTTGGGTACCAAAACCGAGCCGCGGATTCTAAGACCGTTATGCACAGAAAATGGCTGAAATTTTTACCATATATTGCCAAAATCCCGATCTCGAACAAACTTGAAAATTTTCTTGATATCTTTTTCCGTTTCCGAGATACACTGGTTCAAAGTTACCTTAATTGTACATGTAAAATATGCACATAAAATGCGGTGTGGGGTGAAAACGTAGTTAACAAAGTGACGTAGCATGGAGAAATATGTTGTGAAGTGTCTCTATTATCACCAGAAGGGTTATGGGTACCTCACGCTGTATTACTGAAGCATATGTTGAGAGTTGGCAATACTCTCTTAGGATTTAAAGGTTGGCTACAGCGGGCATACACAAGCTCTGGAATCTAAGATATTGTTGTCGCGCTTCGCAGCGCACGGATTAACTAGTGGCAGTTTTGAAGCCAGTGTAGGAGCCCGCCTGCTGTGGTGCGCACGTGTGTTGGGCGAGGGGTCGTCGCCGAGCTGCCGTACTGCCGTGTCCGCCAGCAGCGACACAGGATTTGGTATTGAGTTGATATTTTTTAATAATTTGCAGCGCGCTTATTAATTTAAAGAAAAGGGTTTGTGTATGTGCGTAGCAGCAGACGGTAATTTTGATAATGATAGGAGGGACACCATTGTTAGGCGAATAGATTAACTATTGATTTTTGTCATTGACTTCTTTTGTAATTGTCAGGGAATTGTTTCACTATGTATTTAATTGAAAGTATTTCAGTCTGTCTCAAGAGTTTGATTAATTTGTAATATTGCTTTAATGCCACTGGAGGCAGATTTACATACGAAGCGATTGTTCAAAGAGCTTCTAGGGTTTTGTTAATTGAATGAGAAAGAATCGCTTTCAGAATATAGTTTTTGAAAAAAAGGATTACTTGTTTGCGTTATCATTTATCGAGTTTAGATTTGACCAAACCCTTTCTCTTGAATTATATGTAGTTGTAGTAAGCAGCAGCAGCCGCAGCAACAGCAGCAGCCGCCATACAGGACATGCATTGCACTCAGCATGAATAATAGGTTTTTTATGTTTTTGTTAAATAATGGAATGCAGCAGTTCAAGCAGTGGCAGCAGAGAGACCAAGTAAGTTATTTGTTGCGCACAGGACCAATTTAAAAAAATAATAAAGTTTAGGCGATCTCTGTAATAGTAAAGTTAACAAGAGTACAGGCACAAGATTTTCAGTAGAAAACACGAGATAAGAAGATAGAGCTCGCGACTTTCGATGTTATATTTTTGTGCACGCGAGCTGTAAAATTACTTTTGCCTTATTTCGGTTTCACATAAGTACACTTTCTAAATTTTACTGACCCTAGAAGCTCTTGTCACATGAGTGACATGCCCTGCCGTAGCACGGAAAAGAAGGGAACGAGTGGAAAAATGTTGCTATTGGAGCTCAAAAAAGGCTAATATGCTGCTGTTTACCTAAAAGACTCTGACAAAAGTGGGGCACCAACTGCCTCATTCAACCTTCCTCAACAACTTTAAAAACTTCCCCAAAAGTTTTCGCATGGTCGCATATTTGCGCATTTTTATGCTAAGAGAGAACGAGACAGTCGCATTGTGAAAGAGATGGAAAAGTAATACATACTGGAAGATAGTAGACAGTGCTTGTGGAATAGAAAAAGTGAAGGAAACAATGGCAGTGTGAGAGAAAGAGCAAGACACAGTGTCAGTGTAAGGTAGTGACAGAGCAGCGTAGGAAATTAGTGAAGGAAACAATACCAGTGGAGAGGAATAAAGAGAAGAAGAAAGTGGAGGTGGTGAGAAACTGTGCTAATGAGAGACAAAGTATATGACAGTGACAACGAAGAAGAAGAAAAAAGATAGTGACAGTGAGAAGGGACATCGGCGGTGGAAAGGCATGAATGAGATAGTAACACTAACAGAGAGAGAGCAGGAGGAAGGTAGTCACAATGAGGGGAAGGGTAATAGTAGGACAGAACGAAGGGGGCTGTGACTGTCACACGGGAGACAAGGAGTACACAGACACAAAGAGATAATGACAATGAGTTGCGTCGAATGAGCAAGTGAGAATGGGCGAGTGGGAGTGCAATAGGAGCTTTTTTACTGCTGGTGCAGGTGTATTCATGAAGTTCAATTGAACCAGACTCTAGAGGTACACGTGCAGTACTTGTCTGACGAAATAGCTAGAGACTGGCGAAGATACACTTAGGAAATAAAAGGCGGGCGACCAACGGAACAGCACTGTGTTTGAGCCGACAGCTGCTTTTAGGCAGATCTCGGAAATGGCAGTGCGTACACAACCTCCAGGACTTCTGCAGAACTGTCAGCTTGACGCTTGGTGTCCACAGCAGGACTTGGCCTCATGTAGTGTGCGGTGTGAGATAGACCGACACTCGCAGCAGCCGACATTCTTAATGTAAGACGACTCACAGTCGAATATGTTTTCATTCTACTTTATTTTAGGAACGCTGCAATTGACTTGGTAAACTTTTTAAAGTTCTAACCTCATGAGTTATTACAAACCGACGATGAGGGCATTGTCTCTCGAAACGCGTTTTTAAGCTGTTCTTGGCGCAATGCTACCAACTACTACCGTAAATGCACAGCCTTTTGTTGTTGTTCAGCGTCAATTTGTTTTCCGTAAACAGCGAACTGATGTCATTCACCACATCTTTCTTTAAATCCTTTATTTCCCGCCCCGTGTTTCGCACGGTAACTCTTGTATCATCTGCAACTTAACCTCTGCCTTTCCATTCTTCTCTCACGATTCCGAGACCTGGCCACCACTGATCTTTTGTTCTCTCATGCCACCAACACTGTTAGCGAACAGCAGCACAATTCAGCACCAGCATTGCGAATAAACGCCATTGTCTGGGTGTGCGGTGACTTTCTTAGGTTATGACGCGGTTTTGTTTACCGAGTCGTGCATTCAGTAGCGACAGCGCAGTCGATCTTCGACCTGTGGCTCTGTAATCTCACACTAGTGAGTCGGCGCAACGTGAGTCGCTTTGTTACTGCCGTGGGCACCTGGCACGCGAGCGCGCTATTGTGCGGAGAAGCCAGCTGATTCACCGTGGCAGCCGATGCCGTCCCCAGTTATCACTCGCTGGAGTCCGGCCGCTCTCTGTCTCAACGTATGTGCATAACTCACGTGCTCCGAGCTGACTTTCGGCGCCTTTGTACGGCTCTAAGACTAACAACTACATTTCCTTCCTGATTCTCATTACGTGGAAAGCGTCTGACGTGACGTTACCGTTTAGCCATAAGTGCGTTGGTGTTTGCTGACGTACAAATAATACAAAAGGCCAGGGAAGGAGAATTGCTGTAAAGAAAACGATAAGCAGGTTCTTGGCGATTTCATTCACCGCAATCAAAACGAGTTTCCGATGTAAGTTATTATTACAGCTATCAATAACCGTCAGTTATCTGTGGAGCGTGAAGCTTGAGCGGCCTGCGTATCGAATCTTCAAACGATTTAAGGGAAAGCTACCAACCCCGACAGTCGCCGATATTTCAGCAACTGACCACCGCGTCATTTTGAGGGCACAAATGAAGCCAGAGACTGCTGTGAATGGCAACTTAAACCGTCGGTGGGTGGGGCTGTGCCACCCAGAAACAAAAGACGGCGTATTCAGAAAGACGGCACAAACTGTAAATAATTAGTGTTACACTAAAAAAAATGGCTCTGAGCACTATGGGACTTAAACCTAACTAACCAAAGGACATCACACACATCCATGCCCGAGGCAGGATTCACCGTAGCGGTCGCGCGGTTCCAGACTGTAGCGCCTAGATCCGCTCGGCCACTCCGGCCGGCAGAGTTACACTAAAGAAGGGCAACCAACGCCAGACGGTATGGATAGCGAAGTCGCACCATCTCTGTCCATTTATCGTTTGCCCAGGCAAGGAGAAGGACACCAGGCACCACCGTGTCTATTTATAAAATTGCTTGTTGATATCGGCGGTTGTCGAGGACGTTGCCGCACAACATTCCTGCGACTTATTTGACCATCTGTGCAGCGTGAGACGTCAGTAAGCCGGTCCTTCAAGATCCTGATAATCACAACAATATACGATATGCTGCAGCTGTAAAAGGATGGTTGCCTTCCCTTCCTTAAGGGAACGTTGTAGTACGTTGGGACACGTCATTTGTAGATGCCTCCTCACACTGGCTTGTATTTACAGGCTGTCAGTTGTCAGCATCCGCCCCAGAGGGAAGAGGTACAGTTTTTCGTACCTCGGCTCACAGGGATCACGTCAGCTCGGACTCAGAGTGTTTGTCAGCTGAGATAGCTCATTTCGAAGTCACCTTTCGTCAGAATGGTTATAGTGAAAGACAGACAAGACATGCATCGCGCTACCGAGCAACGAGCACCGGATGAGTGATAATAACATCGAGGTGGCACCAAAGTCTACGACCTTTTTGCCTTGCACAGGGAGGATTTCGAACAGGCTTGATCGTATTTTGCGAAAATATGATGCGAAATGCGTTTTTCGAACATCATGTAAGATTAGGATCCATTTAGGTACCGTAAAAAAAAAAATGGCTCTGAGCACTATGGGACTCAACTTCTGAGGTCATTAGTCCCCTATAACTTAGAACTAGTTAAACCTAACCAACCTAAGGACATCACACACATCCATGCCCGAGGCAGGATTCGAACCTGCGACCGTAACGGTCTCGTGGTTCCAGACTGCAGCGCCCAGAACCGATGCTGGTTTGCATCGGATTTCTATCGCATTCCTTGCTTTTGTGGCTTGTGATATGTTGGTCAGATTAGCAGAAGTGTGGAGGACGGGTGTATTGAGCATAAGAGTCACACACACTTACAACAGCCGAGCAAATCTGCTATTGCAAAACATTGTCTTGGCACCGATAGTCCTAAGGAATGTAACAACGCGGAGATTCTGGCCATGCACTTCCAGCTATTTGGAAACATTTGTAATTAATTAGCAATTTGGTTGCTTGACTTATGAAGGGGACCAAACAGCGAGGTCATCGGTACCATCGGATTAGGGAAGGATGGGGAAGGAATTCGGCCGTGCCCTTTCAAACGAACCGTCCCCGAACTTGCCTGAAGCGATTTAGGGAAAACCCAGGAACCTAAGTCAAGATAGCCGGACGTGGGTTTCAACCGTCGTCCTCCCGAATGCGAGTCCAGTATGCTAACCACCGCGCCACTTAATTAGCAAATAATCTTATAAATAAACATGGAAGTGTTTGCCAAAATTTTGCGTGGAATCCTGCTCCGTGCCTTGTCAAAAAACAGAGGGACAGAATTTACGCTAGTTCACGCTCTGGTTGTTAGCTTTCGCTATCGAAAATTTCTGACATCGGTCATCTTTGTTTGTTGTGCCGGTAGTGTTTACAGTGTGCGTGTGTGTTATCTCCCTGGAACTGCTCTGCAAACCGAGGTTTCAAATTCCCTTGCACAGCGCTTACTTGTGGCACTTTTGCCTTAAAAATGGCAGTGTGTGCGCCTCTCTAAATACAGGCGGTTATCGAACACGTCACGCGGTTGCATACCCGTAAATTATTAGAATATCCACGCAGTGAATGAGTGAGTGATGATAGACCAAGCAGCTACCACATTAGATGGCATAAATGATGTTCCCAGTACCACAGACTCTTAAATTGGTTCAAAGAATAATTACCCGAAGTAATAAATATTTGCAAAAGGTGTACCGAGGTAGGACTATCTGGCTTCCACACTGTTCGGATACTCACCAACGTCTGAGTTCGCTAGAAATATTTCCTACATATAACAACCGTGGTATGATGATAACTCTGAATACCAGTGTAGTAAACTCACTGCGCAGGGATTATGTATACCGCATGCAACGATGCTTTAAAGAAGGAAGTTTATCGCAAGGGTGATCATACATTGTGCTCAAAATGGCGTTTGGTAAGCTAGAACTTCCGTAGTCTACTTATAACACTACAGCAGCATTTACGTAGCTTGTACTATGAAATACCAAATTTGGTTTATTACGTAGTATGTCCCCGACTGAACAAATAGTCCTGTCACGGAAAAGCCACGTATAACACTCCTGTCTGCTACTGCTATACCTTAACCTCGAAGCTGGAGGCAGTTTGTAAAACAGAATTATTTAGTTATAGCAATTATGGTATAAAGCAACAGAGCAGTGTTACCCTCTGAGAGGAATTTTGTTATGTTGACCGTGTTGTTCCTAACGGAGGTGGCTTATCGGAAATGAAAGTCAGAATTACTTAAATATTTGAACAGTAACAAAGGGAATTTGGCCTATCTGCACTGTTTAATGGATAAAGAATACGGTCGCCAGCCTAATTAGGCAAGAGAATGATTAACATTCTCGTTCAAGAAAATAGTTATTAGTAACTTTAATGGACAAACACAACCTAGACTTAGCCACACGCGAGTGCAATGAACTCTGACACATACATACGTTTACGGTAAGATTGAAACTAACAGTTATAGCAGCAGAAACTATTTTCAAAATTATAACAGATACCGAAACACACTATTACTTTCAGGGTTTACACAAAGTGAATGGCCTTTATAACATTATTATTAATATGCACTTCTGATACACAAGAGAGACAAACACTTAGCAAACATGAGAATGTAACGTTTCACAACTGCAGCTTTCTCACTTTTACTACAGCGAAACACAATGTTGACAAAATTGCAAGAAACTGACTCACCTTTTAGAATTTACTACAGGCAACAATGTGTTCATTTACTTTATAAGCCTCAGTCTTAAGAACTTTTAATTTTGAAGTTAGCAACAGCGCTTTAATAAGCAGTTTTACTAGGAAAATTATTTTCATCAAGCATCATTGACTTTAACTCACTCTATTGCCACATTAACTTTAACTTTCTTTTTAATAAGTTCAAGAGGCATTAATTAGCAAAACTCGAGGCTTTAATTTCTTTTAGTAAGGACACTCGGGTATCACTTTAGCTCAAACGGGAAGGAACCTGAGAGGTGTTATGATGAGGAGAAAAATCAAAGTAGGTACACAAATTCAGATACAAATTACCTTATATTTCAGCACATTAGCACGTCCATTAAGCTGATCCTTCACTGTACATCATTATAGTATTACGTTGCAATGATTGCGCAATGTGGTGGCAACTGCATGTCGGTAGGTGGAATTGTAGGCAGAATTGCTGGACTCTGTCATTTCTTGGTGGCGATGATAGATACAAACACCAGAATAGTTCCAGCTATTTATCCATCCATCCGAGGCCTTGGAAAGAAGCAGGAAAAGCCTCTCTCGGAATCAGCACAATATGCATCTTTTACATGGCAGTGCACGGACTCGTAGCTCATCTCCGACTCGTAGCTAGTCTCCGACTGCTGACTCGTCCCCGACTGACTATCAGTTCCACCTTTTCCACCTATGCCAACCACAATTTGCGCGCGCTACACAGTTCCGTTCCTGAGGGGAACCACTACACCATTTACATACAAACTAACTAAGAACCCTAAGTGAGGATCAGCAATTTACATAACAGCAAACAAACACATTAAATAAAACAGAACATTTTCACATATTGACACTTCTACAAAAAATTATTCACACAAAATTACAATTATATACAGTAAGTTTTGTTCCCTCCAAATGGGACAAAGAATTTTAAATTACAGATACACTACTTTGTATAGAATCAAATCACGACATCAAAGGTTTGACAAAGAAAAGAGTACACAATTTTATGTTATCGATTCAAACACATTTACAGACGATCAACAATGTAACATTAAATAAAGCAAAAAAAAAAAAAATAAATAAATCCATACAGCATAAGAGCTGTGGTGTTACATACTGTCCACCATATTACAGCTTATGAAAAAGTGTGAAGCAAGTATCTTTGACTGAAGAATCAAAGAAACTGGTGCACCTGCCTAATATTATGTAGTGCCCCCGTGAACACGCAGCAGTGCCGCAACACGACGTGGCATGGACTCAACTAATGTCTGAAGTATTGCTGGAGATAACTGACTGACACAATGAATCCCGCAGGGCTGTCCACAAATCCGTAAAAGAACGAAGGGAGGGAGGGGGGGATCTCTCCTGAATAGCACGTTGCAAGGCATCCCAGATATGCTCAATAATGTTCGTGTCTGGGGGGTTTGGTGGCCAGCGGAAGTGTTTAAACGCTGAGGAGTCTTCCTGGAGCCATTCTGCAGCAATTCTGGAGGTGTGAGGTGTCGCATTGTCCTGCTGCAATTTCCCAACTCCATCGGAATGCACGTTGGACATGAATGGGTGCATGTGATCAGAGAGGATGCTTACGTCAAGAGTCACTGTCAAGAGTCATGTCTAGACGTATAGGGTGTCCCATATCAATCCAACTGCGCGTGCCCCAGTTACAGACCCTCTACCAACTTGAACAGTCCCCTGCTGACATATGCTGGGTCCATGGATTCATGAGGTTGTCTCCATACCCTAAACGTCCATCCGCTAGATACAATCTGAAACGAGACTCTTCAGACCAGGCAGCATCTTTCCAGTCATCGACAGTCCAATTTCGGTGTTCACAGGACCTGGCGAGGAGTAAAGCTTTGTGTCCTGCAATCGTCAAGGGTACATGAGTGCGCCTTGGGCTCCGAAAGCCCATATCGATGATGTTTCCTTGAATGGTGCGCACGCTGATACTTATTGATGGCCCAGCACTGAAATCTGCAGAAATTTGTGGGAGGGTTGCACTTCTGTCACGCTGAACGATTCTCTTCAGTCGTCGTTGGGCCCGTTCTTGCAGGATCTTTTTCCAGCCTCAGCGATGTCGCAGATTTGATGTTTACAGGTTTCGTGATATTCACGGTACACTCATGAAATGGTCGTACTGGAAAATCCCAACTGATAACCTATCACTGTAGCAGTAGTAACCCATCTAACAACTGCGCCAGACACTTGCCTTTATAGGCGTTGCCGACCGCGACGCCGTATTCTGCGTGTTTACATATCTCTGTATTTGAATACACATGCTTATACCAGTTTCTTTGCCTCTTCAGTGTATTAATACATAGGTAGCAGGATGACTGTGGCGACATTGGAACACTTTAACCGACCGTGAACCCTGGTGATGTCACGCGCGGTCTCTGGCTGTGAAAGCATGATGTCACCATCCAAGATGATGGAATTTTTTATGTCACGAAATTAAGAAAAGGCAAGATAGCGTAAAAAAAGTATCCGAACTGTCAGAATTTTGGTCATCTCACCAGTATTCGATTATCTATCAGAAGTACACAAGATATTGACAATCCTGATGTAATTTGGCACTAGTGATTTAATTTACAGATTAAACAGTGCTTCTCAACGATCTTAGACTGATATCTTTATTACACTTGGTGTAAGGCGCAATGGAGCCCCCAAATTAATTATTTCTATTCCCAATTATCTGTGATTTTTATTAGAAAATCTAAATACACACACACACACACACACACACACACACACACTGTGTGTGTATGTAAAAAAATCGTCAGCATCACACACAAGGTTTATTTCAAGTGTCAAAATGTTTTTACCACGTCTCACCTGACATCTAGAACATGACTGTGAACTGTCAAATTAAGTGGTATATCTAAACTGTTCTATAGCTGTACAATACACATACAGTTAAAATAACCTTCCAATGGAGCAGTTCAACTTTCATCCTAGGATTAAATAAAGCTATGGAGAATAACGAACTGACCAAGCACCATTTTAGGAATGAAGAGTAATCTAAAGTATTTTCACATGTAAATAGTGTATTACAGAAACGTAAAAGGTGTAACTTACAGCAGTTACACGTCTGTAACATATGTCCAAAAATGAGTACCTCATCATTAGCATAGTGTTTATGTCATTTGTCAGAACATCCGTGAAAATACGTAAAGGGTGAAACTTACCATAATTCCACGTTCAAAATTTTATGTCGAAAAGTGCATTAGCAACACACACAATTGTTACATCAAGTGTCGCAATGTTATAACCACATCTCACCTAACACCTAAAACACGCCTGTCGACTGTCGGATTGAATGCAAAACTGCTACTTCCACCTCTAAATAATCTGTATTTTTGCTATACAAAAGTACAGAACACATGTTGCTAAAATAACATTCTAAGAAAACTGTTAACATGTCATCCTATGACTAAATGAGACTTCACAAAGAAGAACCCGACCAAGCACCATTTAAGGGTGGTGGGGGAAGTTAATACGTAAGGAAAAAAGTAATCAACGTTCTAGAAAGGCTATTACGGCTTTTTGTTTATTACTTTCGATCTTGGGCATATGTGTGTGATAGTGTTCATCCACTAACGTTATATATTTCTGACACTTAAACACAATGAACTATATTACAAATGGTGTATTTTGACGAGTTTGTTGATGTGTTTTATCTCTTAAACTACATATTTTCTTAATAATTCAACAAATACGAAATTTAATGAAACACTAAAGAATCGAAGACAATGATGGACATGCTTCCACACAAGGAAAGTTCTAAATCTAGAAAATAAGAACTTTGCACCGAAATAAAATTAATCATTAAATATGAAAAAATTTTGAGTACCAAGCACGCGCAGGTTGCCTATCATAACAGGCAAGAATAATCACAGATCGCTTATCATGAACTAAATCGAGCTAAGTACTCAGCATTAAATTGTCTGTATTTTTCAACAAAATATGAAATGATTTCGAATGAAAAGCGTATGTTCCATAACGCTTAATAAATACACATGCCTCACATGTTAGCATTACTAACCTAACTTAAAGGTTAAGCAGCGTTTCTCAACAAGCTCATCTTGATATTTGTATTGCACCTTAAGAAAACAAAAAATATGTGTTTTATTTATCAAAATACCTAAAGAATTGTTATGTTACATTACAAAACGTACATGGTGCTACTGATGATCTCATTTACAGCTTGTGGTGCATTTGTCGGCAATAATACTTCAATCTCTGCGCTACACTTTAGAGAAAACAAAAATTGTCTGAATTATTTATTAGCTCATATATGAGACCAATGAGCGAACTTACATCGTAAAGTACTCCTGGTGACAGCTGATGTATGCTGCCACAAGGCTGAATCTACGTTACACTTTGATGAAGTACCATACTGATCGGCAGAGCTACATACGTAAGAAATAAGGGTTACTACGCTTTCAACTATCCACTTTCAACTACTTTTCAAAAGTCTCCCAAGCTTTATAGTGAATCCGTGCTGGGGTATTAACTTTATCTTGCAGTCACAAATTATTTGTCTTCTCTTGCTCATAATGCTAAATTTATGCTTTAGCACAGAGGAAAAATTCCCTAATGCATCGCTATGTTACTTAAAAATAGTGACAAATTGTCTTGTTCATCGCCATTTTACAGCAAAATTGTAAAAAAAGTTGCTCATAATTCATTTTGTAACTGCAAAATTGTAACAAATTGTCCCATATGTCACAAATGCATGATGGATACTACTGGGGCAATGATGGATAGCTGTCATAGTGACTACCATAGCCCTTGGTGACTACCATTACCTCAAATACTATTGGCTAGGATGCATGATAGTCAATTGATATCGTGACTGTCCTTACCCCAAACACAACTGGGGTAATGATGGCCAGTTTGAAATGCAGTTCTATTAACCCGAAAGCATTTGGGGCAGTTGAGTTATTTGGCAGGTAGGGCAATGATGGTCAGTTCACATGGTGACTGCTATTACCCAAATTATATTGTGTGGGTCAATGATTTTCTGTTGACATAGAGATGACCATTACCCTTGCTGCTCTTAGAGGCTAATGCTGTTTAGTTGATACGACGATTGCTATTACCCTGATCATGGTGACTATCATTACCCTGAATGTGTGATGATAGCATATGTATCATAATTTGACAGTTAATAACTTAATACTCTAGCACAGAGTCGCTGTAATGTTTAGCTAACTTAAAGATTCCGTGGTAACACAGAGATTTATAGGGCAATTTGTTACACTTTTGCTGTAACATGCTGCCGTATGGAGCAATCTATTACTATTTTTCTGTAATATCATGATGAATAGGGCAATTTGTTACAAAAAATGCATGGGAAAGTTTTTTAAAATTTTGCTCTGACATAGCTGTGAATGGAGATAATTTATTAGAACTGGTCTCCAAGAAGATGACATATTGACTTTACATGTCGTGTACTCTCCACTGTGCGACAACATAAATTAGTTTTTATCAACAGGATACGACAAATGGTTTGTACTGCAAGTTAAAGCTAATGCCCTCATATGGAGTCACTATAATTCCTGGTTGATTTTGAAAAGTAGATGCCAATGCATAGTTGAAATCACGGCAATACTCATTCCTTACTATACAAATGTGTACTACTACTGTTCAGTATGCTCTTTCGATTCCCGGCGGGGTCAGGGATTTTCACCTGCCTCGAGATGACTGGGTGTATGTGTTGTCTTCATCATTTCATCATCATCCAGGAAAGTGGCGAAATTGGACTGAGCAAAGATTGGGTAATAGTACGGGCGCTGATAACCACGCAGTTGAGCGCCCCACAAACCAAACATCATCATCATCAGTATGCTCTTTCATCGGTGTGTGTGCCGGCCGCTGTGGCCGAGCGGTTCTAGGCGCTTCAGTCCGAAGCCGCGCTGCTGCTGCGGTCGCAGGTTCGAGTCCTGCCTCGGGGATGGATGTGTGTGATGTCCTTAGGTTAGTTAGGTTGGTTGGTTGGTTTAAAGATTAAAGGGACCAAACTGCAAAGGTCATCGGTCCCTTGCTTCATAAAAACACAGAGCACAGTGAAACCATCCACCAGTCAGGCGAAGCACTAAAATAAAAATTCCGGGGGAAGAAAAGCCCCATGGTCAATGGTAAGACAACACGGAAAACGGAGCACAGCAACAAAAACTACATAGAGAACAAAGGCAGAAGGAATTAAAACTGCACAGCAGAGGACTGTGGCTGGCTGATCACGAAAATAATAAGATGAGCCAGCCACTCTGCAACACGTTAAAACCTCCAGCCTAAAAGATTAGGGTGGAGTCGAGTTACAACACAAAACAAAGTAAAAGATACAGCACAAAAGAGGGTGATGTAATAAAATTAAATGGACCTATAAAAGCCGCTTGCGCGAATAAAACTTAAAACCCGATCTGCCAGAGAGACATTGTCACCTAAAAGAGATGATAAATCACCCTGGAGATTAAATGCACGCCTGAGAGCGGTTAAAAGAGGACATTCCAACAACAGATGGGCCACCGTCATGGTTGCACCATAGCGACAATGAGGGGGGTCCTCTCGACGCAGCAGATGACCATGTGTCAGATAAGAGTGACCAATGCGGAGCCTACAGAGAATAACAGAATCCCTGCGAGAGGCCCGCATGGAGGAACCCCACACGGTCGTGGTCTCCTTTACACGCCGCAGCTTGTTGGGTACAGACAGAGTGCGCCATTTGTCTGCCCACATCCCAAAGACCCGACGGCGTAACACCGATCGGAGATCAGTTGCCGGGAGGCCGATCTCCAACGGCAGTTTGCGGGTGGTTTCTTTAGCTAACTTGTTGGCGTGTTCGTTTCCCGCTATCCCAACGTGTCCCGGGGTCCATATGAACACCACTGAACGTCCACGCTGTGCAAGAGCATGAACGGACTCCTGGATGGCAACAACAATGGGATGACGTGGGTAGCACTGGTCAAGAGCCTGTAGACTACTGAGAGAGTCACTGCAAATGACAAAAGACTCGCCAGCGCTGGTACGAATACGCTCAAGGGCACGAAAAATGGCTGTTAGCTCTGCGGTGTAAACACTGCAGCCGTCCGGCAAGGAGCGCTGGTTTACATAGTCCGCATGAGCGTAAGCGTACCCCACACGGCCATCAACCATCTGTATAGATAACCTCCGAGTCACGGGATGCGTCGAGGAGGGCAAGAAATTGGCGGCGCAAGACTGCAGGAGGAACTGAATCCTTTTGCCATTGTGAGAGGTCCAGCCGAAGCTGCGGCCGACGAATACACCAAGGTGATGTATGTGGGTGGACCTGAAAAGCAGATGGAAGAGGCAAAGACTCGAGGTCACTAAGGAGTGACCGAACACGGATCCCAATGGTATGGCCTGATCGAGGCCGCCGGTGTTGGGTATGGACTGCCGCATTAGCGAAAAGGAGACGGTAGTTAGGGTGACGGGGAGAACAACGGATGTGGGCAGCATAGTTGGCTAACAATTGTTGACGCCGAATACGAAGCGGAGGAACCCCAGCCTCAGCAAGGAGGCTATTAACAGGGCTGGTGCGTAATGCTCCTGTCGCCTGTCGAACCCTACAGTGGTGAACGGGGTCCAGCAGTTGCAACGCCGAGGGCGACGCTGAGCCATACGCCACACTCCCATAATCAAGCCGGGACAGCACAAGGGCTTTGTAGAGCTGCAGCTGCGTATTAGGTTTAAGTACTTCCAAGTCTAGGGGACTGATGACCTCAGATGTTATGTCCCATAGTGCTTAGAGTCAATTGAACCATTTGAACCATCGATGTGTCGCGAGGGTTCCTCTTTGTTACAGCAGGCTCCCCTGGTGTTCTCCAACCCGCAAGTGTCATGTGTAGAGCAAAGACTGAAGTATTTTTGTCGACAAATGCACTATAAGCTAAGTTAGGTTGGCAGCAATACATGCGTGTTTTGTAATAGGTTGGTTGGTTGGTTTGGGGAAGGAGACCAGACAGCGTGGTCATCAGTCTCATCAGATTAGGGAAGGATGGGGAAGGAAGTCGGCCGTGACCTTTGAGAGGAACCATCCCGGCATTTGCCTGGAGTGATTTAGGGGAATCACGGAAAACCTAAATCAGGATGGCCGGACGCGGGATTGAACCGTCGTCCTCCCTAATGCGAGTCCAGTGTCTAACCACTGCGCCACCCCGCTCGGTGTGTGTTTTGTAATATCTTAGGAAAATTCTTTAGGTATTCTGATAAATAATATGAACAATTTTTTGCTTCTTTAAAGTGCAGTACAAAGTCTGAACGAAATTGTTTGACAAGTGCTGCTTAACCTGTAAGTCAGATGAGTATTGCTAATATCTGAGCCAAGGTATATCTTAAAATCTTTTAGAACAATAGTTGTGCCACATGTATTTTAGATTCGGAATCAGTACGTATTTGATAAATGATTTTATTTCCTGCAAGGATCGTACTTTCAAGATAGTGAAAATTCCTTTCTGTGTCGAACTTTATCCGTCATTGTCTCTGACTGTGTTGTGTTTACATTTCGTATTTAGATTACGAAAATACGCAGTGATACAACAGAGTAACAAACTCTTCAAAACACACCATTTTTAGTGTGGTTTGTTGTGATAAAATGTTGGCTAGTGTAATGTAGATGAATAAATATGCTACCACAGGTATATTTAAGATCAAATGTAATATAAATAAAACTCTATTGATCAGTCAGTAATGTTAATTATTATAAGGGGGTGCTGTAAAGCAAGCTCCCTCCCCCCTCCACCCGAATTTTTTATTTTTTCCTCAATATCGGTTGAGCTATTAAATGCCAGACACATTATCCAGTCGACTTTTCTGCTTCGCTCCGAATAGTAGCGTGTGACACAGTGGTGTGTAATGCAACTAAGGCTGTGCGAGAGAAACAGCGCGCTGTAATTCATTTTCTAACCGCAGGAAAGTTCTCCAACGTATGCAGCACCCCCCCTCCCCCCTTTCATGATAATGCCCGACCACGCATGAGCGCCGAGACATCTGCAACTACCTGCCGCTTTGGGTCCACAGTCATCGACCACCCTCCATACAGTCCCAACTTGTCCACATCCTCTTTTCATTTACAGCATTTCCAAACCGGAAAGAACATATTCGAGGACTTCACTTTGATAGCGATGAAACGGTGCAAGCAGAGATGAGGTTGTGGCTCTGTCAACATAGATAAACATTCTACAGTAACGGTATAAACAAAGTAATCTGTCGTTGGGAGAAATGTGCTCCTTGCCAGCGTGATTATGTTGAGAAATAAATATGTAGACATGAATAGTAAAGATCTATAATGTTAATTTTTTTGTTTACAAAGCATTAAGAATTTTCACATAGGAGATTCAGAGGACTTACTTTTCAGTATACCATCGTATTGTCTCGATGCATTGTTTTCTTCCCGCCTAAGATGGTGCCTGGCAGAGTTCATTTTTCTGGACAACCACACTTAGTCCGTATATGTTGCTGATGTACTTTTTGACATACATTTCAGATGTGTAAATACTTCGTGTTACTCTTTCCCCTGAAATTGTGCATAGTTAGTTCGTTATTGAGAGTAGTCTAATTTAGGTCTTCGCCGAAATGTCAACTGCCTGCTTAGCCTGTTATTTTACCCACACGAGTTTTGTGCAGTTATACAGGTTTATTACAAATGATTGAAGCGATTTCACAGCTCTACAATAACTTTATTATTTGAGATATTTTCACAATGCTTTGCACACACACACAAAAACTCAAAAAGTTTTTTAGGCATTCACAAATGTTCGATATGTGCCCCTTTAGTGATTCGGTAGACATCAAGCCGATAATCAAGTTCCTCCCACACTCGGCGCAGCATGTCCCCATCAATGAGTTCGAAAGCATCGTTGATGCGAGCTCGCAGTTCTGGCACGTTTCTTGGTAGAGAAGGTTTAAACACTGAATCTTTCACACCCCACAGAAAGCAATCGCATGGGGTTAAGTCGGGAGAGCGTGGAGGCCATGACATGAATTGCTGATCGTGATCTCCACCACGACCGATCCATCCGTTTTCTAACCTCCTGTTTAAGAAATGCCGAACATCATGATGGAAATGCGGTGGAGCACCATCCTGTTGAAAGATGAAGTCGGCGCTGTCGGTCTCCAGTTGTGCCATGAGCCAATTTTCCAGCATGTCCAGATACACGTGTCCTGTAACGTTTTTTTCGCAGAAGAAAAAGAGGCCGTAAACTTTAAACCGTGAGATTGCACAAAACATGTTAACTTTTGGTGAATTGCGAATTTGCTGCACGAATGCGTGAGGATTCTCTACTGCCCAGATTCGCACATTGTGTCTGTTCACTTCACCATTAAGAAAAAATGTTGCTTCATCACTGAAAACAAGTTTCGCACTGAACGCATCCTCTTCCATGAGCTGTTGCAACCGCGCCGAAAATTCAAAGCGTTTGACTTTGTCATCGGGTGTCAGGGCTTGTAGCAATTGTAAACGGTAAGGCTTCTGCTTTAGCCTTTTCCGTAAGATTTTCCAAACCGTCGGCTGTGGTACGTTTCGCTCCCTGCTTGCTTTATTCGTCGACTTCCGCGGGCTACGCGTGAAACTTGCCCGCACGCGTTCAACCGTTTCTTCGCTCACTGCAGGCCGACCCGTTGATTTCCCCTTACAGAGGCATCCAGAAGCTTTAAACTGCGCATACCATCGCCGAATGGAGTTAGCAGTTGGCGGATCTTTGTTGAACTTCGTCCTGAAGTGTCGTTGCACTGTTATGACTGATGTGAGTGCATTTCAAGCACGACATACGCTTTCTCGGCTCCTGTCGGCAATTTGTCTCACTGCGCTCTCGAGCGCTCTGGCGGCAGAAACCTGAAGTACGGCTTCAGCCGAACAAAACTTTATGAGTTTTTCTAAGTATCTGTAGTGTGTCGTGACCATATGTCAATGAATGGAGCTACAGTGAATTTATGAATTCGCTTCAATCATTTGTAATAGCCCTGTACAATAATGTAGACGAGCAAATAGTTTTAGTCGGTCAGGTGAGAATTGGTAGCAGAATCGTGACACCTGACATAAACAGCGTGTGAGTTACTACGTTATTTTTTAATAAACGTTTTGGACGAGGAATTACCGTAAGGTACACCTTTTATGTGTTTTTGGCATATGTCTTAGATGCAGAATTATTGCATTTTGACATTGCGACACTTGAGGTAAACATTTAGTTGCTGCTGTAGCCATCCCTTTCCACATCTATTTTAGACTTGGAATAACTGTAAATTACACATTTTACTGATTTTCGACATGCATTTTAGTTGTGAAAATACTGTAAATTACTCTGTCCCTCTAAAATGGTGCTTGATCAGTTAGTTTTCTCAATAGCCTTGAGATCTAAGATGAAACTCAACTGCATGCTTACCCTGTTGTTTTAGCCACATGTGTTTTGTAGTCTTATAGAACAATTTAGAAATGAAAGTACTTAGATCAGTTTTGCCATTATTTTTACATACTTTTACAAATAATCGAATACTTTTTGACATAGCTCAAAATTCAAATCGTTCAGATACTTTTGAAAATGGCGTCGATGTACCCAGTCCTGCACTTTTTTTTTCAGTTTCCCGCCACTGTGACGTCGTAATCGTTCAAACATTTCCATCTTCCCCGTCATAACGAGTTCATGATCCAGCCTAACGTGGTCCACCATCTTCTGGTTGCGAAGATGTCTCATTCGTTTATGTGCAACATAAATTTCTTATGGGAAGAAGATATGATTAACGTAGTTGTATAGTCTCTCAAAACTTCTTTATTGACAACATGAGGCTGTTGTTTTCTTATTTCATTTATTTGGCTTCTATCCGCCAAACTATGTTGCCGGTACACTGATAGCTAATATAGCGCATTTACGTAAAGTCAGTTAATAGAGGATTTTCTACTCCTCTCACTATTTGTTAATTAATTTTATCATTACAAATGTTATAAGCACACAAACAGTCTTACTCTCATGCTGAGGACGCTAATAACTGGCAATCATTTTTGACTGGTCTAAACTTTACAGAGCCCATCCTTGAACGAAATAAATAATCAGACAAGAGATTAACTGTCTAGACTCTAGACATGTAACCAATTACAAAATGAGTAAATGACTGCATGCGGTTTTGTCTTGTACTAACAGTTAGTGATGTGCATCTGTGGAATGAAACAAATACGCTGCTTGTTTTGCTCGGTGTCTTCACATCTTAGAATTTAGAGAAGAATGCCTGTCTCTTGAAAGTATATTGTGATGTGAGCATAGATTTTTGCTGTTGGACAGGATTCGTGACACTTTTCGGTTGGGGAATTCCCACTTTGACGATTGCCATTTTAATAGAATTTGGTCTGCTGGCTGGTGTAGACAAAACAGCCAAGAAGATGGTGATTTGGATCTACCATTTCTGAAGGGCGACCTTCGCTGTACAGAGAGGAGGTCAAAATTTCGATTCTGTAAAGATTTAGAGGATAAAAACTGTGTCCATTTCGCACTCTTATGATTCATGTTGTACGTCGTAGTAAAAGGTTTAAGTTTGAATGCCATGCACTTCCGAGAATGCATTGTTGAATCCATGCAAAGAATTGTCCTTTCGTCAAAAGAGAGGTTTGCCTGCATGCGTACCTGTCATTAAACGCCTCTTTAGATACATTGGTTCCGAAGTAAGGAAGACATACAAAGAAAAGTATTTCTTCTGTGAGGCTACTCTTTGCTAATTTGTCAACAATTTCGTTGTCTCTGATTCTGGAAGGACCTTTGACCCGGAGAAGTTGCAGTCCTTTGTACTGTCTGATACAGTAATAGATTGGTTCCTGTACGTCTAAAAGCTAATCGTTCGTTTTCAAGTTGCAGGAATGATCTGCTTTTCGAGGGCGCTCCGCTAGTCTCTTACTATAAGAATACCGTCGGTATTATGCAGTGCACATCTAAGTGGCTCTCTTATCGCTCGAACCTCAGCTACAAAGCTGCTCGTTTTAGGGGGTAGCCTGTACATAGCTTTGGTTCCCGGAGTGGGACCAAAGTGTGCAAATCCTGTTAACTTCACATGACTTAAATCCGTCGCTGTACATCGAAACAGTTGTCGGGGACCACTTCAAGATTTGCTCGTTGCTAGAAATAGAACAGCACCTTTGTTGATGCAGAGTGGATGGTTAGTACTAGTGGGTTTCATACACGAGTAAGATCATCGGAGTGTCAGATGTCGAGCTGAACTAGCGGGCGTTTTCTCGCATTTTCGTAACACAATTTCCATGCATTGTGTACATTGTAGGATTTTGCTTTCAGCGGCGGAGAGGGCCATCAGGTTTTCCTACACGACAGAACTATTGTGAGCCTGTAAGGGCTCAAACGGTTCTGGAACTGACAATTGACCAATATATCCACTGAAGCGCCAAGGAAATTGATCTACGCATGTATATACAAACGCAGAGATTTGTAAATAGGCAGAATGGCCCTGCGGTCGGCAATGCCTACATGAGGCAACAACTATATGGCGCAGTTGTTAGATCGGTTACTGCTGCTACACTGGCAGGTTATCAAGATTTAAGTGAGTCTAAACGTGGTGGCCGGCCGGGGTGGCCGAGCGGTTCTAGGCGCTACAATCTGGAACCGCGCGACCGCTACGGTCACAGGTTCGAATCCTGCCTCGGGCATGGGTGTGTGTGATGTCCTTAGGTTATTTAGGTTTAAATAGTTCCAAGTCTAGGGGACTGATGACCTCAGAAGTTAATGCTCAGAGCCATTTGAACCATTTTTTTGAACGTGGTGTTACAATCGGCGCACCAGCGATGGAACACAGCATCTCCGACGTAAGGTTGAAGTGGGGATTTTCCCGTACTACCGTTTCACGAGACTACCGTGAATATCAGGAATCCGGTAAAACATCAAATCTCCGCCATCGCTGCCCCGAAAAAGGGCCTGCAAGAACGAGGCCAACGACGACTGAAGAGAATCGTTCAAAGTGACAGAAGTGCAACTCTTCCACAAATTACTGCAGATTTCAATGCTGGGCCATTAATAAACGTCAGCGTATGAACCATTCAACGAAACATCATCGATATAGGCTTTCGGAGCCCTTGATGACTGCACGACACAAACCATAACGCCTCGGCTGGACCCGTCAACACCGACATTGAACTGTTGACGACTGGAAACGTACATGTTGCCTGGTCGGACGGTTCTCGTTTCAAATTGTATGGAGCAAGTGGGCTAGTACGGGTACGGAGACATCCTCATGAATCCATGGACCCTGCATGTCAGCAGGGACTGTTCGAGCTGGTGAAGGCTCTCTAGTGGTGTGGGGCGTGTGCAGTGGGACCTCTGATACGTCTAGATACGACTCTGGCAGGTGACGCGTACGAAAGCATCCTGTCTGATCACCTGCATCCATTCGTGTCCATTGTGCGTTCCGACCGACTTGGGAAATTCCAGCAGGACAATGCGACTCCGCACACATCCATAATCGCTAAAAAGTGGCTCCAGGAACACTCTTCTGAGTTTAAACACTTCCGCTGGCCACCAAACTCCCCAGACACGAACATTATTGAGCATACCTGGGATTCCCTGCGTCGTGTTGTTCAGAAGAGCTCTCCAATCCGTCGTACCCTTACGAATTTATGGACAACACTGCAGGAATAATGGTGTCAGTTACCTCCAGCAGTACTTCAGACATTAGTCGAGTCCATGCCACGTCGTTTTGCGGGATTTCTGCATGCTCGCCGGGGCCCTACATGATATTAGGCAGGTGTACCAGTTTCTTTGGCTCTTCGGTGTCTGTGGTATTATATCATAGACTGTTTATTGCAGAAACAGATGGCTGAAGAAACCACAAGTACTGTGCCAGCAGTTTAGAAATGACGGCGAACAAACATCTGTGTGGAGATGAACATGCGCGAGGGTAGATGAGGACGCCAACATGGCGAGTCAGGATCAGGTCGTGATGGCAGGCAGTGGGTTTGCTCAGGGTCTACTGGCTGCTCTTGTCTCTGCCTGCTGGTTAGACCTGGTCGACTGGCTACCGCTACGTGGTGTGTAAACACTTGCACCATAACTAAAATGCTTTTGTAATTGGCTACTGGGAGATTTCTTGCAAATGCCATCCACCTTCCACTTTCGCATTAAAGAACCACATTCCAGCTGAGCATCGAGGCCGCCGGCAGTCAGTCAGAAGCACACGTGTCGGGTCTGACGCGGCCTGAGGCTCTGTACGGTCTCGCTCTGTTCAGCGGGAAGCGGCTGCAAGAGCGAGCCGGGCTTTAAGCAAGGGGAGTGGCTACGGCGGTACTCCCCCCCGTCAGGGCTGGCGATACCCACAGCTAACGCTTTAATAAGGTAACGTAGTGAGGTCCGAGATGAACTTCGTAAAGCTGTGGATAACTCCCTCTTACGTAGGCTGTGGATACTTGTGCACCTTCCGAGACGTAGAAAGGCCTCAGACTACGCTACTGATGAAAGACAGCTGTATTCTGCTATGTGGTACAAATATCTTAGAGTAACAATGTGTACGTACATAACAGAGAAACTGTGAAGCAGGCCTAGGTTCTACTTGTAAGCAGAGTAAGGTCGACTGAATCGGGCTGGGAAGTGAATCGAGTCAGTGCTACAGACTTCCTCCTGATCGTACTATTGGAAGTGGTAACGGAAGTACTGCCGTATAACCGTGACTATTGGAACTTCGTGAATAATATGGGAAGTAGGAGATATTGTCTGGTCTCTTCATTGCTGTGCTAAAGTTTATGCAAGATTTTACTGTTTGCGGTATGCTTCGAAACTATTCTAATCTGTAAAATAGTGCTGGATTCAAATTAAAACGTCTCTGCTAAATCGTTAAGTAATTTATTGAGTATTCATTACATAATAAGTTTGTATGCTGCAGAGGAAGTTACGGTATTTCAGGCATGTTAATAAGCTTGTGCAGGACTACCAACTTAAGGGTGCACTGCCCCGGAATTGCCGCCTTTAACTTCCCGCAACTAGCCCAGTTGCCTGCAGACACAACCCAGCCCCAATAAGAGAAGAACTCGAGAATTTTTTTAAGTAGTCTTAAGAATAATGGTTTATAATGTGAAGGGACACGTCGGTAATACTCTCGCTACATAGAATTTCAGGTTCTGATGAAATGCAATTGAGGCCACATACTGCAGCGATTTGCAGACTATTATCGATTTAGTTTTTAAATATCTATCCGTTATATGTTATTATTATGTTAAGGGCAATAGCAATGAACTTTAATAGGTAGTTTCTCCTATATTGACGTCAACAATAGCAGTGTATTTTAATAGGTAGTTCCTCCTGTATTGACGTCAACACACTAATTTAAAAACGCAGTTGCGTATCGTACGCTGTCGAGTAATACGACAGATTAGATACCATAAATAAATCAAAATCAATCTGAAATTATATTGTCTAAACACTTATGTAAGAATTAGCGCTCTAGAACTGGTCTTACAATAGAAATAATTTAATTTTCTTACTCGTCACCTTTAAGAATAGCCAAGAATCACTGCTAGCAATACACGCGTCAAACCTCTCGTTTACATAAGTCACAGACCTTAAATGCACTCATTCTCTCACTGAGGTTTTATTAAAATCACATTAAAGGTTGATATATGTTCCTACCTTCTTACCTGAGCTTGCTACGTTCACCAAAAACCCAAAATGTTTCAAATGTATTAATTTTGACATATAGCCAGCAATCTGTTACCGCGTGGTTTGAGGCGCCATGCCACGGATTGCGCGGCCTCTCCCGTCGCGGGTTCGAGTCCTCCCTCTGGCATGGGTGTGTGTGTTGTTCTTAGCATAAGTTAGTTTAAGTAGTGTGTAAGTCTAGGGGCCGATGATCTCCACAGTTTGGTCCCTTAGGCATTCAAACACGCTCAGCAATCTGCTTTGTTGCTACGGCAACGCCTGTCAATGATGGTGGCAAAAAAAAGGGGAGGTGGCATTACGCCACAAACTTCAAGACGATGTCTGCCATCTTAACTAGCCCAAAACCTTAGGTTCACCGCATACATACTCCCATAGTTCACTGCCGTGACACTTTCCCGTGACATCACTCTGACTGTGTCGTAATCGTATTGCTAGAGCGAATACCCACTAAAGAACAGGAAAATGTTCGATATTTCTTCCTTACACTACGCTATTCATGTAAGCTCTATATTTTAATATAAAACAGTTATTTCGAGCACACGAGAGAAATAATGAACAAGTAGCACTAGTAAACAGTAGTCTGGTAACATTTTGGGTTACTTAAAATAGCGTCCACTATGGCTTCAAAACAAAATAGAGCGTAAATCCGTAATGCCACCTCCCTTCTATTTTTTTACCTCCATGCCGTCAATAATGTAAACAATGTCTCTGTGTTTATGTTACGAAACTATTTTCATAAACGTTCAACTTTCGGACACAAATAAACCAATCCTTCATATTTTCTGTACTTTTAAATAGATAACTCACGCTTACATTCTTATTTTATCATGATTTTATCAATTAAATGATACTGAAGTGAAGAATCTTTAACTGTGAATACTTTGAATTACCTATCTTGCGTTCATTTGTCACTCAAAAATCCCTGACCTTGACAGATCTTTTCTACTTGTTAATATTCCACAGTTTAAGATCTATCTTGTTTCTGTCACAAGGAGTGATTTCCCTCGAATAGCAATTATTTAGTACCTTCGGGCTAAATGAGAACGCGGGTACTAGATTTTGACTTCTAAACAAAATAACGGTTCATTTCCTTCTCTTTACTAACTACATACACAGACAAATGCCCACTAGTGATAGAGTGACAAACAAAACTAAAACCCCACTCTAAACGAAATTTAAAAAATGAAACAAAAATCCTAGGTGCTACCACCACTTGTTACCTGAATTTAAAAAAACAAATGGCAAAATTCTCAGTCACTTCAGGTTTTAAGGATCCGCGGTCCCACTAAGAACACCTCAATGAAAATGTCACTCGTCGCTATTAACTACATGAATAATAGTTGCACTGGAATTCCGCTTAAATACACTCCTGGAAATTGAAATAAGAACACCGTGAATTCATTGTCCCAGGAAGGGGAAACTTTATTGACACATTCCTGGGGTCAGATACATCACATGATCACACTGACAGAACCACAGGCACATAGACACAGGCAACAGAGCATGCACAATGTCGGCACTAGTACAGTGTATATCCACCTTTCGCAGCAATGCAGGCTGCTATTCTCCCATGGAGACAATCGTAGAGATGCTGGATGTAGTCCTGTGGAACGGCTTGCCATGCCATTTCCACCTGGCGCCTCAGTTGGACCAGCGTTCGTTGCTGGACGTGCAGACCGCGTGAGACGACGCTTCATCCAGTCCCAAACATGCTCAATGGGGGACAGATCCGGACATCTTGCTGGCCAGGGTAGTTGACTTACACCTTCTAGAGCACGTTGGGTGGCACGGGATACATGCGGACGTGCATTGTCCTGTTGGAACGGCAAGTTCCCTTGCCGGTCTAGGAATGGTAGAACGATGGGTTCGATGACGGTTTGGATGTACCGTGCACTATTCAGTGTCCCCTCGACGATCACCAGTGGTGTACGGCCAGTGTAGGAGATCGCTCCCCACACCACGATGCCGGGTGTTGGCCCTGTGTGCCTCGGTCGTATGCAGTCCTGATTGTCGCGCTCACCTGCACGGCGCCAAACACGCATACGACCATCATTGGCACCAAGGCAGAAGCGACTCTCATCGCTGAAGACGACACGTCTCCATTCGTCCCTCCATTCACGCCTGTCGCGACACCACTGGAGGCGGGCTGCACGATGTTGGGGCGTGAGCGGAAGACGGCCTAACGGTGTGCGGGACCGTAGCCCAGCTTCATGGAGACGGTTGCGAATGGTCCTCGCCGATACCCCAGGAGCAACAGTGTCCCTAATTTGCTGGGAAGTGGCGGTGCGGTCCCCTACGGCACCGCGTAGGATTCTACGGTCTTGGCGTGCATCCGTGCGTCGCTGCGGTCCGGTCCCAGGTCGACAGGCACGTGCACCTTCCGCCGACCACTGGCGACAACATCGATGTACTGTGGAGACCTCACGCCCCACGTGTTGAGCAATTCGGCGGTACGTCCACCCGGCCTCCCGCATGCCCACTATACGCCCTCGCTTAAAGTCCGTCAACTGCACATACGGTTCACGTCCACGCTGTCGCGGCATGCTACCAGTGTTAAAGACTGCGATGGAGCTCCGTATGCCACGGCAAACTGGCTGACACTGACGGCGGCGGTGCACAAATGCTGCGCAGCTAGCGCCATTCGACGGCCAACACCGCGGTTCCTGGTGTGTCCTCTGTGCCGTGCGTGTGATCATTGCTTGTACAGCCCTCTCGCAGTGTCCGGAGCAAGTATGGTGGGTCTGACACACCGGTGTCAATGTGTTCTTTTTTCCATTTCCAGGAGTGTATAATTCAGCTACGGTCTGGATCAGCACGACACATCACTTTCGTAACTCTGAGTGAGGTAAACTTTATCAAAATTAAATGTGTTCCGGTAACAATCTTCAAATCTCTTCAAAAATCGAGAACTCCGCTCGACAATAAAATTATCCAATATCTACAAAACCCTACTCACATATCACCTCAAGTACCAAATCCGTCCAATACATTCACGGCCGTTACTTTATGCCTAAGAGAAAACCTTCGTCAACTTTTAAAATTAACCACAGCACCCACTTTATAGACGTGCTACAAGTACACCATGACCGGAACCCCGATTCAAATAGCTTCAGTCCGATCGCTGAAATCAAGCAGTACTTCTTCGTTTCACGATTCACAATCCTCAGAAAAATTGAACCGCGTTACAAGTACAAAACTTAAACCCTCACTCAGCTAATTGAAGAATGCATCGCTGCGATAATTCTTCAATTCAAATCGAGGAGTGCAGTAAACTTAAATTCTTTCCAGACTTTAATATCGAAATGTTTTACCGAAATACAGACACTCTCAGTCATATTTCTAAAACTGCGGGAACTTCCCACCTGCACCATAAATCGACAGAAATCGTATCAGCTCAAGTTCGCAACTGCATATCGGGTGCTTCCGACCCTCTACACACAAACTTAGGTTCTCTTAAGTGTTTCTCACTGCTCTTCGGTAGCAACTGCCTTTCTTCGGGCATAAAACCATAGCTGAACCATTTCGTTGACAAATGTACGGCACCACCATTATTCCGTAACAATCATCAATGAGCAAAATGTAGCCATCGATGGTTCTTCTAGTGGCCAGATGGTGCACGATGGTCTCTGGCTCCAACGCTCTTCGGTTGTCTCTGGGCCAACGGATGATCTTTGCCGCCACCTCCTGAACATGCTGTACAAGCTACTCGATTATATGCGCAAACACACAAGACGTACATTATATACAGAAAGTTACAGATTTCCTTTTACCATATTTTATTTTTCTCGTGCTGTTCCGTTAGATTGAAACGAACCCTAAAAAAATTACATCGCCAAAACTTTCGAAATCATTCTGTCCCAGCACAATGCGAAAAAGCTTATTGCTTTTCCAGCGAATCGGGTCGGTACAGAGCGAGTGATAAGGGTCAGTTTATTACAGTTATTGTTTAGTTTTAGTTTTGTATTGCAGGTGGGAATATATAGGTGTCATGTTCAAAACTTCAGAACCACTTTCTGCTCCCACTGGTCGGTTAAAATTTTAATTCCACTTGTATGTGCCTTATGGAAGGTAAAAGATGATAATCTGGAGGCGGCATGTCAGGGGAATCCGGGGAGTGGTTCAATACATCTAAAGCGAGTCAGTCCAATAGCGCCTTTGTGGCCAAAAGGCTGTGTGAGGAGGGGCGTTGTCGTACCACAAACACACTCCTTTTGTTTTGAATGCTCCGTTTGAGCTTTTTAGTGTCTCATAATATCGTCTGGCATTGGTAGTCTCCACCCTGAGGCAGAAATTCGATCAAAATTATGCCTTTCCGGTCCCAGAACAGAGAGGCCACGATTTTTTTTTACCGGAAATTCTGGTTTTGAATTGTTTGGTAGATGGGGAATTGGTGTGGTGACACTGCAACGACTGTCTTTTTGTCTCAGGAGTGTAATGACACACCCGTTTTTCATCTCCAGTCCCAATAGAGCTCAGAAAATCCTCACTTTCAATTGACGTCGCTCAAGAAACTCGCGCGCGCTAGTGACCCGAGTTTTCTTGTGATACTCTATCAGCTGTTTTGGGACACACCTTGTGCACCGTTTCCTGTATCCCAGCGTGTCTGTCAGAGTCACGTAAAAGAGAAGAAACATCACAGAAATTACATCCACTGTCAATCGCCAGTATTGACGAACAGTTTCCTCGATGTTTTGGCACCAGTCATCAGTCAAAATGGAAGGTCTTCCACTCCTCTGTTTCTCATTAACATTTTTCTGCCCCCCCCCACTCCCTATCCAATTTAAACACACTCGTTCTGTTCATACACTTCGCCGTAAACCACTTTGATTAATGGAAAAATTTCAGTAGATGTCATTCCTTCCGCGAATAGAAAGAGCATCACAGTTCGTGGCTCGCACTTGGCGGGATTTCTTACCAACATCTTTCCCGCGACTGGGCCCTATATCGCGGGTTTACGTACTGCCGTGTTCCTGCGACGCTCGCTCTGATGAGAGGATACCCCTCCACCACTCAGTATTGGCACCCCTCAAAAAACAGAAAACCTCAATCTGTTATGGTCACAGTACACTTATTTTCTGAACGTGTCTCGTAAAATAAAAGCCTTTTGTACCGAGAATTGCAAGAAAATTACATTTAAAGTTTATTGTGAAGGCAGAAGTCAGCACCACACAGTGGAATTGTTTGGTCTTCCGCATTCCTGTCTGAAAAGTCGAGTACCTTTAAAACTTTGGTATGCGAACACAATCGCGATTTTTTTTTAACATGCAACTCACCTCGAACTCCCACAAGCTCCTCTAGCTCACTCACATCCGTTAGTCCATTGGTTTAAGTCGCTCGTACCCATCAACTCCAGTTGTCATTCCTCGCTCACTCAGTCAGCCCAGTCATCGTCATCATCTCTTTGTATCTTTGTGTCACTGACTCGTGTCACAGCCACAGTCTCCCTCGTTCTTCTGTCCTACTCCTACAGTGTCCTCTCGCTGTCATTATCTTCCCTCTTGCTCTCTATTCCTGCTAATATCTAATTCCTTCCTTCCTACTGCTGCTGCCTCTTCTCACTACCTCTCTCTTCCTCGTTATCGTTGTCATGTACACTGTCTCTCATAATCACTGGCTCTCACCCACTTCGTCTTTACCCCCCCCCCCCCTTTTCCTATCACTGTTGTGTCATTGTCACCTATATTCCACTGCATCTGTGTCCCCCTCCTCTTCTCATACTGCCATTGTCTCCTTCCCTCTTTCTATAACATAAACATTTTCTACTATCTTCGAGTGTTCATACTTTTCCGGCTCTTTCCCACTGCCGCTGTCTTCCACTCTCTCTCTCTCAGTGTGGAAGAACGTGAATACTGTCGCATGCCAAAATTGTTGGCAACATTTTTAAAGGTAATTTCAGTACATCCATTGTGGATTACGAACTGTCCGCAGCTCGTGGTCGTGCGGTAGCGTTCTCGCTTCCCGCGCCCGGGTTCCCGGGTTCGATTCCCGGCGGGGTCAGGGATTTTCCCTGCCTCGTGATAACTGGGTGTTGTGTGACGTCCTTAGGTTAGTTAGGTTTAAGTAGTTCTAAGTTCTCGGGGACTGATGACCATAGATGTTAAGTCCCATAGTGCTCAGAGCCATTTGAACCATTTGATTACGAACTGCGACTGTGATTTAAATTGGCCAATTTTTAAAGGTGCTGAGGAAAGTAGAAGGAGACAGTTAGTACCCTACTTTTCAGTTAGAATCTTTTAGATAAACAGCAAAATATTCGAATTTTTTGCGCTCTGATAGGAGTACTTTTTGGCTGGTTCTCTTTTCTCTGATGCAGTAGAGCATGTAACTCATATGAAAAGAAATGTATTGGTCAGTAAAATTTAGATAGTTTATTTATCTGAAACTGAAATAACGCAAAACTAATTTTACATCTCAGACCGGATTTTATGTGAAAAAATATTTTGCATGTGTTTCTGTACTACAACATGGGTTTCCAGATGATAACGGAGAAACTTTGCACCATGTTTCTCTGGGCTACATCAATGTATAAATTACATTTTCGCTTCACATTGGACTTTATGTGCTTATTTTACACGTACAAGTGCGGTAACGTGGGACCTCCGTATCTTGGAGACGGATAAACACATGAAGAAAATTGTCGAAGTTATTCGAGACCGCGATCTCAGGAATACGTCGTAAAAATTAAAGCTATTTCCTGTGCACAGCCATCTCGCAATCCGCAACTGGGTTTTGATACCCAAAACAACAAGTTTTTGTGGTGTTTTTCGATAACTGATAAAGATTTTTGAAAACGGGGAGATGGCTCTTCTAGATAAATGCCTAGGCAATATAACGTTAAAATGTGAATAATTTTTTGTGGTTATTTATTGTTTGTATTTCGGCTCATATTGGATTTTGCGTGGTATTATTATTACAGAATATTATACACTGATGAGCCGAAACTTTATGACCACCTGATTAATAGCTTGTTTGTCCATCTATGGAAAGAAATACATCACTGATTGTGTGTATCAGGGATTTGACAGTTTGTTGATAGGTTTGTGGAGGTATGTGGCATTAGATGTCTTTGCACAGGTCATGTGGTGGTGGTAAGTTCCTATGGGACCAAAGTGCTGAGGTCGTCGGTACCTAGGCTTACACACTACTTGATCTAAGGACTTGATCTAAGGACAACACACACACCCATGCCCGAGGGAGAACTCGAACCTCAGACTAGGGGAGCTGTGCGAAATGTGGCAAGACGCCCAAGACATCGCGGCTACCCCGCGTGGCACAGGTCATGAAATTCGCGTAAATGACGGGCCGCTGATTTACTTAAGCGGTGGTGGCACCCGATAGCGACCCAGAAGGCTTCCACAGCATTTGCATCAGGCGAATTTGGTCTCCGAGACACCAATGTAAGTTAGTTCATTATGATGCTCCTTACATCACAGTAGCACTGTTCTGGGCCAAAGAGAAGAACAATTATACTGCTGAAAGATGACCGAGGAAGCCATCAAGGATGAAGGGATGCAGATGGTGACGCAGCTGTCAGCATGTCTTCGTTTACTACCACAGGTCCCAGGCAATCCCAGGAGAGTGTCTCCAATACTGCACCCACCAGTCTTTGTCCATGGCCCTCTGCAGACTTCGAGTGACCGTTCGGAACGATGGTGGCGTTTGTAGAGACGACCATCGACCTGTTTGTAGCGAAAATGTGATTCAACCGAAGAGCCGACACATTCCCATTGATCGACAGTCGAACCCCGAAGGTGCTGCGCCCACTGCAATCATAACTGACAATGTCGTTGGGTCAATATGTGAACTTGGTCTGCTGCGGAGCTCCATGTTCAACAATGTACGATCTACTTTGTTCTCCAAAACACTTGTGTGTGCACCACCAAGGTGCTCTATCGATAGAGACGTCACAGATCACGATTTATCTTACTTCACAGAGCAGAAAAGCCTCCAACAACACGTTCAACCATTTAGCGCCTAGTGGTAGTTTCATTGCTATTATACCTCTTTCCGTAGATGCTCACGACAGTAGCACGTGAACATTCGACCAGCTTCGCCGTTTTCGACAAACTGGTTCACAGGTTCTGCATCATAATAATCTGCCCTTTGTCTGAGTAGATAATCTCAGTGGATTTCCCCATTTACAACCCATATCTTCCCTTGGGTGATCCCTCGTCTGTGTCTGTTCCACTTACTTACTTTTGTTACTACGTGCCTGCAACGCCACCAGGTGTCATCCAACGTCGCACTGGGCTATGGTCATAATGTTTTGGGTTGTCAGTGTATTTTTGAGTTTTTCACGTTTCTGTACAATAAAATCAAGGTGCTACCCTTTGGGCCACTCTGAAATGTTTTCAAGATCTGACTGAATACTGGAGACGAAATAAATAAACTGAAATAAATAACTGCACCGTATGCGATATATCTGAGTTTACTGAGCAAAGCCTGCTTAAATGCCTGCATAAAAGTTGAAATTAGTCTAGTTTCTGTGTACCAGGTCCTTAATGTACAACATGTTCAGCAAGAGTCCTAAGAATCTTTCACGGGGCACGCCTGAGGTTCGTTGTACATCAGTCGGACACTCTACATCCTGGGCCGTGTCCAGCGCACAGCGCCCGGAGGTCACAGTCATTTACGTAGGTGCCACTGTCGTAGCCAGAGGGTCACGTGCCGCGGTCACGTGACGGACGCGAGCGCCGCCGTGGCAGAGCTGGGGAACGGCGCGGCGGCCAGAGGTGGACAGTCAGCTGTCAGCTGAACTCACTGGGAAGAGGGAGCGACGGACTCCGGCTGGCTGTTACGATCGATAAAAATAACCGGTTTCTGAAATAACCGATTTTCTGTTCTTTAGTGGCTTTGTATCCAACAACAAACATAGAGATTGATAAATTCTACAACTTCCTCAGGCTTTGGCGTCATGCTTTTGAAGATACGTAGAATCAAAGTATCATTAAAATACGTAAATAAAAGAAACCTTATTCTGTCCACCGTTCTTTGCCTTCTTTGAAAAGTACTGAGGGTTTGAAAACTAGAAATAATGAACCGATATTCCACTACTATTGCAAATTTTTTAAATCTCCGTTAAGAATCGTGTTGTCATCGAGAACCAGACCATTGTTTGGGTTGTTGCCAATTCTCAGTGCTAAATGGTGAAGTCTGAGGTTGGTGAACACTATTTTTCGAGTTAACTTGTGCGTTTCTGAGCAGATAGAGACGTATTATGTACACAAAGGAAACAAAACAGCCGGCCGGAGTGGCCGTGCGGTTCTACACGGTACAGTCTGGAACCGCGAGACAGCTACGGTCGCAGGTTCGAATCCTGCCTCGGGCATGGATGTGTGTGATGTCCTTAGGTTAGTTAGGTTTCAGTAGTTCTAAGTTGTAGGGGACTGATGACCTGAGAAGTTGCGTCCCATAGTGCTCAGAGCCATTTGAACCATTTGAAACAAATCAACTGAGTTCTTTTTTTATAATACACTATGAATGAACTGTGAAGATTTTAATGTATTATTCATGCCATACATCCCTTTTTATTGTTTCGTAGAAATGGCAGACAAATTTTAAGCTTCTGTGGAAAATATGTAGGGTTCTCTTTCCTTAACTATTTCAAATGGAAAGCCGTTTTTCAGTCAGATACACTGAAGCGCCAAAGAAACTGATATAGGCATGCTTATTCAGAGATATATAAATAGGCAGAATACAGCGCTGCGGCCGGCAACGCCTATAAAAGACAGCAAGTGTCTGGCGCAGCTGATAGATCGGTTACTGCTGCTACAGTGGCTGGTTATCAAGATTTAAGTGAGTTTGGACGTGGTGTTATTATAAACGCACGAACAATGGGACACAGCATCTCCGAGGCACTGATGAAGTGGGGATTTTCCCGTACGACCATTTCACCAGTGTATCGTGAATATCAGGAATCCGGTAAAACATCAAATCTCCGACACCACTGTGGCCGCAAAAAGACCCTGCAAGAACGGGAATAACGACGACTGAAGAAAATCTGAAATTGCTGGACCATCAACAACTCTCAGAGAACGAACCATTCAATGAAACATCATCGATATGGGCTTTCGGAGCCAAAGGCTCACTCGTGTACCCTTGATGAGAAAGCTTTACGCCTGGCCTGGGCCTGCCAACACGCACATTGGACTGTTGATGACTGGAATGATGTTGCCTAGTCGGACGAGTCTCGTTTCAAATTGTATCGAGCTTACGGATGTGTTCGTGTACGGAGACAACCTTATGAATCCATGGACCATGCATGTCAGGAGGGGACTGTTGAAGCTTGTGGGGGCTCTGTAATGACATGGGGCGTGTGCAGTTGGAGTGATATGGGACTCCAGATACGTCTAGATACGACTCTGACTGAGACACTTACGTAAGCATCCTGTCTGATCACTTGCATCTACTCATGTGCATTGTGCATTCCGACGGACCTGGGCAATTCCAGCAGGACAATGCGACGTCCCGCAAGTCCAGAACTGCTACAGAGTGGCTCCAGGAACACTCTACTGGGTTGAAACATTTCCGCTGGCCACCAAACTCCCCAGACGTGAACATTATTGAGCACATCTGGGATGCCTTGCAACGTGTTGTTCAGAAGAGATCTCCACACCCTCGTACTCTTATGAATTTATGGTAGCGGACAGGGTGACGTCCAGCGAGCGGGGAAGGGGCGGCTGTGCGGTGTGGGTGGGCAACCAGCTGGTGCATCGCGCGCCGCTCGCTGTGTCTCCGGGTCAGACGCACAGCCTTGCAGTGAGGGCAACCGACCGGCTGCAGCTGGTCACAGGAAGCACAAGTTTAGTGCTTCTACAAGTAGCGGTGGCTTCCTGATGGCCTCGGTGTCTGAGGCGGAGCACACAGTCACGTGTGAAAGAGCGCTACGTGTGGCGACTTGCAAATAACTTCCTGACAGGAACTTGTGAGTGCTGAGCGACGACTTGTCTGTACTTATGGCACGCGGGGCCTGCCACTGTGTTGTGTGTTATGTCAGAGAGCTGGCCCGCTGGTCAGTGCACGCCCTGCATCATTAAGCCATTAAGCGAGTTATGTAAAGCTTTATTAGTTTTTTTATTGTTTTTTTTTGTGACCACTGTCAATCTGTGGTGGTCAGAGATTTTAAGAACTGATTCTTCATTGCTTTCTCAAAGATTTAAGTTTTCTCACGCAATAACAGAGAATCAAATATTTTCAGTAGTTTTCAGCACTGATTTATTGTGCGATTCAATCATCAGCACTAACATTTCTTTTATATTGCCTGATGTGAATGAATTGTCATATATGTAATTGGATAACTATTTATTTAGACATAAGAGTGGGTAGTTTGCTACTGTCGTTTTTAGACGGTGCGCTAGTTGTTGGTGCCGGTAGTTACATTAGAGAGACATGTAGGTAGAGGCTATAGTTCGATCATAAGTAAGTTAAATATTACCAGTCTCCGTAAGTTATTCGCCATATCATATAATGCGTAGACATCGGACTTTTAGGTTCTAAAAATCTTAAATTAGGTACCTAAAATAGGTTCTATCATTTACAAAAATAGCTTAAAAAAATCAGAAGATAGGTGAGCAAAATCTGTCATTTTATTGTCTAGAAAGGTAAATAGACTGACAAAAATCCACGTTATATTATAGTCCATGTCCATAATTACAGTCACAGTAAATAAATAACACTTTCTCCAGATTTTCCGTTGAGAAACTGCATCTCTTGTCTGTTAATAGCATCTTATATGCTCAGAATGAGCGTTCCACGTCAACATATGTCACCGAAACATATTTAAATGACGGTATTGGGCGCAATGGGACCGCACACTCATGTTTTGTTGATTTACCTGATAAGATGTCAGCCACTGTGCAGAGGGTGGTCAGTCCTCGGTTTTTTTGTAGCACTGTCTATAGTTTCTCACTAACTTTCATACTAACAAAACCTGAGACCAAGTTAATTTTTCTGTCGCCTCTTCTACCAATCGCTGCTGCGTGTAGACTGATTTCCCTGAACAATCTAGAGCTTTAATAATAGGGACCATAAATGCATTACGATATTTTATGTGCGCGTTGTCGCTGGAAATTGTTGGGTCCCTTACAAGATCTTTAGCTGAAGTAATGCTCACTGCCTCCTCCTGCAATTTAAGAAAAATGTTCTTAATGTCTTCCAAATGCTGGCTGTAATATTCCATGGCCTCTAGCCACGTTCCTCTGCGACTAAGTATTGGTTCTGGTGGAAGCAGTACGTTGGGACGTTCCTCTGGAAATAACTGGATTCTTGTAGGTGCTTTAGTATAAACTTTTTGGTGGTTGAAACTAGCTTTTGACATGTGGAAATTCGAGACATATCGTCTCAGTTACACGATTCATAGCATGGGCAAGACATGTGTTATGGAGCAAGGCTGGGTAAAATACTTTCAACAATTTAACAGTAGCAATCGCGTATGTGGTGTCACCGCCAGACACCACACTTGCTAGGTGGTAGCTTAAATCGGCCGCGGTCCATTAGTACATGTCGGACCCGCGTGTCGCCACTGTCAGTACTTGCAGACCTAGCGCCACCACATGGCAGGTCTAGAAAGACGGACTAGCACTCGCCCCAGTTGTACGACGACTTTGCTAGCGACTACACTGACGAAGCCTTTCTCTCATTTGCCGAGAGACCGTTAGAATAGCCTTCAGCTAAGTCCATGACTACGACCTAGCAAGGCGCCATTAGCCTTACAGTGCTTGTATAACCAATAGTGATGTACCACAAGGATAAAGTAAAAGTTGAGTATTAATTTATATACGTACTTTTCTTTAGTGCCTTCTAAAGTATCCTGTTCCAGACTGCGCGCCAGTCGGCGTGTGTGTGACGCGTGCCCCTCGGTAACCTCACCCTGTGTCTAGACTGTCTTGTCTAGACACAACAGCGTATAAGGCTGCATCAGTGTAGATTACAAGTACTGTATTTTCATCTAGACCGTTGGGGAAAAGTAATTTGAGGGGTTCATTAACAAAGTGAGCAATTGTTTCCAAGTTAGTCATTTTTACCTCCTTGCTGCAGATGAGATGAGGTATAGACCGAGTGTCAGTATCTATATTTCCAACAATCAAATTAGCCACTATCGACTTTGTCTGTCAGTTGTCTCACCGACAGAGATCCACATGTATCAATCGCCTATATCTTCCATTATCCTACTCAATGTATTTTCATATGAAGTATCTAAATAGTTCCACCTCAGTGTGGATTGTGATGGACTGCTGCGGTGACAGTATTTCTCTAGAAAACTTTTGAACTGGCTATTTTGAACTCAATTGAATGGTATGTTTGCTGCAACAATGGCTCGACACAGGTCAAGATGAAATTCATCTTTGTTTGAAGTCAGATTTATTTTTTAAATTTTCATGGTGTTTAATCCCTGCAACATGCTGACTTAAATGAGACCTCTGTTCAGAACGTACGTAAAAACAAAAAGAAATGAGAAATACTTTGTGGAAGAATTTACGTACGAGATCTGCTTGGCAAAATTAACCTACATTAAGGTTTTACAAACACTATTTCTGCGTTCTCATGTGTCTGGTCCAAGTTAACTCGGGTAAAACAGTGGCATCAGTGTTCTCTGAGTGGGCGTAGCAGATAAAAGGTTTACATTTTACTTACGCCTTTGTTGCACACATTGCAGTGAATAACTCTTCCGCCTGTAGATAAATCAGGAAATTCTTGTAACCGCAGACGAATCAGAGATGATTTGGAGTAGGCCACTTTCGGCGTGCTTGACTTTCCACAAACACACTGTCGCTGTGAAATATTGCACCACATCCAAGCAGCACGCTGACCAACTGAGTGTAGACAGGGCAGGTGTTTCAAACAGGCCGTTCAGACAAGGCAGCAAGGTGCCGGAGGCACATCCCGAGGCTCCTCCGTGCCCTACCGGCCCACTTGAAGGTTCAAAATGCTTCAAATGGCACTGAGCACTATGGGACTTAACATGTGAGGTCGTCAGTCCCCTAGAACTTAGAACTACTTAAACCTAACTAACCTAAAGACATCACACACATCCATGTCCGAGGCAGGATTCGAACCTGCGACCGTATCGGTCGCGTGGTTCCTGACTGAAGCGCCTAGAACCGCTCGGCCACAGCGGCCGGCTTGAAGGTTCACAGCGAGCGACAACGCTCTGCGGAGCAGCGCGGGCTGGAACAGCCTGGCTTATGTTGTAATCGTCTGGCTTACGACTGGCGTCCACGCATGGAAATAAACCAGTTATCATTGAACTACTGTTTCCTAAATATCCGGGAAGACGAAAACAATCAGGTACAATCAGGTTTTAACATGAAATTAGGTATTTCAGGTACTATAAAATTACAATTTTCGATAAAATGTTTGCGTATTTCTTAGCTGGGAAGACCACGAGAGAATGATAGTCATAAAAAATTTTATTCAATTGTATTTCTAAAATTTAGGTACAATCAGGTACTAACCTCGAACTAGGTATTTTTAGGTACTATAAAACTAGCGTTTTCGATCATAAATTGCCGTAAATCCTGTGTGTACAACTTTTATTGCCTTTATTTAATGAGGAACAAAATAGATTTTCACCTAAAATCCGAGGTCTAACATGACCAATGTTTTCAATTGTTAAATAGTTATCCAGTCGCTCGTCGTAAGGCCAGATTGAATTTGTTGAATACTTTACCTTGCTCTGGACTATTAACGATATTTTATGTTTGAATATTCTAACCTTTCTTAAGCCTTTTCGGCTACAGAGAACTATATGCTTTTACTGTAGACTGCTTCCGTTTTGTTAATTGATATTTTTTGATATCAAATAAATTATTGTTAAATTTAGCTCAACTTCTGCGCAACCGCCACCTCCAACTCCACTTTGGCTAGCTCCCACGCCGCAATCCTAGATAACAGACTGCGTCCTCCCTACCAAGAAATCCTCAGTGTGGCACGAATATAGCTACATGCCCCACATGAAGGTGCTACTGAATCAAATTCTTTCCGGAAGCCAGAAAATTCTACGTCTACCTTACCTTGGTCCGTTTCTCTCTGGATGTCATGTAAGAAAAGCGCTGGTTAGGTCTCACGAAACCGATGATTTCGGAGTCCAGGCCGGTTTGGATAGAGGAGGTCATTCTTTTGGAAAATATGCTCTAAGGCTGTACAGCTGAAGGATGTCAAATATATTTCCCTTTAGTTTCCTGGATTACTTCCGGTACTCATCGTTCTAGCCACGTGAGACCTGTATTTCCTTCCGATCTGTGAAACCAAGTTTCTATGGAGTACTCTGGATGAACAAGTGGACGTTGGCTTAGGAATGAAAAAGTAAGATGGTATTTAAAGGCAGAGACAATCGACATGAGCGTGCAAGAATACAGACGCAGGTGGTGGAAATACGTTTAGAGTATGAAAGACACGAAGCTTCCGCAGACACCTCTGTGCTTCGCACTGGGAGGAAGAAGTGATGGAACACCACCGGTTAGATAGAAGATAATGCTGTGAAGACGGAACGGATAGTAACGTATATCTTGAAATGAAAGAAACAAGTAGCAGATAACCTGTAAATTCCTTATATGACTTGTACTGATTTACTGTTCGATATTAGCATGACTAACATGTTGTGTCGGTCACATACAAAAAAGGAACGATACTCTTTCTCTCTGTCTCTCTCTCTTTCTCTGTCTCTCTATTTCTCTGTGTTTCATAGCCGTACTGCATGGAAAGCCACACACTGGCAGAATATCGCGACAGAAGAGGTTACAGTGGTTTGGCCACAAACATACAGCTAATAGATCCCTCCCATATACAGTTCAATTTTAGTGTGCTGGGAAACGCCCGGGTGTCGACAAAGGACGCGATACACGGATCGATCATTAACAGTTCTTAAACATATGAAGATGGTATCTGTGATTTTGGGCATGTCCGAAAGAACAGATACCATCGGTGACCGTGCAGCTCTCTAGGATGAAACGATAATTAAATCAAGGCCGTAAGCTGCCGAAAGGCGTTGACATAAATCAATGGGGACAGCTGAAAATGCATGGCCCCGGTCGGGACTCGAACCTGGGATTTCCTGCTTATATGGTAGACTCTCTAGCCACCTGACCCACTGAGGGCACAGAGGATAGTGCGACTGCAGGGACTATCTCGCGCACGATCCCCATGAGACACACATTGCCAACTTAATGTCCACACACTACATTCGTAGTGCCCTTGCCAATTACACGCATTACTCGCGGCAGACAATCTTACCGAGTCCCGTAAAGGTTCAGGCAATGCGTGTGCATCTGCACAGAAGAAGGTCAATGGGTGGTTAGCCTGAACTATATGATAAGTCACTGCAGTCGCGCTATCCTCTGTGCCCTTAATGGCTCAGTTGCATACAGAGTCTGCCATGTAAGCAGGAGTCCCAGGTTCGAGTCCCGGTCGGGCCACGCGTTTTCAACTGTCCCCGTTGATTTATGTCAACGCCTGTCGGCAGCTTAGGGTCTTGATTTAATTATCATTTTAGTTCTTAAACAAATTGAGCAGACGGCGGTGGAAGATGAAGCTAGAGGCCGGCAACGATGGACTACCGTCTGCAGTAGGTATACCCTCTGTTGTGAATGACTGACTGAATTTTTATAGAGCTTTTTGTTATAATTTTCTACAGTCGCTGATTTTTCTCCATTGGTGTTTTGATTATTTCTTTTGTTTTTCTGCCCTAGACATCGAAGGGCAGTCAATCCAATAAATTACGATGATGATGTTGATGATGATACCCACCCATAGGGTGTAAACTCAGGTGTTGAAGACTAAACTGACACAGGCGAGAAGAAAACCTAATAATAGGTCGCACACAGACGTGTAAGTACTCATCGTTCCTGCCGTCAGTCCGCGAACACAGCGGGACGAGAAAGTACATAAATACGCAGTCATTGAATGTAGGACGAAAAGTACATCTGAACTAAATGAACATGGTATACAGACTATAGAAGTGAGAGTAAGCAAGTAATTATTATTAAAGATTTAGGTGTGGTCTCTGCCTCTGAGATTACAGTATAGTGTACACCCCGCACGTCCTGGCGAAACTTACTCCAAAAAAAATAGTTCAAATGGCTCTGAGCACTATGGCACTTAACATCTGAGGTCATCAGACCCCTACAACTTAGAACTACTTAAACCTAACTAACCTAAAGACATCACACACATCCATGCCCGAGGCAGGATTCGAACCTGCGACCGTAGCAGTAGCGCGGTTCCGGATTGAAGCGCCTAGAACCGGTCGGCCACCACGGCCGACAAACTTACTCCACATGGTTTATGCACGATTCCACAAAAACCAGCCAGCGGTTGCTGGAGGACGTGGCAAACAGATAGCTGTCCGTCGATACGCCAGACGTAATTGGCGGGCGACCTGACAGACAGTGTGCAGCCCAGCGGGATGTGCCTGTAATTCTGAATCCTCGACCGAGTAGCAGTTGCTGTTTAGATTGCCCACGGCAGCAGCTCTCCCGACAAAACATTTTTCAGCTCCTTTAACCTGTCGGTCTTGATCCCACATCTGAGCTGCAAGCGATCTACTTTTGCGTTATTGGTTTGTGTTGACGATAATTAACAACGGCTGACTTCCCAATACATTTTTGAAAGTATAATAGATTTTTGAAGGGTGGCTTAAACAGGACAATTTGTCCATACAACCAAACAGTTTCAAGTTGCTTTATTATAAAGAAAACTGGTAATAAATTTTGCACATATTTCTCATATTCACGGTAATCTCAAGATATGTAAAAATATACTCTAGGTATCAAACCTTTGCTTTTGTTTCACCGAGACATGCTGTGCAGGTGAAGAATACTCAGTTTACAATCAGTTATGCCACCTCCTGACAGTTCGCAGAATGACGAACAAGTGAACAAGTGAGTTTTGGCAAGTGTGTTGCCTATGTACGACAACATAGCCTAGAAAATCATCAGCTGCGTAAGCGCCCGAGGGAAAAATGAAACCTGGAAATTCCATACATGATACCTCTGGACTGGTGAGGTTTAAGAGTACACTTGTTGCTCTGGGGAGCGACATGTAGCGCGAAACTGGTAGATCTACCAGGCTATCTCTGAGGGCATGACAGTGAAGTGGTGCATAAGTGTCAGCCTGTCGTATGGAACCATCTCACTAAGCTGGATCGACTAGGATACTTGACCCAGTATACAGAAAGTAGCTGACGTGCTTCGCCACACCATGTATGAAGTTCCACAAGTTGTCGGTGTAGCAAAGCAAATGTCCAACCTATCTACAAGCACTGTCCCACCGCTAGCTGCCACGTAACGCCGAGTAACAATAGCGGTCGTACAAAGATAGCAGTCGGCAGGGACCAGAGACAGACGTCCCCCATCGTCACGGCCAGTCGGTTTCAGGCTCGACAAGGTCTGCCCGCACCTGCATACCATACCGTTTCTCGGCCACCAATGGAAAGGCTCTTTCGCACCCGACACCGAGTGACGAAGCGCTGTGGTATTCGCACGAAGCATTTAGTTTTAGTGATGGCTGTGGCTGGTTTTATCGTTTTATATCAGATTTAGAGCAGGTCTGCACCTTGGCTTCGACAGAAGCCCAGAATTATTTAAGACTCGATGCACTTCGAGACAAGTGGCACTACAGAATTCACGTTTCAATCTCTCTCTCTCTCGCTCTTTTTCTTTTTTATCACCCTTGATAGCTATCGCGGTATTAAAGCCGTTTGCAGTGTCGGCTCTCTACACTGTTCAGTAGCATTCCCTGACCCTCTCTTTAGAATTAGCCTTACCCCTGTTTACAGTGTATTTTCAAAAAATGGTTCAAATGGCTCTGAGCACTATGGGACTTAACATCTGAGGTCATCAGTGCCCTAGAACTTAGAACTACTTAAACTTAACTAACCTAAGGACACATCCATGCCGGCGGCAGGATTCGAACCTGCGACCGTAGCGGTCGCGCGGTTCCAAACTGAAGCGCCTAGAACCGCTCGGCCACACCGGCCGGCCAGTGTATTTTCCACTGAGCTCCATGCGATCCTGAAGGCACTCGACTAGATGAGGTGTCTTCAGGGCAAATAGTTTCTCATCTGCCCGATTCCCGTAGTGTCCTGAAATTGCTGAGCACACGCACCAGGCAGGCAAATGGTCCAGCTAATTCATGACCAACTGTTCTTCCTGCAACAATGGCGGAAACAGATTTCATCCGCTGGGTGCCCGGGATTGCTAGTAATTGGGGGAAATGTGCAAGCAGACCAAGCCGTCAAGCAGGCCTGCACAAGACATGCCGTGACACGACGTGCAGTTCGGCTGCAGGCTGTCATTTCGCCACCTACCGGTAAAACGTGCCTGCGGCTCTCGTTGTCGCCCAAAAACGAAGGTAATGGGTCAGTGTACGACTTGAGGACACGTGCAGGATGCCTCGCAGATATGCGTGAATCTTACCGTCAAATCAGTGAGTTTGAAAGGCGGTGCGTTATTGACATGAGAGAATGCGATGCACCCATCCGGAAAACTGCTGCTCTTGTGGGACGAAGTGTTTCGCCACTGCAACGGGTGTGTGCAGTACGGTTCACGGAAGGCCGCCCAACGCGATGAGATCGGTCAGGTCGGACCACCCAGACCATCCCCCGAGAAGATCGACACATCATCCAAATGTCAGTTCAGTACAGATCTGCGTCCTCCTCTGCTCTGCTGCAACTGTGGAACAGTGTAACACATCGTACACTATCAGGAGTGACACTCCGTCGCCGTTTATTAGACGAATGTGCAGAAGCATGCTAGACGACAATGGAGAATGGAACGAGGCCACCAAGGACAGGAATGGCATCAGGTAGTGTTTCCACACGAATACAGGTTCTGTCTGAGAATGATGGCCGCATTTTGGTTAAGGGGCTCCGGAAAGCCTTATACTTGCAATGTTAAAATAACGCTTATAAATTACATCTTTCCTCACAAAGTATTTGAGGTAGGAAGTTGAACTTTTTACAGATTATTTATTGGAATATGGGCTACAAATTAACACAGGGATTTTACAAAATTTTAGTTCAGTTATTAAAGATGATTTTTTTTCAATTGTAATGAAAATTCACAACATTTTTTTGCAATTTCTTATTTATATATTCAAAAATATACAGTTTTTTGGAAAAAGGCTGTGTTAAATTATGCAGAAGGTACTGTGTAACATTTACTGAAAGTTTGAAACAAATATGTTTGGAAGATCCTTAGAAAACATGTAATTAGTATGAGAAAATAAAAGTTTTGGGAATCGAGCGACAAAGATTGGATTAACTTTTTAGTGCATTCCAGGTCCATAGGATGGATTATCCTCTGCAAACTCCTCCTCCAGCTTCCTCTTGTTCCTCCACCTGTTTACTCTTGCTTGTATTTCTAGACTCTTTACAGCCCTGTCTGCAACCCGAAGGCGTTCCTTGTTTAAAGCAAGCATCGCTCGTACCATGTTAGAACCTATCTTCATTCCCATATTTCTAAATACCTTGCACCTTACAATGTTGCCATCATTGAAAGTCGCAACAGCAACTTTACTTTTACTCATTATTATACTTCAACAAAACAGAGACTCAAGAAACAGAATTAATTACGAATATTTTCGAGATAACGACAGAGTAAATAAACATGAAACAATCGACAATCACACCAGCGATATATATTGAACCATCACAGGTTAGCCACAACACATACTTTATCTCACATCACTAAAATGTACCTGATGAACACGGACGTTAATAATAACACCATTTGACAGCAGTTTAATAGCGCCATAGTGGGTCACGCCCATGTCGAACACATTTCAAAAAAAATTTAAAAATAGTCGTAGTCTTCGGAATTGAATAAATTATATATCTATTAAAAGGTAATAGTCTGCAGATTCAGAAAACGCAAAAAAGTAAAAATTGAACTTTTCATGATTTTGAGCCTTTCCGGAGCCCCTTAACCGCAGGCCGGGGGAGCGGCGACACAGTGACTGCATTCGCACAAGACATACGGCGCCCAATCAAGGCCTTATGGTGTGTGGCGTTATAGGGTATAACCAAAAATCAGAGCTGGTGTGTGTCCAGCGCACTGTGGCCAGTGTGACCTACGTGAAAGACATCGTGCGACCCGTAGCAACACCCTTTCTATACAACACGCCAGACGCCGTTTTTCACCAAGGCAATGCACAGCCACATGTTACTGCACGAACACGTGACTTCTTGGTTTCACAGGATGTCAGCCTTTTGTCCTGGCCCGGCAAGGCCACCAGATTTGTTGCCTATCGAAAGTGTGTGGGATTTGGTGAAAAGATGGGTGCAGCACTGTAACCAAATGTCAGCCACCACAGATGAAATTTGGAACCAGGTGGATTCAGCATCGATACATATACCACAGGACGCCATCCGCGCCTGATACACGTCGATGCTATCACGGATGGAACAAGTTAATTGGTTCAAATGGCTCTGAGCACTATGCGACTTAACTTCTGAGGTCATCAGTCGCCTAGAACTTAGAACTAATTAAACCTAACTAACCTAAGGACATCACACACATCCATGCCCGAGGCAGGACCCGAACCTGCGACCGTAGCGGTCTCGCGGTTCCAGACTGAAGCGCCTAGAACCGCACGGCCACACCGGCCGGCTGGAACAAGTTATCAGGGCCCATGGCGGACCCTGTGCCTACTAGACAACAAGACACATGCTGAACCGAGGTGACTCAAATGCTAATCATTTCTTTAGAACACACTAATGTAAATGTCCTGTGAATATGAAAGTCCTATTTATAGTCGTGCAAGGTGTTTTTTTTCTGAACATGTGTCTATGTTACCGTTACGTCCTTCATAACTGTCAACTTAGGTAGGATGAAACTACATTGTGCAATGTACCCTGTCGCATGGCTTCGTCCTCCGATGACAGTGCACATCGTCGATGTGTGGCACACGTCAACGCTTTTAAACGTCTTTGTAGCCTGAAGTATCAATGATTAAGCTGAGTCGTATGCGAAGTTCGCGGTAAGAAGCCTTCTTCAGTAAACCTTGACGTAAAACACTGTTGTCAGTTTCGTAGGAACAGCGTAGTACTCCATCGTGTGTAAACCCACTAGTTGTCTTTCTGCGGGAGTTATGGCCTTTAACAATGCGAGCGAGCGAAGTGGGTCGGCGCTGCAATACTGGTCTTGTGTTCGGGAAGACGGCGGTCCAAATCTCCATCCGGCCAAGATTTATATTTTCCTTGTTTACCATAAATCAGTTAATGTGAATGCTGGAATGTTTTTTTGAAAACATACGGCCGATTTTCTTCCCTCAACCTTCTCTAACCCGAGTTCTAACTTTGTTTCTAGTGATATTTTGTCGACGGAATAATAACTGAAATCTTCTTTCACTTCTCCCAACAGCGTAAATAACTTGTAGTGTAAAAACTATAGGTGATCAGCATGTATTGATACAGGGACGATTCTCTTCTTCTGCATTGTACCCTTTTGCGAACCTTCCTGTGTACTGGACGGTGACTCGAATCTGGAACCTTGCTTGCATTTAGTGGCCGATACTCTTACCGGCTGAGGTACTCGAGCAGCCTCAGGACATGTCCGCAAAGATCCCGACTTTAGAAACTTCACAAAAGTTCTCCAGCATACCTTTCTGGACGAGTACTCCAGAAAGATTATAAATCGCAGTAAACGTACTCACAGTCTAAGACCTATTTCCAGAATGAATATTCAGCTTTGAATCAGTGAGTGCGATATTTTCATACTTTCAGGCGGACAGAAAATTCCGTCCACAAGTGATAGACCAGTAGGTCATGTAGGAGGATTTCTGTCAAGTTTGGAAATACGAGGAAGGCACATAGCAGAAGTGATGTACTGAGGGTCTGGGTTGCTCACAGTCTAAGAGCATTCTGTTATTTCCTGACATAATCAGAGAGGAGTAAACAGTCTACAAAATTTAACAAAGCTAAAAAAGTATAGACAAAATCTTCTAATAGACCAGATCAAAATTGTATAACAACAATAATTAGAAACTTACTGGCAGATTAAAACTGTGTGCCGGACCGAGACTCGAACTCGGGACCTTTGACTTTCGCGGGCAAGTGCTCTACCAACTTTTTTTTTTGTAAGGCGTTGTTATTTATTTATTTGCATGTGTTTTTGTATTATTCACTAATATTATGAAATTATGTGAACACGTCGGCGAAAGAGAAAAGGAATATAAATTCTGGGTAAAGAAAAAGAAAGGAAAAAGGAAAAGCAAAAAGAAATAAAATCCGCGCAATCTGCGACGTGCTCTCCCATCCGCGGAGGTCAGAAGTAGAATAGATCGTAGGCGGTTGAAACTCAGACACCGCCGGGGGAGGAGGGATAGGTGCCCTCTGAGCCAGGCACCCCCCAACTCAGTGGAGGTCTAACAAAGACCGCTCGAAGATAGTTAGCAAATAATGTTCGGTAACGTGACGTGTTTTCGAGAGCCGCATGGGCTGTTCGTAAATAGGTCCAGAAGTCTAGGCGGGATTTAGGTCCCTCATGAAAGAGATAAGCTACCGCCCACCCTTTCACCCACATTTGTCGGCGGGAAAATGTCGGTCCTCCGGGTATAGAAACATTCGAGGTTCGATTGTGTCTGGTGGCACCCGGAGATAGCAGGCAATGATTTGCTGCACGAAGCGCCATACATCTTGCGATAAGGCGCATGTCAGACGGTGTTCATCAGTGTCCAGTTGCTGGCAAAGGAGACAAAGAGGGGATTCTGACAAGCCAATGTTGTGCAGTCGCTGCTTCGTGGCAAATTTCCTGTTGACTATGTGATACCACAGTGCCCGGACGTTCGTAGGGAGGAAGGGCTGGTGGACGGTAGTCCACACTATGGGCCACTGGATGGAGGGATGTTTGGTCTCCATCACATTTCGGGGAACACAGCGCAGCAACAGGGTGTAAAAATCCTTAGACCTGGGTGGGCGTGTATCTGGGAAGACTGGTACGTATGTAACTGTAGTCGACGAAAAAGGTCGAAAGATGGGACAAATGAGGCACGATATGGCCGACAGACACCGGTGGTGAGGTGGAAGCAGGTAGGAGGACCTCAAGCAAGCTGCGTGTTAGAGATGTACCCTGGCCCATCCACTTTTCTCATGGTACTCATGTACAAGGCTGCATCTCGCAGACGGACATTGACGAGCCCGACGCCACGATACCGTGGGGGCAGGGTAAGTGTCTCATAACGGACTTTGAACATTGGACCAGCCATGAGATAATAGCCAAAAGCCGCCTGAAGGTTGCGCCCAATTGCAGTTGGCAGAGGGAGAACATTTAAAAAAAAAATTTCTTTATTGACATAACAATACTAATGATACATATTTGGCCCACGTCCTAACATGATTAGTGGGCCATTAATTGTTACATGAGACTAAGTTTTTTTGCAGCTTAGATTACAATTTTTTTGTTAGTGAGCTACTATTTAAGTTCCTAAAGTAGTGTTAAATTCCTACAACAACAATGGGCAGTTTAGTTTTACCTACTTCTAACCTAGAAATGACTACTAACTGCAGCGTCACAGGTGTGCCAGTAAGTACAAACCTACTTGGAGTGGCCAGGCTCCTCGAGCTAACCCCGGGGAGCATGCCCGTGGCACTGGGCCGGCCAAGGTTAGTATTCGCTGCAGTTTCCTATTTTAGTGTTCTAAACTAAGTCCTACTACTACTAACTTAACCTACGTCATAGTTGGTGCTTGTCGTGATCGGTGTGATTGATCCCAACCCCCTAATCCCATACGGGGCGGTTTCCAACTGATGGAAGTCGGCCATTCCACGCACAGGCGGCATGGGATTAGGATCAGGTCTTAATCGGTTGGTTAAAGAGTTCGGTGTCTATTCTTGATCCCTCAAGTATTCTATTAAGACTTTTCGCGATACCTCTTCCGCCAGAGCATTCAGGGTATGGAAAGTGTCTTCTTGTCTTAGGAGGTTGTATGTCTCGTTGTTTGGAAGTCTGTCTCTGAGTGTTGTCGCCACGTCGTTGAAGAGAGGGCACTCGAAAACCACATGATCAGGAGTTCCTTCCGCCACGCCACAGTCACACTCGGGGGTTGCCCTTTTCCCAAACCGACATAAGTATGTCGGATAGGGTCCATGACCAGTGAGAAAATGGATGAGTCCTCGTGTAGGTTCAAAATATTTCATGGTCCCGCGTTCTTTAACATCAGGGAAAAACTGGAATGTTCTTCTCCCCGTTTCATCTTCCTCCCAATTCCTCTGCCACAGTTCCTCCCCTCTGTTTCTTATTTTCCTCTTATCCTCTACTCTCACACCCATGATATCTGTTATTTTTACCCCATTCCCTTTTTTAGCCCAATACCATGCCGCTTGTTCACGTATTTTGATATCTAACGAGCAGAGCCCCATTATGACTAACAGACCTCCCCCTGGTGATGTCCTGTAGGCCCCTACTGATCTTGGAATCATGTTTCTTTGGACTCTTCTCACTGTCATGGCGGGCACGACCCGCGTGAGCCTGTGCGCCCAGACTCCCGAGCCGTAACCCACTACTGAGGTCAAGATGCTATTGTGATAGAGTTTGATGAGATGAGGGGGGAGATGAAATCGTTTATGTCCAATGGAAATGAGATTATTTAGTAACTGGAGGGCTCTCTGAGTTACGGTTTCTATGTGTTTTCCAAAGTTCCATCTCTCGTCAATTATGACTCCCAGATATCGCTCCTCTCGTCGCCGAAGAACTGGTGAACCATCGATTCTGACAGTGGGATTCCTGATAAGCTGACCTTTTAGCAGTAAATATATGGATTTAGTAGGAGATATTTTCATCTTCGTATTAAGGCACCATTGGTGCAGTTTTTCAATGGCCCTTTCGATCTTTGGCTCGATGTCCTCTCGGCTACGACCGCCGACCAGCAGGAGGAGGTCATCTGAGTAGGCTATCACCTCCAGCACTTCTTCACTTTGTTGCAATTCGTCTAGTAATGGTTCCATGTGGATATCCCAGAACAGGGGCCCCAGAACAGAGCCTTGGGACACCCCTTAGTGATTACTTTTCCTATTCTCGCGCTAGGGGATGATAGCCGAACCTCCCTGTCCTTACAATAGCTCCTCAGACACCCACAAAGCGGCCCTGGACACTCTTTCTCCCGTAAACAGGAGAAGAGCGAAGGCCACCACAGGTTGTCAAAGGCGCCACTGATATCGACCATGATGCCGACGACGTACTTATGCGGGGTCGAGCCACAGACCTCAGCCGCCAGAGCGATGGCATCAGATGCCGACCGCCCCGGCCTGAAGCCGAACTGCCTGCTGCTCATCCCCCACAGTACCCGTTGAGCCGTCAATCTGTCAGCCAGCAGTTTCTCCAGGAGCTTCCCGAATAGGTCCAATAGGCAGATTGACCTGTAAGATTTAACTTCGGTTGGATCTTTCTCCGGTCCTTTTTTAATTATTATCACGTTCGCGGTTTTCCACCTCTTGGGAAACCTTCTTTGTCTAAGACACTCGTTGAATAGGTGGGTCAGCGGCGCGACTAACTGGGGTGCCAGAAATTGCACCACCTCAGCCACAATGCTGTCCGGTCCTGGAGCTTTCCCTCTTTTTAGGGATCTTATTTGCGCAGCCACCTCCTCTTCCGAGAATGGGTAGACTGCCGTGTTGTTGTTATAATCCACTAGATATGCGTCACGCAGTTGCTTCTGGCTTTCGGTTTCTCCATCCGCATTGTCGTCAGGCAGCAGGGATTGGAGAAGGACCTCAGCAGTTTCCTGCCAAGACTCCGTCATCCCATCCCCTCGCCTGACTGTTGATAACTCCAGGGGAGAGCGGATTTTTTCCCTTACTAATTTATAAGGGAGACCCCACGGATCTAAGGCCAACTGGTTCAGCACGTAGCTTTCCCAGCTACGCATTCTCACTTCGCGTAACTCCTTCTGGAATCTCTGCTTGGTCTCCCTGTATCGCAACTGCCATCTTTGTCTTTCCAGCCAGACGACACTGCGCTGGTAGTTTCTCCTTAGCCTTCTGACAGATTGACGTAAATCCTCTAATTCGGGCGACCATGGTGACGGCGAGGCCGCCACGGCCTTCCTCCTGGTTGGTACAGCGGCCCTCACCGCTCTGTGTACTGCACCCACCAGTTCCTCAGCTCTTTCGTCTACATCTAGGTCTTGATGTGCGTCACCTTCTGGTAAGACAGGAATGTCGCACTCCCTTGCTAAAAGTTCCCAATTTGCTTTGTTGTAGTTAAATTGCACCTCCCACCCCATGGTCCAGCGGCACTCTCTTTCACTTAGAGTGAAGGTTATTAAGTTGTGGTCACTCGTGGTGGCATTGCTTACGACTGTCCAATTCTTTATTAGGTTAGCTGCATTGTGTGATGTAAGGGCTACATCTATATTCGTGCCTTGTCCTCCTCCTGCTGTGTAGGTAGGAGGATTGCCCGGCCTGTTGGCCACCACGAGCTGCGAAGCCATAAGAAAATCTTCCACTTTATCACCGTTCGCGTCTCTGGTGCCGCTGCACCACAGGGGGGATTTTGCATTGATGTCAGCTGTTATGATTATCTTTCGTCCCCACAACGCCGCGGTAACTCTTGCCAGATGTTCTAGGTGTTGTTCTATCTCATCTCCGTATTGGAAATCATATTTATGAGAATAATTACTCCCATCGGGGACTGAAGCTCCACGACGTTGCAGTGACGAGTTGTAAATTGTGAGAGCGTAGTTACCCTCAAGAGTTTGTTTGTTACTACTATTGCTGCTCTAGCGTCCTCATCTCTGCTGACAATTTGCCAAGTTGTGGCAGCAAAAGCTATTTTCCCAGCTTGGGAGTACGGCTCCTGTAGGCAGAGCACGTCCAGTCTCCTCTCCTCCACCTCTTTGCGGAGCTCCTGCATAACAAGTCGACTGTTGTGCGTGTTTAATTGTCCAATTGTTATCTCAGTCGTCATGGAAAGTATGTGTGTATGTGGTCGTCTGGCCAGGTCTTACTCCAGTCGAAAGCAATTCGTCCGTTTGCCAGTACGGCCTGTTCGTAAATGTCCTGAAGATCAAACTTTTCACCGCGTCTCTCAAAAACTTTTTTCAGTAAGTCCCGCAGGGCTCCGAAATCAGTGGGGAGATTCACTGACTTGAGCTGAATTCTGTCTACAGCCTCCATTACCGAGAAGGTTACCCTTTTACCCTCTTCGTGTCCTACACGGACCACATGCCGTAAGGCAGTGGCCAGGGTAATCGGCTCTTCCAGCCTGGCCAGTTGCATCGTGTACTCGATGCTGGGGTACACCCTTACCGGGTCCACGGGTGGCAATCTGACCACTGGAGTGTTCTGCGTTGTGGACTTCAGGCTTGTGCTTGTGACAGCACTATCTTGGATGGGCCGGTTTTCTTTGAGTTTTGTCTGGGATATTGCAGTCATAGGATGCTCTTGCCGCTTCAGATGGATTGTCGGCTTCGTTTCCCGGCGTTGAGGGGCGGGATCTGTGTTCAGTACGGGAAAATCTGTTTGTATGCTTATATCAATCATATAAGGCTCTGTTTGTATGGCCTTGTCTATTATTTTTGTCTTAGTGGCACCCGAAAGCGCCACCAGGAAGTTCTTAAACCTGGTTGCCCTCATAGCGTCCCGCCTCCTCTTGCTTGGGGATTTACGCTTTGGCATCCTGTTTGGTGGGCTGTGATCAGCCATAATCGATTTTCGAAATTAATCGTTGTTCCAACATTCTGTATGTTGGGCAATTGCGTCCCGAGGCTCCGTATGACTTTTTCCCGCGGTTTTTGCAAGGGATACAGACCGCTGCTGCTTTGCAGTCTTTGCGGTTGTGTCCACTTTTGCCACACTTCGTGCAAGCCGACTCCCTGGTACAGAGCCTTAGGATGTGATCCAAGTCACCACAATTGTGGCAGCGAGGTACCACGATGTAGTCTCTGACGTTAACAGAATGAAATCCTACATATAGTCTGCCCATTGCTGTGATTTTCCTCCACATTGGTGCCGTGACCTCAGCAACGTGATGAACGACTTGCGCGATGTGAACCAATTTTGATGCCACATAAAGATTAAGAAACTCAACCCGTTGAAGTGTGTCCTGGCGGCGCAAGAGGTTCTGGCGGGCGTCGTTGCAGATCACGTGTAACAGGCGACGGAAATTCGTTGCCGCTGTGCATGTGACCGTGGGGGTAAAGGTAATGCCCAGGTACCGGAAAGTCCGCACAAGCGGCAGGGGTGCCACTTCACCCCCCTGGAGGCCTCGTCCAATGTGCATTGCAGAAGATTTGGCGACATTCATGGCACTGCAAGCGCAGCCCCATAACGGGTAATCAATTCGAGGACTTCTCGAATCTCAGAGCCGGAGCGAATGAGGAGGAGGAGGTCGTCAGCATATGCCCGACAGCGAAAAGTGTGTTGGCGTAGGGGGAGGCCAGAGAGCTTGGTCGTCAAGCCCCCCAATAAAGGGCTCAAGGGCAGGAGGGTAGAGAGGGGGCACCCCTGCCGTATCGAACGGCAGATAGGTACCGGCCCTGCTAAACGTCCATTGACTTGGACAGGTGAACCGGCACTGTCGTAAAGACGCCGGATGACGTCGAGAAACGGAGGGGGGATGCCCATTCGGGCTGCCACCGAAAACAGGAAACGATGACGCACTTTATCGAAGGCGCTGTCGAAGTCTATAGCGACGACCGCTACACGCAGTCTGCAGGCCGCCGCCACCGCAATTAAGTCTCGGCATTCCCCTGTGGCAGTCTGTATATTAACCTGTCCTCCAGGAGTCGTTTGCTCTAGCGAGAGGATATGAGGGAGTATTGTTCGGAGCCGCATTGCCAGTAAGCGCGCGAAAATCTAGTAATCGGCATTGAGTAGGGTGAGCGGTCTGTAACTCGTGACCATCGATCCACGGGCTGGTTTGTGGACTGGTATGATGATGCCCTCAGCAAAGGCGGGTGGGATTGCGTGGTCAGATGTCATCAGTTCTTGATACATAGTCGTCCACCGTGGTGCCATGAGGTCCCGAAAGGTACGGTAAAACTCAATCGGTAAGCCGTCAATGTCGGGCGATCTGTTGACAGCACCCTTGGCGATTGTGTTGTTGACTTCGTCTAGGGTGACCGCCACTGTCAAAGCATCCGCCTCCGTGTGGGGGAGGGTGCGCGTGACGTAATGCAAAATGGAGTCGTCTGCTGCAGTTTCAGCGTCTTCTTCATTATAAGTACGACGGTAGTGCTCGACGAATGCGTGGACGATGTCATACTGAGTGGTCACCTGCGTGCCATGAGGCGTGGTCAGAGTGGTGATGATCTGCCGACGACGCCGTCGTTTGTCGGACACTATATGATGCATGGATGGAATTTCTAAATTCGCGTGATCGTGGCGTCGCGTCCGTATCACAACCCCTAGCAGTTTCCGGCGTGCCATCGCAATTATCTTCGCCTTAGTTCTTTGCCGTTCCAAGTGGTTGTCCGGGGTTGGCGGTTGAGCGTCCAGATCTCGGAGAATCGCATAATAGAAGTCAACAGTGGTGCGATGCCAGTCGGCCATGTCCTTCCCGTATCTCATCAGTGTCCTCCGGATCGCCGGCTTGGCGCAGTCCAACCACCATGTCAATGTCGAGTGGTAGCGGGGAAGGCGTCGTTCGCAGGCTGTCCACGTTTCAGTGACTTGTTGGCGACACGCCAGGTCATGCAAGTGTGGCGTATTGAGTTTCCATGACGCACGGCTGCGCCATACTGATGGCGGCGGAAGGAGGACCGTACAGATGTAAACGCAATGGTCGGAAAAGGCCAGCGGCCAGCGTTCGGCGCCCCGTATCGCAGATCCAAGAGTTTGTGAGACATATATCCTATCTAGTCGGCTTGCGGAATGACTGGTAAGAAAGGTATGGCCAGAACGGTCACCGTGTTGAACTTCCCAGGTATCGTGAAGCAGGAGGTCTCGCACCACTATACGTAGCTCCTGGCATGTAGTATAGTGGGGAATCTGATCTTTAGGATGCAGAACGCAGTTAAAATCACCTCCTAGTAGGCAATGGTCATAACGCCCTAAAAACAGGGGAGCGATTTCCTCGGAATAAAACTGGGCTCTTCCATGCCGTCGGTCGGTGCCTGAGGGAGCGTAGACATTAATGATGCGTGTCCCCATGGCAGTGAGTGCCATGCCCCGAGCTGATGGAAGGAAGGCGACATCGGTCACTGAAATCCCGTGGCGGACGTAGATGGCCACTCCGCGGCCCATAGGATCACTCGCGGAGGCATGGGCGGTATAGCCATTGATATCCGAGAGACTAGCCAAGTGAACTTCCTGCAGAAGGGCGAAATCGATATCCGAAACCCAGAACACCTCCTTCATAAGGCGGATTTTCACCCTGGAACGGATGTTGTTGGTGTTGATGGTTGCTATCCGGTAGGCCTGGTGTCGGAGCAGTGCAGCGTCTTCGCTTGCGACGTTTCGGAGAACGTTGTTTCCTTGTGCGACTCTCCGTGTCCGACGACGGAAGGGAGTCGCGTCGTTCTCGCAGAAAGGCCGCTGTAGGAACGATGAGCGAGTCGATCTCCATCGTGTTTTCGAGATGAGGGTCAGCGTCCGATTGCGTCGGCATCTCCGGAGCGGCGTCGTTGGCCGGCCGAGGCGGCGGGCCTTCCGAGGCGCTCTCCGTCGGTGTCTGGTCGGGCTCGTTGGTGGCGTCTTTGGTGGTGACCGGGCGACATTGCAAAGCTGTAGGAGACGCTAGAGCAGCGGCATAGGTCACCGGTAGCACTGTAGGTTGCGACGTGGGTGGTTCTTCGGCAGCTGGAAGTTGCGTAATACGCCGTTGTAGGCATTCGGACCTAAGGTGGCCTTCTTTGCCGCACACGGAACAGGTCCGAGGCTGGCCGTCGTATATAATTATTGCACGGCATCCGCCGATCTGTAACTAGGACGGGACGTGGCTTCGGAGATCAACGGTGACCTGTCGGACCCCGTTTAGGACAGGATACGTCCGAAACGGTGTCCACTTCTCCGCAGTGTGGCCGTGGACTGTGCCGTATGGGCGTAGTGCCGCGACGACTTTCTCAGCAGGAAGTTCGAATGGCAATTCGAAAATGCGTATCGTTCGCATACCTAAGCCTGCGTGGTCGACGGTTACCTCCCTCACATTGCCATCAGCATGACAGAAGCGGAGCCCCTGTTTGGTCTCACGTAGTATGCGTTCGCACGCCGCGTCGTCAATGATTTTCACATAGACCGTGCTGCTCACGATTGACAAATGTATGCCGACAATATCGGTCGCCGGGATCTTCACTTCCTCTCGCAGAAAACGCTCCACCTCGAGTGCTTTGGGTCGGGCATAATCGTTGCAGAAAGTAAATCGGAGTGTTGATTTACGGTAACGGTTCGCCATGGATCGTACAAGGTAAGCCGGCACTTAAGCAACGGCCGTCAGAATGTAAACAAGGCGAGCTCGCGCTCCGCTCTCAGTCAACACGTACGCGTCCGCTCTGTTGCCCTGCCGAAGGCAGACTGAACCAACCGAGCTACCCAAGCACGACTCACGCCCCCTCCTCACAGCTTTACTTCTGCCAGTCTGTGGCTAAGCCATGTCTCCGCAATATCCTTTCTTTCAGGAGTGCTAGTTCTGCAAGGTTCGCAGGAGAGCTTCTGTAAAGTTTGGAAGGTAGGAGACGAGGTACTGGCAGAAGTAAAGCTGTGAGGAGGGGGCGTGAGTCGTGCTTGGGTAGCTCAGGTGCTAGAGCACTTGCCCGCGAAAGGCAAAGCTCCCGAGTTCGAGTCTCGGTCCGGCACACAGTTTTAATCTGCCAGGAAGTTTCATATCAGCGTACACTCCGCTGCAGAGTGAAAATCTCATTCTGGAAACAATAATTAGCTTTATCTGAATATTCAGTCATCTCCAGGTTCCGTATGGGAACAGAAAATTGTTCTTAAAGATGAAGACTTATGAAGAATGAACTCGTTCAGACATGAATATTTTATGGAGAAAGTAAAAATATTTTTAATGTTCTCATGCTCTTAGATAATTTATTAATAATTTCACAAGTAAGATTTATACAAATATATGTAGTTGTTTTCATTATATAATTTGTACACATGGGTACCTTTTGTGGACTACAATAATTACTTTCGTATTATTCCCTGTTGTAATAAATTAACAGAACATTCCACAATTATCATAAAAATAACAATAAAAACATTCAGTTGTTCAGTGGAATATAGCTAACCAAACACTTCCGTATATTCCAATGGTCACAATTTGCTGCGTACTGCTGCATTCACTTGCTTATATTTTTATAGTGATGCACCACAGGTAGCAACACATGTCCAGGATAAAAAGAGTGAACATTCACAAAACTGTATATGATGTTTCCTATGAGGAAAAAATATTTATAAGGCAGCTTACATACAGTAAAAATTATTGTACACAATGTATCTAGTGAGTTTGAAAGGGCTAATCAAAATTACAAAAGAAAATGTAATCGAGGCAGATACATGCCAATTATCAATTCGAGTGCAGTAACTAGTCGTTAGCAATAGCGCATGAATAAGACTGACCTTAAGCGCAAAAATAATTGGTGCGTTTTAGGTCCAAAGTTTGGTTTACTACTTCATCTATGTTTTCTTCGTTTACTGTGTTTCTCTTAATATTACTTATTCATTTAATTATGTCTAGTCGATTGCAGCCGCGTGTGAGCGCACACTAGCTGTCAATACGCTTACCCCGCTGAACAGGCCACATAGTGATTTTGTTGACAAGTTACTGGTGTAGTGAGGCTGTATATAGAATATTGCACTGAGGTGACAAAAAGTCATTGCATAGCGATACGCACATATATAGCTGGCGGTAGTAATGCGTACACAAGCTATGAAAGGGCACTGCATTGGCGGAGCCGTCATTTGTACACAGGCGACTTATGTGAAAAGGTTTCCGATGTGAATAAGAACCTTCAACATCGCAGCGCGTCTGCAATCTTTGGTTAATATGTTAAAAAACCAGAAACCCGCCTCGATTGCGACGTGGTTATGGCCACGCGACGGGAACTGACAGGCTATGAACATGGAATGGTAGTTGGAGCTAGAAGCATGGCACATTCCGTTCCAGAAAACTTCCAGGGATTCAATACTCCGAGGTCCACAGTGTCAAGAGTTTGCCGAGAATACCACATTTCAGGCATTTCCTCTTACTAGGGACAAGGCAGTGGCCGACGACCTTCTCTTAACGACCGAAAGCAACGGCGCCTATTTAATTGTCAGTGCTAACAGACAGCAACACCGCATAAAATAACCGCAGAAATCAAAGTGGCACGTACGACGAACGTATCCGTCTGGAAAATAGAGCGAAATTTGGCGTTAATGACCTCCGGCAGCAGACGACCGACGCGCGTGCGTTCGCTAAAGAGCACGGCCTCTCGTGGGCTCATGATCATATCGGCTCGACTCTAGACAACTGGAAAACGGTGCCCTGGTCAGATAAGCCCAGATTTCAGTTGATAAAACCTGCTGATAGGTCTTGAGTATGGCGCAGGCACCACGGACCCAAGTGGTCAACAAGGCACTGTGCAAGCTGGTGATGGTTCCATAATGGTGTGGGGTGTGTTTACATAGAATCGACTGGGTCCTCTGATCGAACTGAAACGATAATTAACAGGAAATAGTTACCTTCAGCTACCGGAAGACCATTTGCAGACATTCACGGACTTCATGTTCCCAAACAACGATGGAATTTTTATGGAAGTCAATACGCCATGTCACCGAACCACAGTTGTTCTCGATTGGTTTGAAGAACATTTTGGACAATCTGAGCGAATGGTTTGGCCACCCACGTCGCCCGACGTGTATTCCGTCCAACATTTCTGGGACATAGTCTAGAGGTCAGTTCGTGCAGAAAATTCTTCACCGGCAACACTTTCGCAATTATGGACGACTACAGAGGCAGCACGACTAAATACTTGTATAGGGGACGTCGAACTGCTACGCCGGACAAAACGATGTCCGGCACGATGCTAGGAGGCATCCCATGACTTTTGTCACATCAGTGTATAATATGAAAGTGTTACATCGAATGTGTTGAGTAGTGTTTTGATTGGTTGGTGAAATATGTTCTTGTATAGGTTCTTTCCGAGTTAGTCTACATTGAACAAATTATAGAAAATGGCTCTGAGCACTATGGGACTCAACTGCTGTGGTCATAAGTCCCCTAGAACTTAGAACTACTTAAACCTACTAACCTAAGGACATCACACACATCCATGTCTGAGCCAGGATTCGAACCTGCGACCGTAGCGGTCATGCGGTTCCAGACTGTAGCGCCTTTAACCGCGCGGCCACTCCGGACGGCCAACAAATTATAGAACTCTACGTAAAAGTACAATGGTTCTCTGTCTCAGTGTGACACAAATTTTGAAGGGAGTGCACATATTTTATTCGTTCAATAGCTAAGTGTCCTAGAGTGAGTTCTTTAGGAGGGGGGGGTTACCTTATCTGTAGACGGACCTTATGTAAAGAAGGAAAGAAAATTAAAATTTAGACTTTAGTCGACGACGACGGCTGACCTGGTGCGTTGTGTGAGACAGATATATCTTTCAAGCTCTGTATGTCGTGTGCTGATCGGCCACCACGTCTCATCTACATACACCAGTCCACATTCGGAACTCATTTCGTAGACTCCTAAGGTGTTTAACTTGTCAACGCATCTTTCATTGAGCCTAGAACATCTTTTATTTTGTTTTTGGTCTGAAAGATTGGGTTTCCTTTAATTTACGTCTATGGTCACAAACTTTTTGTTAACAGATCACCTGTTTCGGTCTTTAATGACCATCATCAGATCTGTTTCATAAAAACAAAGTCCTAATGTGCTGGGCCCGCATCTCGTGGTCGTGCGGTAGCGTTCTCGCTTCCCACGCCCGGGTTCCCGGGTTCGATTCCCGGCGGGGTCAGGGATTTTCTCTGCCTCGTGATGGCTGGGTGTTGTGTGCTGTCCTTAGGTTAGTTAGGTTTAAGTAGTTCTAAGTTCTAGTGGACTGATGACCATAGCTGTTAAGTCCCATAGTGCTCAGAGCCATTTTTGAACCTAATGTGCTGCAACCGTACTGGCATCGTCAAATGTTAAATGCGGAATCAGCACCAGCATCGTCAAATATATATATATATATATATATATATATATATATATATATATATATATATATATATATATAACAACACATGCACGAGTCATGTTGTCAGTAGTTTTATGAAACAGACCTGATGATGACGTAAATTAAAGGAAACTTATTACATATACGGGTCACTGTTTTTTTGCGACGATGTCGCAGCTTCTGAATGATTGGCTTGATGTCAGCTCGGTGGAGAATTTTTCCAAACGTTCAGTGTCCCTTCATACATATTGTGGAACAGGGCTGTGTTCCGAGCTTCCTTCTGCTCTTCCCTGTTGCCTTCATCCTTTGTCGTCATAACTTTATCATATTCTTGCCATAAACATTCGCTTTCAGGTGTTCGTCATCGCTGATCCTGTGGGCCCTCCTGGTTAAAGTATAAAGGGCTGGCTTCTTCTGCATAGGAGGTACGAGGAAGGGTGGCAACATAGGACAACTTTATATATAGGCAATGTAGTCAGCAGCCCAGAAGAATTTTATTGACCATGGTCATTTCTCTTGATGCAATAATTTAGCAACAGCCGTTTGTACTGTAGAAATTTATTTTATAAACTGCTTATGTGATACCAGTTTCGACATTACATTGATGCCATCTTCAGGCTCCACACGTCATAGTCGTAAAATCGCTATACACGGAAGGAGCCATATAACTGGATCTGTGAATCAAATCTGAAATAAAACGTAGTGTGTTGATGTCCTCTTGAAACTCTGCCTGTTTTGTATTTTAGATTTGATTCACGGATCCAATTATGTGGCTCCTTCCGTGTATAGCGATTTTACGACTGTGACGTGTGGAGCCTGAAGATGGCATCAATGTAATGCCGAAACTGGTAGCACATAAGAAGTTTATAAAATAAATTTCTACAATACATACGGCTGTTAGTAAATTATTGTGTCAAGAAATACATGCCAGCCGTTGTCCCACGGTCCACTATGCATCAACAAAGATGGTAATTTCGAGCCCATTTTTGGAGGTTATCCACATGGCACTGGTACAGTGCACTTAGGGAATCCACAGACACCTGCGTCTGGATAACGTAAGTATGTCTATAGGCTGCTCCTGCGATTTTCACGTGGACCAGTTTGTGGTGCAGCCAGCATGCGCCGCGCACCTGGGGCCGGCTGAGGCTGCGGCTGCTGGGTGCTGGTCTGCAGCCGCCGCTGCCGCGGTTAATGGCCTGTTCCCACTAGGGCTGCCGCGCGTCAAAACCGCGCGTCAGCGGCGTGGTTGCCATGGAAACGGCGTCAGGGGCACGGCGCGGCGGGCTCTGCGTCGCGGTTTGACCATGTCGAACCGCTTCCGCTGCCACGTGCCGCGCTCCAGGTGCGCGCCGCCAATCAAGGCCGGTTCCCACTAGGGCTGCCGCGCGTCAAAACCGCGCGTCAGCGGCGTGGTTGCCATGGAAACGGCGTCAGCGGCACGGCGCGGCGGGCTCTGCGTCGCAGTTTGCCCATGTCGAACCGCTTCCGCTGCCGCGTGACGCACTCGAGGTGCGTGCCGCCAATCACAGAACGCGCTGAGCGTGACGTCAGGTACGGCACCCCGGGCCACACGAACTTCCGCCGAAGCGCTGGCGCGGACGCGGCGGCAGCTATGAAAAACATATTATCCGATTCCAAGGAAACTATTCGGTAGAAAAATTTGATTCTTGGGCATGTTATAGCCTGATATCTTCTCTCGATAAAGGACCGAATTTCTTTTCGTTATTCGTCGTAGTTACTTGCTGTATCGCATTTACGTAAACATTTACACGAAATTTTAATGAGTGTGCAGAGGTGAAAACGCATTGCGTTACTTTGCGTACAGTTCATTTTAGGTTATACATTATTGCGTATGAAATTTAGTCAACATATCGAAATTGTTTTTAAAGCTGAGAGCAGATCGATAGCTATCACCGTTTTCGAGATATTGAATGATATGTCGGCGGACGGGCTGTGCCGTGACCGCGCGCGGCTCGCTAGCGGCGCGACCGATACTTCGTCCTGCTCTTCGTAAACCACATGGTTGTATCAACCGCAAATTTCGTAAATGTTTCAAGAAATCGAAACGTGTTTTTTTGCAAACGATAACTTGTGAAAAGTCATGTATTTCGTCGCATGATAAATATCCTAAATCTGTTTATCTACGGAGATATGAAAGTAACTACAGTTTTTCAGAAGGGATAGATGAATTTTTTTAAACGGTATTAATAGCATGTCGAATGAGAAGTTAAACCGAAACTAATTTGCTGGTATGTCATAAGATGTAATTTACTAAATATGTAGAGCCATTGATTATTTCCTTTCTTTTTTCTTTATCCAGTGTACTTTACTGATTCAAGATGCGTTTCGCCTTTTACTTTAAGGCATCTTCGGTGGAATCTAGAATGATTCAGTTTTGTTTTGATATGTGATACTTGCAGATTATAAAACAGTTAACATCTTTTTTTACGTGAATGACTGATTACTTACAGTGAATCGAGTTTTTGGCGGACATCTGCGTTTCCCCTCACCTGGTCACATGCTGGAGATTGAACTAAAACTTAGATTATGGAACATAAGCACATTTTCATGTTCGCTCTTTTCTCTTCTGTCACTAGCAGTAGACGTTTTACTGAAAACTCTGATTTGACGTCGTAACTACAGTGTGTTCACCTCATGTCCCTTCCTGTCTGGTTTGTTTATGTACATGTTGCCAAACTGCAGAATTATATGCTGAAAACTAATGTTTGTTTATTTTCGTTTTCCTTATATGTGTATGTGTGTGTGGCTAGCCGGTGATAGTTATAGAAAGTTGAAAGTGAATCCAGTAGTTGTCAGACAGTGGTTGAAAGATTTGGTGTTCAGCTGATTTCAGTTTTGGTTTAAATGTTTTGTGGAGGAGTGCATGGAAGAATAAATTCACTGCTTGCATTAATAGATAAAATAGTAGAATAGTATTTCAACAGATGATTATTATCAGAATAGTATCACCCAACCCCTTCATCCTCACTCTTTGACGCCTCATAATATGTCCTGTCAACTTACCCCTCTTGTTGTCAAAGTTGTGCCGTAATTTCCTCTTCCTCCTCTATTTAATTCCGTACCCCTTCTTTAGTCACATGATCCTCGTATCTAATGTTCAGCATTCTTATGAATCACCACGTTTTGAAAGCGTCTATTGTCTTTTTGACAGAACTGTTCATCGTCCACGTTTCACTTACGTACAAGGCTGCACTCCACTCAAATACCTTTGTAAAATAGTATCCAACAATTAGAATTTATATTCGGCATGAACAAATTTTCTTTTTCAGAACGCTTTTCTTGCTATTGACAGTCTTCAGTCAGGTTTGCGTCTGCACCAGGAAATGCCTTACAATTTAAAATCTGGTTTCGAAAACTGTTCGAAATATATATTATTCTTTCGTGATTCTTAAGCAAGGTGCTGGCGATGATTACATTACACTCTGTGGGAAATTCTATCAGGTGGCTTCCACTTTCATCCCTTCCACCTAGCCTTTGTGTTCTTACTGTTTTCGTGTACCTGCTACCGTATCACATTTTGAATTTTTGTCTCGCTTAACTATCTGAATAATCTCTTTTGTCATACATTGTTTCAATGTGTTAGGAGATAGTGAACAATCGTGAACGGTAGTCATGAAATCTGTTCATGGTGAAATGAGAAAACATGAATAATGAAATATGTGAAAGACTACATTGTACAGAAAATGAAAAATTGGTATGTCTTCACCCAACTTCGTATTTCCTTCATGTAGGAGTATGATATAGTTAATCAAACGCACCGCGCGTTTCAGTGGGTCCTGCCCCGTACCTCAGTGGATGTCCGTCATTGGCTACCGCTAACGTCTGCCGCTTCCAGATGGGAACGCCAATTCCGCGAGCCGCCGCGTCAGCGCGGAAAACGCTTGCCGCTGCCGTTGCCGCACGCCGCGCTGCCGCGCTCTAGTGGGAACCGGCCTTACTCAAGGCGGTCCGGTGGCGGCGGCGGCGGGGGGGGGGGGGGGGGGCCGTCCTACCAGCTGGACGCAGCGCCGGGCTGCAGGCCGGCGTGTTTACCTCAGCGCGGCCCAGCCCACCTGCCCTCGCGGCCGTCCGGCGCTCTGATTGGCCGACAGCCGGCGTGCAGATGCAGCTTTTCCGCGAGAAGGGAAGCACCTTGGGCCGGCGCGCGACCTCTGTCGATGGCTGTCGAGGAAACTGCGGAGAAACTCGCCAACAAGTGTTATCGCAAAAGGCATTATCCGCCTATTACGGAACACGCTTATATAAACGGTCGTTTCTTATTCGCTGTCGGATACAGGAAAAAGTGTAGAATTGTCTAGCGTTATCGTCTTTAGCTATACGGGTGGAACCAGGAGAGGAATAACAAGGTTAGCTTCTGGACTCGTTTCGAGAGAGCAGCGGTTCAGGTTTAGCTTTTCCCTGACTTCGCTAAATCGCTTAGACACTGGACTCGCATTCGGGAGGACGACGGTTCAATCCCGCGTCCGGCCATCCTGATTTAGGTTTTCCGTCATTTCACTAAATCGCTCCAGGCAAATGCCGGGATGGTTCCTCTGAAAGGGCACGGCCGACTTCCTTCCCAATCCTTCCCTAATCCGATGAGACCGATGACCACGCTGTCTGGTCTCCTTCCCCAAACCAACCAACCAACCCTAAATCGCTTGAGACGAGCGCCAAGTTTCCCTCAATGGACAGGGCCGATATCGTTCCCCAATCTGAAATCCGTCAGTAATGAATGACCTGTACAATGACTGAATTCGGTTGGGAAGTGTGTCGTAAAGCCGTTCAGTCTTCTTCTGAGGCAAGCATGCCCACAGCTACTGTAACTCGTCCCTGGTACCCCTGGATACGGCCACTGGGACGCTGTTGACGTCCAGGCTGGTCCCGCTCTTTGAATACTGGGGACAGATCTCGACACCTTGCTGGCCACAGGAGTACCGCAACTTCACACAGGCAGTTCATAGAGATACGTGCCTTGTGTGGAGAAGCAATACTGCTGTCGTCTTCAGTCAGAAGACTGGTTTTATCCAGCTCTACACTCTGCTCCTACTCTTCTCTGGTTTCCCTCTACAACTTTTAGCCGTTACACACTCCTCCAGTACTAAACTGGTGATCCCTTGACGCCTCAGACTGTGTCCTATTCATCGATCCCTTCTTGTAGTCAAGTTAAAGCGCACATGTTTTTTCGCGTCACTTCCATCCAGTACCTCTCATTGGTTACATGATCTAAGCATCTAACCTCCAGCAGTTTTCTGTAGCACCAAATTTCAAAATCTACCATTCTCTTCTTTTGTGGACTGTCCAGGGCTCGCTTCCCTGAAAGGTCACATTCCAAATACCCTCAGGAAATACTTCCTACCACTTAAATCTTTATTCGATGCTAAAAAACTTCTCTTCTTCAGAACTGCTGTATTTCCCATTGACAGTCTACGTTTTATATCCTCTGTACTTCAGCATCGTTTTCCGTTTGTTGATGTTCATCTTACATCCCATTTCAAGAAACTGTCCATTCAGTTCAACTGCTCTTGCAAGCCCTTTGCTGTCTCTGATAGAATTACAATGTCGTCAGAAAACCTCGAAGTTTTTATTTCGTCTCCTTGAACTTTAGCTCTTGCTCAATGTATAGACCGAATAACGTTGGGGATACGCTACAGCTCTGTGTCACTCCGTTCTCAACGACTGCTTCCCTTTTATGACCTTGGATTCTTATAACTGCTGTCTGGTTTATGTATAACTTGTATCGAACATTTCGTTCCCTGTATTTTACCGCTAATCTCAAAAAGGGACAAGCAATATCCTGATAACAATGGAACGAAAACACCGTGGCCAGAGAGGTGGCAGAGCCCAATGGAGGGTGTCCGTGACTTATCGTTGTGCCGACAGAGTTCAGTGAGTCACTACCAAAGGTTAAATGATGTCATACCCGATGGCTCACCAAACCATTAGGACAGTGAACACCCCCCGCCCCCCCCCCCCCTCCTCTCCCCCGGCCGCTGCCGCACTCGTAATCGAATGCGGTGTGCCTGCTCTCATGTTCCCTTAAACTCCCATACCGAGACACTGTCACATCCGAAAGCCTCCCAAATTCAACATGCCAGCCAAAAGGAGGTCCCTCTCAAGCTATGACAGGTGCTGATAACATTGTCTCACACAAGTAAGTTTTGTCGTTTTCAATCTCAGTGACCTGCAACAAACAACAAAAATAAGTAGAACAGAGTTAAAGAGTAATAACAGATAGTAAAAAAATTGTATGTATGGACACTTACTGTGAAATTTTAAAAGATGAGCCACAACTAGTAGAAAAAAGGCAGATGTTTGTCCTGTTGGTACCGGTGAGACAGCATGTACATCATAAACAGCTAGTTGTATCTTCTTATTTTATGCAAGTTTTTTTCTATGCGACTCGATTCCTTTTTTTCCTGATGTTCTTGAAATGCTTCTTGTAGCTTTGCCTTGTCTTCATCTGTAGCCTTTTAGTAAGCTTCACAATGGTCGCAATGATCCTTCTCTGGAACAAAAAATCCAATGTTAAATTCGGTATTGAATATATGCGCGTAAGCGTCATAATTCGCACCTGGCACGTTGGCGGAAGATCGCTCTGAAGAGTAATTTCTGTGCATTTCTGCGATGGGTAAGCCACCATCGATGAATACTCTTGTTGTGTCACTTCTTACATATTGACTCTCGATATGGGGAATTGAATTTGTGTGTTTCCTAACTGACTCCAAGATTTCTGCATCAGTCTTAAGGTGTTTTCCAAGTTGTCCCCTTTTATCCACAGGCGCCATCCCAGCCTTAGTACTCTTCGCTTCGATAACAGTACGGATTTGCCTTTCGGTTATTCCCAAAGTGTTTGTCAGAAGTGTTTTGCACACATGAACCTTCTGCTCATCTATCACCAAGCAGAAAACGCAGTTCGGCTTTCTAGGTTCTTGCGCAGTAATGCAACGATATTTGAGAACGAGCGTTTCAATGAATGTATTTAGAAAATCCTGTTGCCTTTATAACGATCCCAGTGCCCAGTAATTCATGAACAGCTGATATCTATAGTATTCTGTTGCTTTCTTTGTACAAGAGGGGGATATATTTATCAGGACACGGAGCACCCATTTTTCGAGCCTTGACAATTTTACCCGCACGTGATTAATAACTTTTCCAAATGTTTCTCAACGATTTGGCTTTTACTCTGCCCCAGTTGCTAACAATTCGAAATATTTTTTTAGGCTTTTTAATGGGAATCTTTTCCTTATGGACGACTTATTTTTCACTTGAATTAGACGATTCATCGTTGCTTGATGAATTATAATTGTCACTTGACCCAGAGGACAAATCTGAACTGCTATCGGAAGTGCTGCTCGGCAAAGGGGATGTTACTGGCTTCCTTTTCAAAACTGATTTTGCCGCTCTTGCCCTATCAACCACATGCACATTACCCTGGATTTGTGTTTGGTGACGATGTCTGTGGCTTCACCTCGCTCACTTGCTTGTCTGTTATTTCACAGTGTAAAGTTTGATGTTTGTTGCTCTATACTGCTCACCCGTGTTTGTGGTTCACTTATCATTGAACAGTTTACATCCCTTGTCCTTTTGTCAACCTCCGCATAATCTTCTTGCTCGCTCGCTCATTTTTTAACCCTATAAAACGAAAATGAAATTGACCTAAATGTATTAAAAATCCATTTTGTTCACATCAACAATGACACGAAGAACAGTTATGTCCTAAAAGTTATTTAAAAGTTGGGGAAACAATGACGGTATGATCAATTACGACGCAGAAGTTATTCAAACATCTGGAAAACAATGACACAATGTACACTTACGTCGTTATTGCACCAAGGATTTTAGTTGAAATGATTCTCAGTCCGCAGTGTTCATAACTTGTGTCGTTATTTCACTGGATACGTTACTACACTCACCAAACTGAAACACGCAACTGACAATTACGACATTGTTCTTCCCAACCCAAGTCACAACAATCGATATTTCCACAAAGACGCAACTGCCCTCTAGAGGCGCTATGAGTACTGTTGTGACGATCTTTCAGTGCGTCTGCTGCCTTTTGCTGAGATGACTGGTGCAATACCCTCGAGTTGGTGAATTTTGCAATTGTGTCATTTTTCTTCGGGAACAGCGATATGATCTTTGATGCAGTTTTTCATGCATTCTTAAATATTTTTGAGACCAACATTCCTCAGTACAAATTTAAAGTCAATCCCAAAGCATGTAACGCAAATAAGCATAGGCATAAGATTTCATGGTAAGTTTTTCATTCAACTAGCCAATATGAAAAACAGTTCGTTAAATGTATTTAGATTTTTGCAGACTTTACACAAGAGATGTAGTTAAGGTGAGAACCATAAAAACTCGAAATGTTTATAAACGTGCGGTCAATGAGGCTAAGAAAGTTTAGAGTCATACAAAAACAAATGCAAGAAAGCATGGAGTGTAGTAAACCCAATGGCCAAAAGTAAACTAAACGAGGCTGTAGCTCCATCACCAGTTGAATTTAATAACTTTTTTGTACACTCTGTTAATGAAATTTATGAAAGTATTCTTAGGCATCATGAAACTGTATCTCATATAAAAAATGTCATAACCTAATCTATGCACTGAAAGAGGTAGCACCAGATATTGTTTTAGGTATTGTAAATAATTTTAGGCCTTCTGATAGTGTAGGCACATACGATCTTTCTAGTAATAAGTTAACAAAGATAGCTGGTCGAATGGTAATTGCTCTTGTATAAATAAATGTTTAAGTGAAGGTGTATGTTCAGAGGTGTTAAAATTATCAGGAGTTGTACCTATTTATAAGAATGGAGAAACTGCCTATCTAGTTATCCTGTCATTAATAGTAAATTGACTTGGGATGCACACATTACATGTGTCAGTACAACGTTGTCTAGAGTGGTGTACTTGCTAAGAAATTTAAATATCAAGTACCTTTGGCTTATGTAAGATCAGCCTAGTTTGCTGTTATTCACAGTGTTACACTGTGCGAGCTTTTATTTTGGGGCTATAACTCACATGTTCAGGGTCTTTTGGTACATCAGCAAAAAGTTATTAGAATTACTAAAAACTAAAACTCCTCCAGAACAGGCCTTGAAGGCCCATGGGTATCAACCGACCGCTATGTCTTCCTCAGACCACAGGCGCATTGGATGTGGATATGGAGGGGTATGTGGTCAGCACACCGCTCTCCCGGCCGTATGTCAGTTTCCGAGACCGGAGCCGCTACTTCTCAATCAAGTAGCTCCTCAGTTTGCCTCACAAGGGCTGAGTGCACCCATCTTGCCAACAACGCTCGGCAGACAGGATGGTCACCCATCCAAGTGCTAGCCCAGCCCGACAGCGCTTAACTTCGGTGGTCTGACGGGAACTGGTGTTACCACTGCGGCAAGGCCGTTGGCTATTAGGATTATTACTAACTCAAAAGTACTTGCCCTCTGTAGAAAATTGTTTATTGACTTAAAATATTAACGGTAATAAACTTGTAGATTTACACTGTTCTCTTGTATCCAAAGAATAAATTATCAGAATACTAGTTCAGACATGATTTACACTCTCACAGCACTAGAAACGATAGGCATATTGAGATAACTGACCGTGGACTATCTGTATCACTAAACGGCAATGAAATGGTGGATATGAAGTTGTTGAACAAACTATCTCTACAATGCGCAGACGTTCCATTGGATTTATTTAAGCACAGATCGTGCAGTTGGTTATCCATTAACGCTTTTTACTCAGTTAATCAGTTTTGTCTATGTGAAAATGGACAGTATAATTTATAGCAGATTTAGCTTTTATGAACTTGCCTTTTTGTGTTTGTAGTGTATATTTGTTGTTGTTTATTTGTAACTTGACGTTGTGTATTGCTGTAACAGTTGAACGACAATAAAATTTTATTTATTATTTGTTTATCAAGAAGCTATCGCTCAGTCACATTAGCATGATATTTTCTGAAACAACCTATTAGGGATTCCACCGTATCTTCCTTCTTCGTCGGCGTTGTCGTTGTTACCGTGAGACACCGTTATACCAAGAGGAAAGGCGCGTCGATCTTAGAGCATGAGATATGATGACCCTAAGCCATTGACAACACACAACGGTCACGGTAGCACCTGATTCCAGAATAGCTGCAGTAGTTAAGGTCTACGAACTATCCCCTGTTGACCAGGTCCCCAAAACTTAACTCGTAACGAGATCCCTTCAAAGCAAATTGTCATAACGATCGTCTATAAAGGCTTCTTACAACGAGAAGAAATGTTACAGTTGATGGAATAATTACAGATACGACCAAACTGTCTTGTCTCTTCTGCTTTATTTAACATAACTTCGTTCACAGTTTCATTTCGCATTCACCACTCATTCACCTAAACCCTCTGATGAACAGTTTTGGTTGCTTAACACCAACAGTCAATGATAATGATACAGCTTTTCTCCTTTTTATAAATTGAAGCCCGCTCTCCGTGATGTAATAAGAAAAAAACTGGTCTCAATACCGCGTCCCTCGTGAGATGCGAATAGACTTATCCCGGAATTTACCGCCCTGTAGGTGTACTCAATTTAATGACCACACTTCGCTGTCCGCTATTTCGCGTAACTGAATGTCCATTTGTTAGTCTGATTATACGCTGTAGCTATTTAAAATTCGCCCCTATATTTTTCACAACGCACAATTAGCACTTCGTTACTTTTTTTTTTTTTTCTAAGAGTAAACGAAAAAAAAGACGCCGTATAATCGGCTTAGTCGACATAAAGCAAAACACCTTAATATGCCCAATTTCACCTCTTCTTATAGGATCGGCTACCTTACTCATTAATTTACTACATATTGTTTCCAATAACACTAAACAGGTATCGCTGTTATATTTTAATTGTATTCAAAAGCATGTTACTACTATTATGACCAACCAAATCGTCACAAATCGCACGGCGTGCGTTTTTAATGATAACTTTACGCTATTCAATTAAATCGCGCGGCGTGCGCTTTAAATGATAACTTTACGCTATTCAATTTCCGTTGCAGCTATCTTGACTCGTAATGTTACAGGATGAAACTACGTACCGTTGCTCACGTTTCGGTGCGGTTTCAGATCTCACTTGTTCGCAGTTCTGGAGGTTTATTCTCGAACGTATGTTTAACGGGCGGTTGTAGAAATGTGTTAACGAGCACCCAACGTAGAAGATTAAACATAGGATAAACATAGGATTAAAGTTTCCTCGCCCAGAGGAAACTTTAATCCTCCCATCGTGACCAACGAGAGTTCACTTGCCACATGTGAGCCGCGCGTCGCGTCATTCCGTATGCGCGCCGCATATGCAGGCAGCTAACCACGGACTGGCCGGGCAATTCGCTACGTCGCAACGTGACGTGGCCAGAACCCACGGCGGTCTACTTGTGTCTGCGCTGCCGCGCCGGGAAAGAGGATGTGGACGCTTCAGAGGTTTGAACTTGATGAGTCCTTACGACACAGCAACTACAGGCAGATTTTTTTATAGTGGTATGTTTTCGGAATGGAGGAAGTGGGTAGCCTTGAAGCAATCTTTATACGGTTCTGTATCCTTGCCTCAGCTGACCCTCGAGAGCCGAATACAAAATGTCCTACATGTGGACAGCTTCGTTTAAGCTCTGTTAGCGTGCAGGATGCTACTCAAATATGGGCTGGACAGTTATTTTGTTTCTTCTTTCAAAGTGTATTTTGATATACATATCTGGAATAATAACCAAAATTTTATTTTATTGGTTCTTTATTGCTTTTCGGCCTCTTCACTATGTATGCATTTACAAAAAATACACAATGAGAATAACAAGATTAATTAAGATACTGAACGGATAATGTCACAGCAATGAGTATTTGAAGTTTTACAGAAATAAAAAATAATTATAGTAAGATATTACATCACATCATAAACAGTACAACCGTAATATTTCATTCACTAGTTTTATACTATTTTCTTTGTATCTGTGTCTTGTTGTAAGGATGCAATAAATATGTAAATTATTCATATCATATTGAATTATTTTGCTGTTTGGTCACAGATGGTACCTACTACTCGTCGCGAGACAATGGTGTAAATTTTTATTTGTAAATGTCTGTCCTCATCACAGAAATTATAAAATTCACAATTACTGGTTTCGGCCAATGTCATTTTCAGATCTGTTACAAATAGAGAAGCAGTGGTGTAACAACATAAGTTGAGTTAGGTGAAGCTATTTGTACAACAGACCTAGCGATATACAAGATCCGGTCGGAGTGGCCGTGCGGTTCTAGGCGCTACAGTCTGGAACCGAGCGACCGCTACGGTCGCAGGTTCGAATCCTGCCTCGGGCATGGATGTGTGTTATGTCCTTAGGTTAGTTAGGTTTAATTAGTTGTAAGTTCTAGGTGACTGATGACCTCTGAAGTCCCATAGTGCTCAAAGCCATTTGAACCATTTTTGCTATACAAGAAAAATGAAAATACTAACATACTAAGAGCCTTGTATATTCTGAAGTAAATATGAAGGTCGGTGTGTACATCTAGGTACATAGTAAGTGGTCGTAATGGCCTGGGTGCGTCCTATATTCTTGCTAATAACTGAGGCCAATGAAAGGACAAATACGCTGGGGTGCATGAGTAACCAGTACCGTAAAAAAGTTAGAATGCAGTATGCATTCTCAGTAATTAAAATTATTTCATACCATAAAAAGAGCGTCTGGCAATAAAACATGAACTGACATAATATGTAGAAATAAAATGTGTACTTGAAACCCATATGAAAGGGGTGAAGATTATTAATTGGAAGCTCCTAGCCTCGCAAAGCGTCCACATCCTCTTTCCCGGCACATAATTGTATAGAAAATCTTGGTAGTCGATAACACATTCGGAATGGAATGTTAGTGGCACCACCACGTGGGCTCCCTGTGAGAAGCTATTGTTTTCCCTGTGGCTGAGCTTGCGGAGGGAGACCCAACACTTTCATGTAATATTTCCTCGCACATGTTTCTCTTTATCCAAATGTGTATCGAATGCTCTTTTATTTTGGCTATATGTGTGTTCTCTAAAACGGGTTTAAAATCCTTCCCGTCTGACCAATATAAAATTTACCACAGTCTTGGCAGCTGATCCTGTAAATACCAGATACTAAATACTTACGCTGTTGTTGGCAACTTTGTGGTGTAGCCTAGAAACGGCTGTACCTTCCGTTTGATGTGGATTTGAGGCATGGATTTTATTTCTATATATTGCATGTCAGTTCATGCTTTACTGCCAGACGCTCTATTGGCCATACTGCATTTTATCTATGAAATTTATGATACTAGTTCCTCGTGTATCCTTGCATTAGTGGTCTCTCCTGGCCTCAGTTACTTGTATAAATACAGAACACATCCACGCCATTAGCAACAATTAATATGTACCTAGATATATTGATGCTGATACTTACATCAGAATATTTTTATGGTATGTATCGTTGGAATGCATGGCTGTTAATCATGTTAATATTTTTTATTTTTCTTATGTGTCACTAGACCTGTTGTAGAAATTGCCTCAGGTAATGTAACTTAGGTTCCTACAGCAAATATTTGCTATTTGTAACAAATCTGACGATGGAAACCAATAACCTTTAGTTGTACAATTTATCTGATCAAGACAGAACTTTACAAATAAAGTGCCCTAACATGATCGTCGACTCATTTCCATAACTGATCGAGAGCTGTTGGATACAATCAGAGGTACATAGCAATTGAAATAAGTGTCCAAGGAATAGAAAAGCAACTGGAATCACTCAACAGAGGAAAGTCCACTGGACCTGACGGGATACCAATTCGATTCTACACAGAGTACGCGAAAGAACTTGCCCCCCTTCTAACAGCCGTGTACCGCAAGTCTCTAGAGGAACAGAAGGTTCCAAATGATTGGAAAAGAGCACAGGTAGTCCCAGTCTTCAAGAAGGGTCGTCGAGCAGATGCGCAAAACTATAGACCTATCTCTCTGACGTCGATCTGTTGTAGAATTTTAGAACATGTCTTTTGCTCGAGTATCATGTCGTTTTTGGAAACTCAGAATCTACTATGTAGGAATCAACATGGATTCCGGAAACAGCGATCGTGTGAAACCCAACTCGCTTTATTTGTTCATGAGACCCAGAAAATATTAGATACAGGCTCCCAGCTAGATGCCATTTTCCTTGACTTCCGGAAGGCGTTCGATACAGTTCCGCACTGTCGCCTGATAAACAAAGTAAGAGCCTACGGAATATCAGACCAGCTGTGTGGCTGGATTGAAGAGTTTTTAGCAAACAGAACACAGCATGTTGTTCTCAATGGAGAGACATCTACAGACGTTAAAGTAACCTCTGGCGTGCCACAGGGGAGTGTTATGGGACCATTGCTTTTCACAATATATATAAATGACCTAGTAGATAGTGTCGGAAGTTCCATGCGGCTTTTCGCGGATGATGCTGTAGTATACAGAGAAGTTGCAGCATTAGAAAATTGTAGCGAAATGCAGGAAGATCTGCAGCGGATAGGCACTTGGTGCAGGGAGTGGCAACTGACCCTTAACATAGACAAATGTAATGTATTGCGAATACATAGAAAGAAGGATCCTTTATTGTATGATTATATGATAGCGGAACAAACACTGGTAGCAGTTACTTCTGTAAAATATCTGGGAGTATGCGTGCGGAATGATTTGAAGTGGAATGATCATATAAAATTATTTGTTGGTAAGGCGGGTACCAGGTTGAGATTCATTGGGAGAGTCCTTAGAAAATGTAGTCCATCAACAAAGGAGGTGGCTTACAAAACACTCGTTCGACCTATACTTGAGTATTGCTCATCAGTGTGGGATACGTACCAGATCGGGTTGACGGAGGAGATAGAGAAGATCCAAAGAAGAGCGGCGCGTTTCGTCACAGGGTTATTTGGTAACCGTGATAGCGTTACGGAGATGTTTAACAAACTCAAGTGGCAGACCCTGCAAGAGAGGCGCTCTGCATCGCGGTGTAGCTTGCTCGCCAGGTTTCGAGAGGGTGCGTTTCTGGATGAGGTATCGAATATATTGCTTCCCCCTACTTATACCTCCCGAGGAGATCACGAATGTAAAATTAGAGAGATTAGAGCGCGCACAGAGGCTTTCAGACAGTCGTTCTTCCCGCGAACCATACGCGACTGGAACAGGAAAGGGAGATAATGACAGTGGCACGTAAAGTGCCCTCCGCCACACACCGTTGGGTGGCTTGCGGAGTATAAATGTAGATGTAGATGTAGATGTAGATGTACGTTTTCCCTCATCAAATTCATCGTCGGCCCTTGTTGCCGTATCCATAATAGGGGGCGGTGCACATCGGCAACTGCTCCATTTCAGCATTCAGAATAGGGTGTGTCACGAACACCAAGGCGGTACATGACTTGGATATAATTCCAACGTTTAGCTACATCCTTATTCCGTAGTACCGGTAGTTGGATTTGTGCAGCCAAGGGTTCGATGTTGTACTGCCTAGAAGAACCGCGTAATAATTTCCTATATTTGCCTCGATGCGTTCCAGTCTAATTAATCAAATTAATATTGAGTTAGATAATGTTATAAACCTCTGTATACGGTAATTTTACATTAACCTGCATCTCTGTCGTTATTACTTTTTCGTAAGTGCATCAATTTCTGCATCGTACATGACGCTGGGGTCTACTTTCATTCAAGTGATCTCTATGAGTCTCCCCTGCCTGTTGTAGCAACCTACATATAAAAGGCAGTGTCCCAATTGAATGACTCATTCACTGACTCATCATTACCCAGCTCAAACCATTAAGTGTAGAAACTTGAAAGATGCAGAGGATTTTGATCTATGTAGGTGACGTTCAAGAACGTCCTTTCGATATTCCATCCCTGAGGGGATGAAACAGGACATGAACTTTTTTCTAAATATTAAGCTATTAAGGCAATTTTGAAGATAGAAATACGAAAACTGGTTACTAGTTTCACCTTTAGAAATAAAGAAACACGTGTCTCACCAATTTTTTTTGGAAATTCAACAACGAAGACGGTAAAACAGTGAATTAAATTTTTTGAAAATAAATCACTATTAAAGAATTACTGAATCATTTTTAAAGCTACATCTATGAACATTGATATCTGACTTCTAAATTAGAAATTTAAAAAAAAATACGTGTTTCAGTGTTTAGGAAATTCACCTCCTGAAGGAGTGAAACATGGGGGTGAAAAGTTTTATGAAATTATTTTATTGTGAAAGCATTTTGAAAGCTATATCTACGAAAATTTGTATTTGGCTCTCCGGTAGATACAAAAAATATGTTTCACTGTTTTTGGAAATTCAGCCTTAAGAGGTTCAAATAGGGGTTGAAAACCTTCTTGAAAGTATTTCATTGTAAAAGCATTTTTAAAGCTAAATCACTGAAAACTGGTATCTGACTTCTCGGTTGGAAATGAAAAAATTACATCTCACTGTTTTCGGAAATTCAGCCCCTAAGACGATGAAATAGGGCCTGACTGATTAACTGAATCATCATCGCCCAACCAGAACCGGTAAGGACGGAAACTTGAAATTTGAAAAGGGTGTGGATCTTATACTGTAGGCGTCGTTGATAAAGGAACTGTCCGATTCTAAAGAGATGGAATAGGGGAAGAAAAACTTTTTGAAAATATTTCGTTAATAAGCCAGTTTTGAAGCTAGCACTACGAGCATTGGTATTTGGTTTCTCAGTGATAAACAAAAAAGTACGTGTTTCAGCATTTTTGGAAATTCAGTACCAGGCGTTAAAATAATAGTGAAAGTTTTTTTGAGGTAACTCATTACTAGAGAACTACTAAAGCATATTTAAATGTACCTCTATGAGAATTGGTATTTAACGTCTCGGTTCGAAGTAAAAAAGATATGCGTTTCAGTGTTTTTAGAAATTGAACCCCCTAAAGGAGTGAAGTAGGGGATCAAAAATTTTAAGAAAATATTTCGTTATATTAAAAAAAAATTTAAAGTTCGATCTATGCTAATTAGTATTTCATTTTGAAGAGGAGTATCGTGTATCGACACATGCATTACAAACATTCATACATAAAGTCAGGAGAATAACCTAGATACTTGTATAGATTTCCATGGACTAGGCTAAAACGCCCCAAATAGAAAGCAGTACCACAGTCTAATACGTACAGTCTCGACACACCCCGGTGCGAAAGTTGTGCCGTTTGACGGCTGGTGCGACATTAGCTCTCCAAGCGGTCAGGAAGCAGACAGTTCCCTGCGTCGTAAGGACAATGTTTTTAATTATTGTTATACTCAATCAACGAAATTATTGTTATGTCTTGTTTCTACGCATTAGTAAATTACCTGGAGACATCAAATATCGTGAAATAAATGTTTAAAACAGCCATTCTCACTAATTCAATGACATAAACTACAACTTACTCATGAAGAGGTACTGTACAGTTGCATCTTACTCCACTGAGCGCAAGAGAACGTAAACACCTATTTCATGCATGAGAGGCACATATTTCTGTTGTCGTTTGTTATTGTGATACAAAATTTTTCTAGTTTCTCACTGCTTGGAGCACTAATGTATCTCCAACTGTTAAACGGTAACAACTTTCTGCCAATTCCTACCCTTCACTCGACTTTCTAATACATGAATATTTTCGTACATGTCATTAATTTTTTCTCAAAAATGTTCAAAATTACTACTGTTTGTGGTTCAGGTGTAGCAACTATTGTGGAATTGGTCTCTTCTGTGTTGGGAAATAGTTTTATTTGCTTTGACGTTTTATTATCACGTCTGTGTGGTTTTCCCATTACAGGAATGTTATCTTATTTCGCACATTAAATAATGTAGGTATTACATTCCGTTTAGGTTTCCTGCGTTCCACTTTCACTGATCTGGGTGAAAGTGTAACGAACAAGACTTAGCGTTGTTGCGTAGATATACGACGTATTTCTACAAAAGGTCAGGTCTTCTTGCCTTTTCTAGCAATTTTTTGTTACTGTAGGAGAACGACATACTTCAGTAAATATCTGTGCATTATAAGAGAATCTGAAATAAACTGTCCTAAAAGGTGGCGTTTGATATCTCCCAGTGTCCTTAGAAAACTGAATATTGACAAATGTGCTTTCATTTTTTACTTATTGTCGATTTTAATTGCACTACATACGCCCCCTATTACATAAACTATGTTACAAATCAATATTAACGACAGTATTCGCACTCACGCATTATTGCATTCAGGAGTGTCGCTTTTGGCCGCTTGGCGCATTGCTGTCGCAGTTGGTAACAAAAACAGGACGTCTGTTATATTACACTGTGGGAATACCGAAACATTTGCAGAGGTTGTAACGGAATTCCGTGAAAGACATAGGTAGAAATGTAGTGGGAGAACCATTCCTAACTAATAAATATTACCTGTCGTCAAATCTGTAAATTGTCGTTGTTACTGAATAATGTTAAGAATGTTTGTAGATTAAATGCATGCAACGGAATGACAACAGTAAAACGATCCGGTATATGTACGATCGTTGGCGATAAGCAGAGAGCATGAATACGTATCAAGGGAGCATAGTGTGCTGCGCCTGTAACCAACGTCAAACCAAAATAGTAGTGCGACGTGATAATGAAGCTATTGTTTACACTTTGCGCAGACACCGAAAGTTTAATGTTACACGCAGCTGCACGGTTTCCACACAATTATTTGTTAGTAACTACAGTGGTGCTGAATTGTTGCTGTTGCTGATGTAAACAGGAATTGGGTCTAGTGCAGCAGGGGATACAACCCGTCGCCTTTGAACAATGACGTCATTCCTTAGTCATAGATCGTAATGTCTTCACTTCGAGGCATAGATAATAAAGCAGTTCTGTGTTCTAATAAGCACTATCATTAAAATAATTGAATGTAAATCTAAAAGCGATCGCTTGATATTGGGTGCATCATTTTACTGATTGCTTAATGAAGTAGGATCAGTTTATTCTATCTCGTGAGATTTTTTTTTTTAAAAGCCAAAAAACTCTTATTACGTACTGAAGGGAGCTAGAACACTAAGAAGAATCGCTTCTCGGCTTTTGACAAGATATTGCTTAATAAAGTAGGATCAGTTTATTCTATCTCGTGAGATTTTTTTTAAAGCCAAAAAACACTTATTAGGTACTGTAGGGAGCTGCTTAATAAAGTAGGATAAGTTTATTCTATCTCGTGAGATTTTTTTTTAAGTCAAAAAATCGTTTCTTTACTGATTGCTTAATGAAGTAGGATCAGTTTATTCTATCTCGTGAGATTTTTTTTTAAAAAAAGCCAAAAAAACTCTTATTACGTACTGAAGGGAGCTAGAACATTAAGAAGAATCGCTTCTCGGCTTTTGACAAGATATTTCTTAATAAAGTAGGATCAGTTTATTCTATCTCGTGAGATTTTTTTTTAAAAAGCCAAAAAACACTTATTAGGTACTGAAGGGAGCTGCTTAATAAAGTAGGATCAGTTTATTCTATCTCGTGAAATTTTTTTTTTAAAAAAAGTCAAAAAACACTTATTACGTACTGAAGGAAGCTAGAACATTAAGAACAATCGCTTCTCGGCTTTTGACAAGATATTGCTTAATAAAGTAGGATCAGTTTATTCTATCTCGTGAGATTTTTTTTTTAAAGTCAAAAAACTCTTATGCTTTTGACAAGATCAATGTTTATCTCTCTCGCATTCCTTTGTTTCTCAACATTCTCCTCAGTTCTTTCATCTCTGTAATACATGCTCTCTGGCGACTTGTGACGTCATTGTTCAAAGCCGACGGGTTGTATCCCCTGCTGCACTAGTCCCCAGGAATTCGTCGCAGAAGGAACATTTTCTTTTCATAGGTAAGTACGACAGTGGTCTAATTATAGTTATACTAAGAGGTAACCTGTGTGCTGATAAATATCGAAAGACATGTAAAGATGGGATAAAATCGTAGGGGTAGTTTATGTTACTCTATGGCCATATATTCACAAGTGCTAGATAAATTTAATAGTATGCTGCAGTGAATCCGTTAAATGTATACACAATTGGGGAATTTGCACCTGCAGTTAAGATGTATGTATGACAATATCAGCCATTACCCCTGGATTATAAAGATCTCATTTAATCATTGTGCTCATTCTGTCACCGTATGTATGATTCACAATTCAGTTTCCTTAAAGATGAACGGAGTATAACATATTATCCTAGGTATCAATAAACGAGTAAATAGGTCCTTAAAAATATTTGGGGGGGGGGGGGTAAATTGGTAATTTGTTGCTCTTCATAGCTCAGAATGAAAAGCTTTTTGAGACAATTTTGCTACGGCTACTTCGCAATGCTGCCGTATTAAAACAGGGACTCACCAAGACCAAATGCAGTACAAACCCTAAAAGTAGGGACGGCTATCCCCTCTTTTCTTATTAAAAAATACGAGACAAGAGAAATTCTTCAAAATTGGAAAAGCTGGAACTTCTAACGTAATGAGTTTCTCAATCTGCGGAGCGCTTACGGACAAACTTACGCTGCACGATAATCACGTATGTCGGCGACGAAAATTACTATGCTACAGCGCAATGACGAGAGAGATTCTTTGGCAGCGAAACAGAACGTGCTGGAATTTCACGCAACGGTTAAAGGAAAATGTTGAATTTAACTTTATCAAAGAGTAATCATAACACACTGTAACACAAAAGAGAAGAGCAATATTTGTGGAATATTAACAGAAAGTGTTAGTTTTGTGGGAACATTGCTAAACAATTTTGTCCTACGACTGAAGCACTGGAAGCTATAAAGTAAAGTAGCAAAACTGGTTGCTACATAAAGTACTGTACAGTAGTTTCTCTTTTGCGTTCTACAATTTCGCGCTATGGAGAAGTGTGCCACACATCTAAATGGACAAATCTTGTAGAACATAACGCTATTCCGTATTTCGTGCGTACCGGAAGCCATTCAGGAGGTGATACCGGAGGAGTTTCTTAGATCTTTTGTGTAATTTTTTGTTTCTATTTGTTTCCCATTGCATTCATTTATGTTATAGTGCAATTAATTTTCGGTCATGGGCTTGGGTTCACAATATGAGACAGCAAAACAAATTTCTCTTATTGCAATAACACAGGGTCTCCTACTTCACACTTTCGCGATAAACTATTTCCGATTTTTTTCCTGACAGGCCAAAAACTTTATTCTTCTTTTTAGTCTTATATCTTGCGAGCAGCTGCGATTGACTGCTGGTAAAACGTTTGACAATTACGCCAGTACTGATCGCGCACTTTTACTTGGCCACTCTGTGACCGGTGGGAATCGCAACTTCGTGCCATCATTAGCTACACAATAATATTGTGCGACTTAACAATAAGCAGCTGTTGTGAGTGTGGTGTAGACCGGTGGGCGGTGTTGTGCTTGGCAAAGAGGCTGTGCCTGGTCCTTGTAGCGATCAGTAGTGATCTATCACCCGCCATACGTGTTCGTTTTGCATATACGAGGGCAGTTCAATAAGTAATGCAACACATTTTTTTTCTCGGCCAATTTTGGTTGAAAAAACCGGAAATTTCTTGTGGAATATTTTCAAACATTCCCGCTTCGTCTCGTATAGTTTCATTGACTTTCGACTGGTGGCAGCGCTGTACGGAGCTGTTAAAATGGCGTCTGTAACGGATGTGCGTTGCAAACAACGGGCAGTGATCGAGTTTCTTTTGGCGGAAAACCAGGGCATCTCAGATATTCATAGGCGCTTGCAGAATGTCTACGGTGATCTGGCAGTGGACAAAAGCACGGTGAGTCGTTGGGCAAAGCGTGTGTCATCATCGCCGCAAGGTCAAGCAAGACTGTCTGATCTCCCGCGTGCGGGCCGGCCGTGCACAGCTGTGACTCCTGCAATGGCGGAGCGTGCGAACACACTCGTTCGAGATGATCGACGGATCACCATCAAACAACTCAGTGCTCAACTTGACATCTCTGTTGGTAGTGCTGTCACAATTGTTCACCTCACACAAGTCATCGCACCCGAGAGGAGCTCACAAAACTTCAGTGGACTGTTCTTCCTCATGCACCCTACAGCCCCGATCTCGCACCGTCGGATTTCCATATGTTTGGCCCAATGAAGGACGCAATCCGTGGGAGGCACTACGCGGATGATGAAGAAGTTATTGGTGCAGTACCAGGGTGTCTACGACCCGGGACAACCGGGAGATCCGGGAAAAACCCGGGATTTTTTTCATCCGGGAGAAAACCGGGAAAAACCCGGGATATTTTTAGAATTCCGTGTCGAAGGCTTTAGGAAGACTATGCAGTGCTTCATAACAACAAAGTGCCTCCAATTAGCTTGTAGTCGCAACAGTAGTCCCGTTTGAGTAGTAGATTCTCCCGCTTCTGTCAACAGCAATGTGGCTGTTGGCTGTGCAAGCAGTCGCAGCAAGCAGCTAGATACTTCCGGAATAGGGGGCGCCTAATTCATATTCTTGAGGGAAAAAAAACTTGTTTCACAAAGCACCTATCATCCAGCGCACGTTTGCCTATCAATTAGTCATATGATTTTGAAACGATTCTCTGTTGGTTTTTGAACACATTTTAAGTTGATTTCTGAATGAATCATAAGCTGACTTTTGAATGCATGCATAGTGTACGTGATGTCGCTGTCAGGAGAATCCTCGTCGCATCTAGAAATAAACTTTCCACAGACAATAGGGGACGGGGCTATACGAGCTGAGTGGAGTAAAGCCGAATGGATGAATGGCAATCGCTGTCTGATTATGTGGCTGATTGGGTGTGTGAATTATCAGCGTTGTTATAATTACTAGCGAAATCCATAGATTCATACTATCAGAATGGAAATAAACGACTGACAGGAACAACAGGTGAGAAAGATTATGTATTATCTTCTCGGTGTTTCCAAGAAAATCAAGTTTTTACAGAAAATGTTTGGCCAGATCGCTACACTAGTAAGGACCAGTAGTACAGTCCCCGGCTACTAGCCGCTTAAGTTCTATTATGGAAGTAACGCGGAAAACGTGTTGTACGAACACGTAACAACGCCTAACCGGAGAATAATTGCGGGAGAACTCAACCAGTGATTCTGGCAGGGTTAGTGAAGTTAATCGTCGAAACAAATTTTGACAGTGGCAGCAATAGCTACAGAATTGGTGAAGACAAGAAGAAACGAGGACCTCACACAAATTATGGAAGAATAAGACGATTCCAAATTTATATAAAAATTTCGTAATACTAGTTTTCGATCTCATGCTAGAGAAGCTGGTGCATATGAATGAAACGTGAAACTATTTCCTAACATAAAGCTTTTTGCTTGTAGTAGGCCTAATAGGCATTTGATATTGATACTTATTGGATTATATTCTGTCGTGTTATAGAAATGACCATTTGTGCCAAAACAGTCTCGTTTATTTGGCGTGTTATAAAATTTCTGCCGTATTAGAAAGGCCTATTTTGTTTTATCTAGCAGACAGTGACAAAATAGACGTAATCAGATCGAGAAACCACACCAGTCTTGGGTATTATTTGTATTAACAGCTTTTTCAGTATTAGATAACTACATTTCGATTTTCCATGTAGCAAAACGTTTGACAAACTATGATGAGGTAAAAGATTCTTTCACAGAAAGGAAAACACGCCATGTAAAGCTGTAGCAAGATTAGAGAGAAAAAAATGCTAGGAGCTAAGGTTTGAAGAAATGTGTAATTTCTTGCTTATCTCTTGTCAGTACTGGTTTTATATATCCTATATTTAATTTTATGTCACACAAAACAGCAAGTTATTAACTAATGGGCAATGAAGAGTTCAGATTTTCCGAAGAGTTCTTGTTCTCTCGATTACAAATAATCCCATCCGCTATTAATTGCGAGATTTTTTTTAAGAGAGGCAGGCTGCCAAACCGGCCGACTGGGAGCAGGAGAAGCACCACAGGACATTTCAATTTCCACTCTCCTGAATATAGTTTGGACGTGCAGTAGAAAAATGCTTTATGAAGAGGCATGGAACTGCACTTGGGCATACTTAAGACCAAATAATGTCTTACATTTCCTCGAATACATACGTTTTATGTTTCAGACTTTTCAGAAAGATGTGCGCTACAAGATGAACATATTTTGAAAATTCGATTTTTTTTAGTATTGACCAGGTTCGCAAATGTCGTAGATCCGGGGCTGATGCGCAGAGCAGTCTGAGTTATAGTGGGTAGTCTCCACGTGACCCGTGTTTACGTTCAGTGATTTTGCTGTTTCCCCTTCGTTTACTCTCACGTCAAATGAAAACAAAATGGATATCCGTGGCCGGGAGCTATCAAGTGAATTAAAACACATTCACATAATTACTAAAGGCTGAAATATGTCATTAGTTTCAGATTTTATTTTATTTCCACCTTTCTGACAGTCAAGCATTAATCGCCTTGCGGAACAATGAAGTTATTTTTGTCTGTTTGCTAAAGAAATTTGATTTTGCTGATCTTTTCCGCAGAGGCAGTCAATGTATTTGAAACGAAATGTTTAATTCCACAGTACTGGGTAGTTTCAACTGTTCGCTGCATTTCAAATGCACGTTTTCATTTTCTAGCACGTATGGCATTATGCCATAATAAAGAACCAAACATGATATAATACAGTACTGGTGCTCCAAGAAAATTTACATCCTGAAAATCACACTTAAAAGCTTAATATCAGGTCGGGGACTACGGTACTTCATTGGGAATCTGGACATACGAGTGTGCTTTAAGTATGCACTTTAAATGTGCACATTTTAATATGGTTCACGAAATTCCGATGCTCTTGTAGTATCATCTTTCATTGATGATCTTTTACACGTACGTACATACGGGCTTCCTACGTCATGATATCTACCTAAGCGCGGTGTCGCCTGTTACCTGAGCTCTCTGGCAACTGCTGAAACGAACCTATTTGTAACAGGTCGCGGGAAAATATTACGATTGGTGGTTTGAAAAGCGTTACTTTCAAAGTAAATATCCTTTTACGTAAGTTGAACTACGTACAAGAATGGACCGTGAATTTACTAAATCACAAAGCGTTTGACTCTCATTTAAAAATCAGGTGTCTGATGACGAGCCATTTAGAAGCATTTCGAACCCTCCAACCCTGAAGATCAGACATTTATGTCATTATTAAAAATTTTACAGGCACATTTGTATGATATCTCTTAAAGTGTAACACGCGCAAAAAAGATCAACAGTATATGCGAAAGCTTAGCTTCTCTTGCAGCTTGAGACCAATATTTTATGTGAAAGCTTTTCTTTTCTTGTAACAACACTATCTATATTAATTTAAACTATTAACTTTCCCTGTTTGGCGCGCTACTTAACACTGATGTTGCTATTGGCTGACTACATCACGTGTCCTATGCACTGAATATCCTCTGTCATCGGCTGGCGAGATCACGTGACATGAGTTACGAACGGCTTACAAAAGCGCATCGAAATCTCGGTTTCAATGGTTCGGAAAGTAACATGCGGTGTTTGGTGGATTTCCAATGTATGTTTTCGTAATACGAAAATACGCAGCGTACATGTTGCTGCACATCAAAGATATTTCCAAAACGTGTCTTTTTCTCTGAGTTTCGTTTTCTAAAGTGCCGGGAAATTGTACGCCCGTGTACAAAACCATAACCATTCAAAGGAGTGATAGGGGAAAATATACTGTCATCCGGGAGAAATTGTGTTTTTAATCGGGAAATCCGGGAAAAATCCGGGAATTTTTTTTCCTTGTCCACGTAGACACCCTGAGTACGACGTTGGCTCCAACATCGACCAGTGGAATGGTACCGTGCAGGCATACAGGCCCTCATTTGAAGGTGGCGTAAGGCCGTAGCATTGAATGGAGATTACGTTGAAAAATAGTGTTGTGTAGCTAAAAGATTGGGGAATAACCTGGTGTATTTCAATGCTGAATAAATCAACCCCTGTTTCAGAAAAAAAATGTGTTCCATTACTTATTGAACTGCCCTCGTACATTTATATTTGGCGTATCACTTTAAGGTACGTGACAAAGTGCTATGGCTTCATCTATAGCTCCAGTTTAATTCACGTGGCTAGCGCCTGTGAGAGCTGTTAATAGTTTACTTTTACCTTAACGGCCCCTGTATGAGTAACGTGTAACAAGATGAACCTGGGTCAGTCCAGTGAAATCAACCAATTATTATGATGCTTATTATGCTTCGGTTCTTGAAATCTCATATTGTGATCGCTTTTCTGTGCATTTGTAGTAGTTAATAGTAAGAAGCGAAGAATACTGAATGAAATGAATGGTCTGTTCGGAGCAGAACACGGATTGACTGTAAACCGAAGAAACACGAAAGTAATGGGAGGTAGGAAAATGAGATTAATGAGGAATTTACCATCATAATTGAGAACAAGAAATAAGCGAAATTAAGAAATTCTGCTACGTACGAAGCAACATAAGGTATGACGGATGAATAAAGGGGGATACGAAACACCAGACTAGTAAAGGCAACGAAGCATTCCTAATCAAAATAAGTTTGCTACTATCAAAAACGGTTTTAATTTGTAGGAGAACTTTCTGAGAATGTACGTTTGCAGCATAGCATAGCATTATGTATTAGTGAAACATGGACTGTGAGAAAACTGGAACAGAAGAGAATCGAAGCATGTTACAGACGAATGTTGAAAATTAGGTGGACTGATACAATAATAAATGAGAAGGATCTCTTCAGAAATAGGTGGAAAACACTGACAAGAAGAAAAAACAGGATAGTAGGACATCCGTTAAGGCAACCGGATATAACCTATATGGCACTAAAGGGAAGTGTAGCAGGTAAAAACTGTAGGAATAGAAAGAAATTAGAAATACATGCAACAACATAGGGCGCAAGTGACTCGCTGATGTGCAGAGTTTACCGCAGGGGAGGTGTTTGTGGAGGGCCGCAGGACTGATGACTCCTCAGCCCCAAACAACAATGTAATTGTTTAGGTGGAAAACCGCAAATTAAAGTTTTTTGGACTTTTTGTTTTTCACTTAGAGACTAATAAAGCTACCAAAATATATTAACAGTTTGGATGAGAAAGCAAAAGCTGAATATAAAATTCAGTACTTAATTCTAATAATTTAATCAAGTGGTTGCTCCCAAACAAAAAATTAACAATAATTTGACGGCCATTTGAGGTTTCCATTACGACTTAATACTGAATCCAAAGTTCTACAGACTACGCACGTGATCCTTACCAGTTAAATAAAATTTATTTTACTATAATACCACCATCATAAAATTGTGCACTCACATTAAAAAACAGAGTATGGTTGATATACAATGAGGTGACAAAGTCTTAGGTTACCTCCTGATATCGTGTCGCACCTCCCGGCGTAGTTCAGCAACTCGACGTGGCACGAGCTCAACTAGTCACTGGAAGTGCCCTGCAGAAATACTGAGCCATGCTTGTTGCGAAATACACTCCTGGAAATTGAAATAAGAACACCGTGAATTCATTGTCCCAGGAAGGGGAAACTTTATTGACACATTCCTGGGGTCAGATACATCACATGATCACACTGACAGAACCACAGGCACATAGACACAGGCAACAGAGCATGCACAATGTCGGCACTAGTACAGTGTATATCCACCTTTCGCAGCAATGCAGGCTGCTATTCTCCCATGGAGACGATCGTAGAGATGCTGGATGTAGTCCTGTGGAACGGCTTGCCATGCCATTTCCACCTGGCGCCTCAGTTGGACCAGCGTTCGTGCTGGACGTGCAGACCGCGTGAGACGACGCTTCATCCAGTCCCAAACATGCTCAATGGGGGACAGATCCGGAGATCTTGCTGGCCAGGGTAGTTGACTTACACCTTCTAGAGCACGTTGGGTGGCACGGGATACATGCGGACGTGCATTGTCCTGTTGGAACAGCAAGTTCCCTTGCCGGTCTAGGAATGGTAGAACGATGGGTTCGATGACGGTTTGGATGTACCGTGCACTATTCAGTGTCCCCTCGACGATCACCAGTGGTGTACGGCCAGTGTAGGAGATCGCTCCCCACACCATGATGCCGGGTGTTGGCCATGTGTGCCTCGGTCGTATGCAGTCCTGATTGTGCGGTCTGCGCCACACTTAACCCTACCGTCAGCTCTTACCAACTGAAATCGGGACTCATCTGAGCAGGCCACGGTCTTTCAGTCGTCTAGGGCCCAACCGATAGGGTGACCAGCCCAGGAGAGGCGCTGCAGGCGATGTCGTGCTATTGGCAAAGGCAATCGCGTCGAGCCCATTAACGCCAAATTTCGGAGCACTGTCTTAACGGATATGGTCGTTGCACGTTCCACATTGATTTCTATGATTATTTCACACACTGTTGCTTGTCCGTTACCGCTGACAGCTACACAAACGCCGCTGCTCTCGGTCGTTAAGTGAAGGCCGTGGTATGAGGAAATGCCTGAAAATTGGTACTCTCGGCACACTCTTGACACTATGGGTTTCAGAACATTGAACACCCTAATTGTTTCCGAGATGGAATGTCCTATCCGTCTAACTCCAACTAGTCTGTTAATTTCAGTCGTGCGACCATAACCAAGTGCAAACATTTCCACATGAGTCACCCAAGTGACAGCTCCATCAGTGCACTTTATACCTTGTGTACGCGATGCTACCGCCATATGTATGTCTGCATATCACTATCCCGTGACTTTTCTCGTCTCAGTGTCCCATTTCCTTTTTCAACCAAAAAATTTCCTATTTTTTAAGCTTAAGAATTGGAAAACCAATTAGTATAGAAAAAAATTAAGAACTGTTTATTAATATGGTCAAATTGCAAATTTTTGATGCGTATAAGAAACAGATTAAAATGGTGCAATTTCAGATCCGTAAATGAAATAGTTTTCAAGATAATGACATTTAAATTTTCAAAATGTGACCCAAAAGACCGGATGTCGGAAAAATTCCTCAGAACTCTTCAGCTCTTCCTGGAGTCCCCGGTTGTTCAGCTGTTCTGCGATAGTGTTCTGCCAGTCAGGTAAGCCAATGAGCATCCGCGCTGCCCTTCTTTATGTGTGCTCTGTAGTCGTCCGGTCAGAGAAGCTGATGTTCACTCCGTATAATGGAACAGTGTTGCAACACGTATCATGCAACCACTTTATGTGCATGCCCTTTCTTCGGAAAACTGAAGGCTCCACGCATCTTGCGAATGAAACGAAACCTGTTACTTGATTTATTGGTGACTGTGCCCTATTTGTACCTCCGCTCATTCTTATACCCAGCAATCACCCATATGTTTGAGCCACCTCCGTTTTGCTAGTGGCGCTGTACGAGAGGCGTTCAGTAAGTAATGCAACATATTTAAATTTTCTCGGCCAGTTTCGGTTCAAAAAATGCGGAACTTGTTGTGGGACATCGTTGAATATTCCCACTTGAGCCCCTGTAGTTTCAGCAACTTCCTGTAGGTGGCAACCTTATTCATAGCCTTCAAAATGGTACCTGTGATGGAGGTGCGTCTCAAGCAGAGAGCTGTCATTGAGTTTCGTTTGGTGGAAATCCAGAGCATTGCACTTTTTCAAGGCACTCGCAGAATGTCTACGGTGACCTGGCAGTGAACGAAAGCATGGTGAGTCGTGTGAAAGGCGTCAGTCTTCGCCACAAAAATGGAAACAAAGTTCTCCTTCTACATGACAGTGAGACGCCTCACAGGAGTCTACTCACCCGAGAGGAGCTCACAAAACTTCAATCGACTGCGCTTCCTCATCCACCATACAGCTCGGATCTCGCACCTTCCGACATTAATTTGTTTGACACAAAGAAGGATGCAGTCCGCAGGAAACAGTACGTGCAAATGAGAAGGTTATTGATGCAACAAGAACTCGGCTGCAACGTCGACCAGTAGAGTGGTACCATGTGGGCAAAGAGGCTCTCCACGTAAGATGGCGTAAGGCCACCGTATTGAACGAAGATTACGTTGAAAAATAAGGTTTTGTAGGCAGAAGAGTGAGTAGTAATATGGTGTACTGGAATTCTGAGTAAAACCCACCTGCTTTCAGAAAACAAGTGTTGTATTACTTACTAAACGCACGTCCTACTGTTCGACTGTAGCGCAGATAAAAGTCACAGCGGAAGGAAAAACTTCACAGAGAACTTTTGAAACCAGACGTCGCTTCTGTCACGTTTGACGGGCTCCACCTTGATTTCCTCTCTGATGCCAAACCTCTTCATCTCAGAGTAGCATTTGCTGTTTGTTGTGTCTAGACAAGACAGCCTAGACACAACGAGAGGAAGCCGAAAGGCACGCGCTTAAACTCACGCAGGCTGGCGTGAGGTCTGAAACAGGATACGTAATGAATGCTATAAAGAAAAGTACGTAGCTTCTGGAATACTTAACTTTAATCCACATTTGTAGAACATCGCTCTTGATGATACATTATAGAATCTCAATATCAATTGAATACGGCGCCTTGCTAGGTCGTAGCAAATGTAGCTGAAGGCTATGCTAACTATCGTCTCGGCAAATGAGAGCGTAATTCTCAGTGAACCATGGCTAGCAACGTCGGCTGTACAACTGGGGCGAGTGCTAGTACGTCTCTCTAGACCTGCCGTGTGGTGGCGCTCGGTCTGCAATTACTGACAGTGGCGACACGCGGGTCCGACGAATACTAGCGGACCGCGGCCGATTTAAAAGCTACCACCTAGCAAGTGTGGTATCTGGCGGTGACACCACATAGTTAACTTTCTCAGTTGATTTCTGTACATATTTCAATCCATATCTTGCCCTACAGTTCTTACCCGCTACAGCTCCCTTTAGTTCCATAATATGTTAACTCATACTCTACCATACTGTCCCCTTTTCTGGTCAGAGCTCTCCATGTCGTCCATGATACACTTCCATTAATTTTTGCGCTACACAAAAGTATCACAAGGTAAGACCTATGTTTGGTGCTATTCGATTTTTTTGGCGAGAAGGACTCAATTCGTCTTTATTGTTCAGCATGTTAAGTCATTCTTGCTTCGTACCGCGTGCTTTATTGTGTTTTCGTGGTACCAGAAGTACTTTAATTCGTCTACTATTATCTGTTAGATTTTAATATTTTACGTGTTTAGTTTACTGTTGATCTATGTTTTATTCACTGTGTTCATTTGATTCAACAGGCCTTGTAAGATATATTACAGATGACAGTAACGTTACCATGATATACTTTTAGTCTGAATGGTAAAAGAACTCATGAAATCTTCTTTTGATTGCTTTCACTGGTTTTTCCGTATACTGATCGAGCAGGAGAGATAAATCTTCTGCATCCTTGCCTCACGAAGTTTTTAATTTGATGACTTCTATCTTGATCATATCCATCTGTGCTACCATATAAAGACAAGTTGTTACTTAACGTAGTTATACAATGTTTCGAAAATTGAGCCGGCCGCTGTGGCCGAGCGGTTCTAGGCGCTTCAGTTCGAAACCGCGCTGCTGCTACGGTCGTGGGTTCGAATCCTGCCTCGGGCATGGCTGTGTGTGATGTCCTTAGGTTAGTTAGGTTTAAGTAGTTCTAAGTCTAGGGAACTGATGACCTCAGATGTTAAGTCCCATGGCGCTCAGAGACATTTGAACCATTTTTTTTTGAAAATTGAGCAATTTCCTTCAAATTTGTAGACAATTTTTTAATAAACATTCAAACGAGCAATAAGAGTTAGTAAAAAAACTTGAAAAGTTCTTGATCTATTTACTCCTAAATTTTACACGTTACTGAAATAAACATGGTTCAAATGGCTCTGAACACTATGGGACTTAACATCTGTGGTCATCAGTCCCCTAGAAGTTAGAACTACTTAAACCTAACTAACCTAAGGATATCACACACATCCTTGCCCGAGGCAGGATTCGAACCTGCGACCGTAGCGGTCGCGCGTTTCCAGACTGAAGCGCCTAGAACCGCACGGCCACACCGGCCGGCGAAATAAACATGTTCCAATAAACATTTGCGTGGACATAGGCATATATATATGAAAAATTGTTAGCAAAAATGGTTCAAATGGCTCTGAGCACTATGGGACTTAACATCTATGGTCATCAGTCCTCTAGAACTTAGAACTACTTAAACCTAACTAACCTAAGGACATCACACAACACCCAGTCATCACGAATTGTTAGCAATAATCCCGAATAATTCTTCACCGATTTACGTGAAATTTTTACGCGATACTCTAATAAATGTTCAGATGGATATAGGTTAATTTTTTTAAACAACGATGTACGGGTTTTCTGTTAAAACACATGAAATTAGCGAAAGGCATCGCTCAAGAGCTTCAGAGGGAATAGGGAAGGAATTGACACCATTAATCCTGCAGGGCTGACCATAAATCCGCAAGAGTACGAGGAGGATGGAGATCTCTTCTGAACAGCACGTTGTAAGGCATCCCAGATATGCTCAATAATGTTCATGTCTGGGGAGTTTGGTGGCGAGCGGAAGTGTTTAAAACCAGAAGGTCATTCCTGGTGTCACTCTGTAGCAATTCTGGACGTGTGGGGTGTCGGAATGCACAATGCACATGAACAAATGCAAATGATCAGACAGGATGCTTACGTATGTTCTCAGTCAGAGTCGTATCTAGACGCATCTGGGGTCCCGTATCACTCCAACTGCACACGCCCCACGCCATTACAGAGCCTCCACCTGCTGACATGCAAGGTCCATGGATTCATCAGGTTGTCTCCACACCCCTGCACGTTCATCCTCTCGATACAATTTGAAACGAGACTCGCCCGACCAGACAACATGTTTCCAGTCATTCAACAGTCCAACGCTGGTGTGGACGGGTCCAGGCGAAGCGCAAGGCTTTGTGTCGTGCAGTCATCAAGGGTACACGATTTGGCCTTCGGCTCCGAAAGCCCATATCGAAGACGTTTTGTTGAATGGTTCTCATGCTGACACTTGTTGATGGCCCGGCATTGAAATCTGCAGCAATTTGCGGAAGGGTTGCCCTTCTGTCACGACGAACGATTCTGTTCAGTCGTCGTTGGTCCCGTTCTTGCAGGATCTTTTTCAGGCCTCGGCGATGACGGAGATTTGGTGTTTTACCGGATACCTGATATTCACTGTACACTCGTGAAATGGTCGTACGGAAATATCCCCACTTCATCGCTACCTCGGAGATGCTGTGTCCCATCGCTCGTGCGCCGACTATAACACCACGTTCATACTCACTTAAATATTGATAACTTGCCATTGTAGCAGCAGTAACCGATCTAACAACTGCACCAGACGCTTGTCTTACATAGACGTTACCGACCGAAGCGCCGTATTCTGCCTGTTTACATATCTCTGTATTTGAATACGGATGCCTATACCAGTGTCTATGGCGCTTCAGTGTTTTTCTAGAGTCAATGCTAAGCGATTTCTGTAGTCAGTGATAAGCGACCGTTGAAATTGTGTTATAGGCGACGCCACTAGACCGTGGATCAATAGAAACGAGTGATCTGGTTCGCTATACCTTTTGGTAATCCGATGGAAGGGTTTGGATTTGTCAAATACGTGGAGAATGTTAGCTGCCATCGTATGTAGTGCCACCAGCAAGGTGCGGAGGAGGTGATGTTAGCGTATGAGCTTTTTTTTCGTGGAGGGGTTGCGGGAGGTCACGAACACACTATACAGCTCTGTGTACTGTGTACAGCAGAAAAAGAGTTCGGAGACGATGATTGTATCAGCATGACAATAATTCCTGTCATAAAGCAGCATCAATGTGGACAATAATATTCCTGAAAGATACAGGCCTACCTACACTCCCGACTTGAACCCAATGGAACGCCTTTGGAATGGGTTAAAGGGTCTATTTCACTCTGGACCCTACCTTCTGCCGGCCGGAGTGGCCGAGCGGTTCTAGGCGCTACAGTCTGGAACCACGCGACCGCTATGGTCGCAGGTTCGAATCCTGCCTCGGGCATGGATGTGTGTGATGTCCTTAGGTTAGTTAGGTTTAAGTAGTTCTAAATTCTAGGGGACTGATGACCTCAGAAGTTAAGTCCCATAGTGCTCAGAGCCCCTACCTTCTCTTGTTTCGACTCTTCAGGAAGAATGGGCTGGCCGGCCGCGGTGGCCGTGCGGTTCTACGCGCTCCAGTCCGGAGCCGCACTGCTGCTACGGTCGCAGGTTCGAATCCTGCCTCGGGCATGGGTGTGTGTGATGTCCTTAGGTTAGTTAGGTTTAAGTAGTTCTAAGTTCTAGGGGACTGATGACCACAGCAAGTTGAGTCCCATAGTGCTCAGAGCCATTTGAACCATTTTTGAAGAATGGGCTGGCATTCAGGGAGACATTCAGACACCTCATAGGAAAAGTCTTCAGGAGAATTCAAGCCACCATAAAGGCGAAGAATGGACGCAACTCAAAGTCTGCTAAGAGGTTTCCGGTTTCTTCTGATCAGGAAGCGTATCCGCAGGTCTGAGTGGCAATTATGGGGCCTTTGTTCAAGATGGAAGATGTCTCTAATACTTCGATCCTACAATCAGAATTACGACTTTGAGGAATTCTACATGATATTCCGATATCTGATTTCAAGCCATTTCTCTTACTTGCTGATGTAATCGCTCTGCTGTTCAACTGCACACCGTGTTCAAATCAATTCTTTCCAGGGGCGGCACCTACGAACCGAACTGAGCAAGGCGAACGTGTTTCTACCGGGCACTCAGCAAGTGAATGTCAGCCGCAAAGTTTCAACTCATCGTAATAGAAGCAAGGCCGCCAGTCACCTTAACCTGAACCGGATTACTCGCATCCAATGAAGCGTTACCTTAAACGCCGTGTACTCGTACTAGTACTGCAGTTAAGTGCAACCACCTGCTCTAGCGACACGTCACACCACTGGCACAGAAAATTGTTAAAATTATTAATTAAAAAAAATGTCCCGAGTGAATTTGCAGTATTCTTTCATTCATCACACGCTATTTAATTTTAGCCTTTGTCGTAGGTTTTTTTGTGGAAATTTGATTACCAGCTTCTTCTTCCAACATTGCAGTTGGTAATCGTTGCAGCTTCCTTGATTTCCGAAGTTAATGGTACCGCAGTACATTGCATATGATCTGCGGTAAACGAAAACCGCTGGTAGAAGGAAGACTAATGCGCGGAATGTTCATAGCGGCGGTTAGCTGAAAAAAAGCTTCTGTCGTGCGTAACATAGCGTGCCAGGCCGATGTGGGAGGCTGACAAGGCAAAGTGGTTAATCGTTTACGGGGTAAATTTCCACTCCTGATTTTTATTTAAGTTATTCACATTACATTACTATTTTCGGCATCACGCAATCTCGTCTTCAGCCATCCGTACACTTGTTCTCATTTATCGCAATCCGCATGAGTCATGCATATCATAATGGCATTCACAGATTTAATAATGTCCTAATCTGTAAGAGTTTAACACGCACATGGAGCCCTGCATGTCGCTGAAATCTTGGGTTGTCATTCAAATCTGACGTGGCAAGCAAAGCGCTAAAAAGTATTATTTAACAACAGTGCACGTGAGAAAGCGAAAAAAATGCTATGTATTGCCAACAGCCGCGTGTGTGCCAGTATTTTGTAATGTTACCTAATATCTGTCTTTGACTAAGTTATTTTACCTCACAACAACACTAGAGTTCAACATGCCGCCTACTGACCAAATAAAATCTCTTAACGTGTCATTAAATTCTACTGCAAACTACGTTTTCTTCTATGGCCTCCGCATACACTTCCCTCTGGCGAAGAATGGGTCGATAACAGCTTTCATTGTCCACTATGCGTACCTTCTCGTACAGCACGTCAGTATTGCAGTCTACTACTCACGAATCACTTCAAACAGAATCTTTAGTTCTATACTTTCTGGAATACTTATCATACATTAAAACGCTAGTACGCTGCCAGCTTAATCTTAAGCTAAACGTTATACATTTCTGTCGTATTCATTAAATGGTACCTGACCACTGTAAGTCTATTACCAATATTGGCATAACTTAAATGTCACAGGTTGTTGTTGTTGTGGTCTTCAGTCCTGAGACTGGTTTGATGCAGCTCTCCATGCTACTCTATCCTGTGCAAGCTTCTTCATCTCCCAGTACCTACTGCAACCTACATCCTTCTGAATCTGCTTAGTGTATTCATCTCTTGGTCTCCCCCTACGATTTTTACCCTCCACGCTGCCCTCCAATACTAAATTGGTGATCCCTTGATGCCTCAGAACATGTCCTACCAAACGATCCCTTCTTCTGGTCAAGTTGTGCCACAAACTCCTCTTCTCCCCAATCCTATTCAGTACCTCCTCATTAGTTATGTGATCTACCCATCTAATCTTCAGCATTCTTCTGTAGCACCTCATTTCGAAGGCTTCTATTCTCTTCTTGTCCAAACTATTTATCGTCCATGTTTCACTTCCATACATGGCTACACTCCATACAAATACTTTCAGAAATGACTTCCTAACACTTAAATCTATACTCGATGTTAACAAATTTCTCTTCTTCAGAAACGCTTTCCTTGCCATTGCCAGTCTACATTTTATATCCTCTCTACTTCGACCATCATCAGTTATTTTGCTCCCCAAATAGCAATACTCCTTTACTACTTTAAGTGTGTCATTTCCTAATCTAATTCCCTCGTATTGCTTTTGTTGATGATCATCTTATATCCTCCCTTCAAGACACCATCCATTCCGTTCAACTGCTCTTCGAAGTCGTTTGCTGTCTCTGACAGAATTACGATGTCATCGGCGAACCTCAAAGTTTTTATTTCTTCTCCATGGATTTTAATACCTACTCCGAATTTTTCTTTTGTTTCTTTTACTGATTGCTCAATATACAGATTGAATAACATCGGGGAGAGGCTACAACCCTGTCTTACTCCCTTCCCAACCACTGCTTCCCTTTCATGTTCCTCGACTCTTATAACTGCCATCTGCTTTCTGTACAAATTGTAAATAGCCTTTAGCTCCCTGTATTTTACCCCTGCCACCTTTAGAATTTGAAAGAGAGTATTCCAGTCAACATTGTCAAAAGATTTCTCTAAGTCTACAAATGCTAGAAACGTAGGTTTGCCTTTTCTTAATCTTTCTTCTAAGATAAGTCGTAAGGTCAGTATTGCCTCACGTGTTCCAGTATTTCTACGGAATCCAAACTGATCTTCCCCGAGGTCGGCTTCTACTAGTTTTTCCATTCGTCTGTAAAGAATTCGTGTTAGTATTTTGCAGCTGTGGCTTATTAAACTGATTGTTCGGTAATTCTCACATCTGTCAGCACCTGCTTTCTTTGGGATTGGAATTATTATATTCTTCTTGAAGTCTGAGGGTATTTCGCCTGTCTCATACATCTTGCTTACCAGATGGTAGAGTTTTGTCAGGACTGGCTCTCCCAAGGCCGTCAGTAGTTCCAATGGAATGTTGTCTACTCCGGGGGCCTTGTTTCGACTCAGGTCTTTCAGTGCTCTGTCAAACTCTTCACGCAGTATCGTATCTCCCATTTCATCTTCATCTACATCCTCTTCCATTTCCATAATATTGTCGTCAAGTACATCGCCCTTGTATAGACTCTCTATATACTCCTTCCACCTTTCGGCTTTCACTTCTTTGCTTAGAACTGGGTTTCCATCTGAGCTCTTGATGTTCATACAAGTGGTTCTCTTATCTCCAAAGGTCTCTTTAATTTTCCTGTAGGCAGTATCTATCTTACCCCTAGTGAGATAAGCCTCTACATCCTTACATTTGTCCTCTAGCCATCCATGTTTAGCCATTTTGCACTTCCTGTCGATCTCATTTTTGAGACGTTTGTATTCCTTTTTGCCTGCTTCATATACTGCATTTTTATATTTTCTCCTTTCATCAATTAAATTCAGTATTTCTTCTGTTACCCAAGGATTTCTACTAGCCCTCTTCTTTTTACCTACTTGATCCTCTGCTGCCTTCACTACTTCATCCCTCAAAGCTACCCATTCTTCATCTACTGTATTTCTTTCCCCCATTCCTGTCAATTGTTCCCTTATGCTCTCCCTGAAACTCTGTACAACCTCTGGTTCTTTCAGTTTATCCAGGTCCCATCTCCTTAAATTCCCACCTTTTTGCAGTTTCTTCAGTTTTAATCTACAGGTCATAACCAATAGATTGTGGTCAGAGTCCACATCTGCCCCTGGAAATGTCTTACAATTTAAAAACTGGTTCCTAAATCTCTGTCTTACCATTATATAATCTATCTGATACCTTTTAGTATCTCCAGGGTTCTTCCATGTATACAACCTTCTATCATGATTCTTAAACCAAGTGTTAGCTATGATTAAGTTGTGCTCTGTGCAAAATTCTACCAGGCGGCTTCCTCTTTCATTTCTTAGCCCCAATCCATATTCACCTACTACGTTTCCTTCTCTCCCTTTTCCTACACTCGAATTCCAATCACCCATGACTATCAAATTTTCGTCTCCCTTCACTATCTGAATAATTTCTTTTATTTCATCATACATTTCTTCAATTTCTTCGTCATCTGCAGAGCTAGTTGGCATATAAACTTGTACTACTGAAGTAGGTGTGGGCTTCGTATCTATCTTGGCCACAATAATGCGTTCACTATGCTGTTTGTAGTAGCTTACCCCCGTTCCTAGTTTCCTATTCATTATTAAACTTACTCCTGCATTACCCCTATTTGACTTTGTGTTTATAACCCTGTAGTCACCTAACCAGAAGTCTTGTTCCTCCTGCCACCGAACTTCACTAATTCCCACTATATCTAACTTTAACCTATCCATTTCCCTTTTCAAATTTTCTAACCTACCTGCCCGATTAAGGGATCTGACATTCCACGCTCCGATCCGTAGAATGTCACAGGTATACTTACAGAAATCAACAAAAGTATACATCCAGTAGGAAGGGAGAGGATTGTGCAATGTCTGGCGTACTATGAGTGTTATTGGGCCATTTCTGTTTGCGGTATACACGGGGTGTTTCATAAGTGATGGTCATTATTCAGGAATATGACAGGAATGATGACCTGAAACAAAAAAGTCAAGCAAAGATGGGCTCTGAAACGCGTACTTTAAAAGCTATGAGCTATTCTTGATCTTCCATACTGTGAAACAAATCTCTCATACTGCAGCCTCTTTGCTTTCCATATTTTGGAAAGTGACAGTACGGACCAAAACAAGAAAAAAGAAGTCCAGTGAACGTATGCTCTAAAATGCACACCTTCAAAGTTCTGAGCACCTTTTCATCTTCGCTACTTTGAAACACTGCGAGGTGCCGGGGCTAGCAGTGTGTTTAGCACTAAATTCAGCCAGAATTTGTATATGGAAATGATGCTGTAAGCCCCCCCCCCCCCCACTTTCCTAACTCAGACTTTTGCTGTTGCACATAGATTAAAAAAGAAACGCGAACTGATTGTAATCGACCCTGCAAGTGGAGTAGAGAAGACTTTGGCACTTGCAATAATTTAATTTGACAAAAAATTAATTTGACTGTGGAAAGTTTAATTAATGTCATGACAGACGAAAGGGCTGCTCTACCTGAGTACAGACTGAAAATTCTGTTCAAGATAACAACTGGATTTGTTCTGATTGAATTCAAAATGAAAAACATATGAAACATTTACAAAACGTCAATTCGATACACAGATAATTGCTGTGAAGGTGAAGTTGTCCATAAAATAGCTTGTGACATTTATGACCATGTGGTATGTGGAGCCAATTATTTGCAACTCAAATGTTACGAAAAACACCCAGCAATCCGACATTAATTGCTCTGCAACAGTGTTGAGAAGTCAGACGGTGAAAACTCAAGATAGAACCAAGATAGAAAGAACGGAAACAGGCGCGCTCTGCTGAGCTCTGATTATCGCGTAGCAAAATTTCCAAATCTGCCGGTGCTGCGGACGTACATTACCAGACTGTCTTCATTACTGCAAGGTCACGATCTGGCGTAACGGAGGCGATGGCTGATTGCTTCGGCGTCCCGTCGTGGTGATGATAATGTCGCGAGTATAGCCCGATGCTAATTATCGTGGCTTGGTTGTTCCAGACTAAAGACTTCCTAGCAGTTCAAATGCGCCTCTCAGGGAAACGAAGGAAGCTCGCCACACAGTCACTGACGGTACAGTGACTGATTTTAACAAGCGAAGTCACACAGTAACTCCGATATAGTCAACTTTAGCCAAAACTGCTCAAGACCGACAACATAGGCCATTATTTGTACGCGAACGCTCAATTGCCAACTGTACTCGGAAAGTTACGTTGAAGCCGAAACTTCAGCAACTTCGTCAGACAAGTACTACTAAACAGAACGATATTAGACAGCTAACGGAAGGCAGACTGTCAAGAACAGCGAGTGCTCAGTCTTGTAACCTACTCAGACCGAAAGGGGAGTCTAGACTCCCTCACAGATCACCCGTACAAGCCGAACCCAGTACATTACCGCCCCCACCACAGTGGCCGTGGTTAACTGTGCCCGCTGGCCGTTGTGGCCGAGCGGTTCTAGGCGCTTCAGTCCGAAACCGCGCGACCGCTACGGTCGCAGGTTCGAATCCTGCCTCGGGCATGGATGTGTGTGATGTCCTTAGGTTAGTTAGGTTTAAGTAGTTCTAAATTCTAGGGGACTGATGACCTCAGATGTTAAGTGCTGTAGTGCTCAGAGCATTTGAACCATTAACCGTGCCCATCAGCAACTTGATAACCGGTGGAAAATTCCACTCTATTGCCGAAGCACTTCTACAAGGCCAATGGAGGTACTTGGCGCCAATTTCTGCGCCAATTTTGCTACGTCACGGAGCTTTTCCCTGAGCAAGCTAATCATAGAAAACGCGGGAATTTTCCCACGAAAACTGCCTGGGAACTGATGTCGTTCGCACGCCTCGCTCGTAGCTCGCCAGAAGGTGTGTTTCGCGAAGAAACGGAGTATCTCACCCCAGGCGCTCCTTCAGAACCCACCATGGTGGTATCGCCCAACTCTTTTGACAACGTCGGCCTTGGTGCAACCTCCACCCCATTCAGGCAGTCCCTCACACCAGCCGACATAACCATTTCTTGACCAGCAGAACCCTCCTGTCATTCCGGACCACCCAGGCGACTAGAGACGCCGCGTTGGAAGGAACAACAACTCCTCACCGCATGCAATTAGAGAGGAAAACATTAATCTCTTCCGATTACTAGCATTCTCAGCTATACCTTCTCAAATCGAATTACTAAGAGTAAGACGATTGCTGTAAACATGAGAGGGACAGGCCACTGTGTGCATCGGAAAGGCATGCCACCTCTCAATACAACTCTTCTAACGAACAAGTGCTCGCAACTTTTAAGGTATGAATTTTAGAGCACATGTTTACGGGACATTTTTTCTTGTTTTTGTCCATACAACCACTTCCCAAAGTATGGAAAGCAAAGTGCTTGCAGTAGAACAGATTTGTTCCACGATATCGAAAATCAAGAATAGCTCACAGCTATTAAGGTATACGTTTTAGAACCCTTGTTTACTTGCCTCTTTTGTTTCGGATGAACATTTCTGTCATATCTCTGTATATTGACCATTAGTTGTGAAACACCCTGTATAAATGATGTAGAGGATAATGCCGCAACGCACAAAGTATACAATCTGCATATAAAAATGGACGTGCGCCAAACTATTGCATTAGCCTTGTTAGCGATTATCGAAGAAAACCGAAGAATATCGCAAAAAAGTTTCTGGACTCGTCTACGGTTATAACAGCGAATTGCTGGTGGAGAACGCAGCATACGCTGCAGTTGAGAATGACGAACAAAATGTACTACAAATCACTTTTGGCAAAAATTATGTTATAAAATACGCCATTAACAAGTTACTTACATCATCTGCCCCCGGCTTCGCTGCTCTTGCTCTCTCTCTAATTTTCCTACTCTCCACATTGTACATCTTGCGCATATTAAAAAAAAAATTGGCATTACATTTACGTCAGTAGGTTCGTCCTGACGCATTTCAGTTTTGTCAAACATGCCTGATAGCGCCTCGGCTTGATAATGTTTATTGTGATAATTCTTGCTTTTGATGTTATATAAACACTGGTCCTCCTTAACTGAATGTTTTAAGACACCCATTTATTCAGGTAACCACTAGCTGGCTATCCTGTTATCTTTGTAGTGTGAGCCGTACTGAGCTACTGAGCTGTGTGGGAATCAGCCAGTGACATACACTACAGCCTTGGATTCATATGTCCACGTTCAATAATAAATAATACTGAGTATTGCAAAGAGCACTTCTGTTAAGTTAATGAGGAACTCACAGAATCTTCTAAAAATCATAAGGCAAAAGAAAAAGAAGAATGCAGAAGCCACAGGAAAAACTGCTACCTTCCTTTTGGTAGTCCACAACTCTATCCATAACGCGACAGTTTCAATACGCCAACTTCATCTAAATTTTGATACAGGGTGTTTCAAAAATGACCGGTATATTTGAAACGGCAATAAAAACTAAACGAGCAGCGATAGAAATACACCGTTTGTTGCAATATGCTTGCGACAACAGTACATTTTCAGGCGGACAAACTTTCGAAATTACAGTAGTTACAATTTTCAACAACAGATGTCGCTGCAAGTGATGTGAAAGATAGAGAAGACAACGCAGTCTGTGGGTGCGCCATTCTGTACGTCGTCTTTCTGCTGTAAGCGTGTGCTCTTCACAACGTGCAAGTGTGCTGTGGACAACATGGTTTATTCCTTAGAACAGAGGATTTTTCTGGTGTTGGAATTCCACCGCCTAGAACACAGTGTTGTTGCAACAAGACGAAGTTTTCAACGGAGGTTTAATGTAACCAAAGGACCGAAAAGCGATACAATAAAGGATCTGTTTGAAAAATTTCAACGGACTGGGAACATGACGGATGAACGTGCTGGAAAGGTAGGGCGACCGTGTACGGCAACCACAGAGGGCAACACGCAGCTAGTGCAGCAGGTGATCCAATAGCGGCCTCGGGTTTCCGTTCGCCGTGTTGCAGCTGCGGTCCAAATGACGCCAACGTCCACGTATCGTCTCATGCGCCAGAGTTTACACCTCTATCCATACAAAATTCAAACGCGGCAACCCCTCAGCGCCGCTACCATTGCTGCACGAGAGACATTCGCTAACGATATAGTGCACAGGATTGATGACGGCGATATGCATGTGGGCAGCATTTGGTTTACTGACGAAGCTTATTTTTACCTGGACGGCTTCGTCAATAAACAGAACTGGCGCATGTGGGGAACCGAAAAGCCCCATGTTGCAGTCCCATCGTCCCTGCATACTCAAAAAGTACTGGTCTGGGCCGCCATTTCTTCCAAAGGAATCATTGGCCCATTTTTCAGATCCGAAACGATTACTGCATCACGTTATCTGGACATTCTTCGTGAATTTGTGGCGGTACAAACTGCCTTAGACGACACTGCGAACACCTCGTGGTTTATGCAAGATGGTGCCCGGCCACATCGCACGGCCGACGTCTTTAATTTCCTGAATGAATATTTCGATGATCGTGTGATTGCTTTGGGCTATCCGAAACATACAGGAGGCGGCGTGGATTGGCCTCCCTATTCGCCAGACATGAACCCCTGTGACTTCTTTCTGTGGGGACACTTGAAAGACCAGGTGCACCGCCAGAATCCAGAAACAATTGAACAGCTGAAGCAGTACATCTCATCTGCATGTGAAGCCATTCCGCCAGACACGTTGTCAAAGGTTTCGGGTAATTTCATTCAGAGACTACGCCATATTATTGCTACGCATGGTGGATATGTGGAAAATATCGTACTATAGAGTTTCCCAGACCGCAGCGCCATCTGTTGTTGAAAATTGTAACTACTGTAATTTCTAAAGTTTGTCTGCCTGAAAATGTACTGTTGTCCCAAGCATATTGCAACAAACGGTGTATTTCTATCGCTGCTCGTTTAGTTTTTATTGCCGTTTCAAATATACCGGTCATTTTTGAAACACCCTGTATGTACTGTATGAAAATACCTAAAGGCTGTAACCCAGATGTCATTATTTGATGTTAACTGTAACAAATTTTACCAAAAACTACACACTTATGATAAATCAACAATGCGCTGTAGCGCTCAAACACCATGTTTTCATAGCGTACAAATTATGGTACGAGAAGCATCAAATACAAGAAGCCTTTAAGTACCGCTATGTAGTAAAATTTGAAATTTTCCCGGCGAATCAACTGTTCAAAAAGATTTCGGGCTCGCAGCCGGTCGTCGTAAACTTCATTGCACGATATTTTGGCTGGACAACTGCCAGCCATCTTCAGGTGAGCCGAACGAGGACTAACGCTATGTAGTTTCCCGCCATTTTGTTATAACAAATAGTAAACCGTTTCCGAGAAATTCTCTCTGTGTCGGTGTTTTGCAGGTGCCTATAATACAAAAACCGCCCAATACGGAGGTCAGCTGCATATGAGTTAATCGAATGTCGTGTCTCCTAATTTCTACTTGTGACGAAAAGTAATGTTACACCTCAGTGGCGATGTTCATCGACTACAGTCTCGTTCACGAACGCTTTCACGTCCCATGAGAGGACTTCTTAAGGCTGCTTGCGAAACATAAATGTAGGTGTAGATGCGAGCTCCGAACAGCTACCATCTGTCACCGCTGGAACCGTGCACGGGAGGACAGAGCATTCCGAACGCGGTAGTCCCGTTCACATCGACGTATAACGGTCTGAAAATTGGTGTCGTATTCGATACGGAAGGTGTTCACTTTAACATCGGCCTCAGGAATCCAGAAATGAAGTTTATACTAAATTCCCCGTCTATGTCGGGGTCACTAGCGACGTGACGATGAAGAGGTCGAGAAACTGAGCGTGACGTGTTGAAGAACAACCAGATATAATTGCAGTGCATTAAACGCTGTAGCATATTACTCGGAGAAAAGAGAAAGTTTGTGGAGGACGAAATAAGAGCAAAATACGCTCATTAAATATCAGACAGTTTTTTTTTTTCAAACATACACTTGCAATGCAGTGTTTCACTGCAGTGTACGCTCATGGTTATTTTGCGAACAGAAAAGAAGAAGAGGGAAGAACAGGGGCTCAACAGATCCCAGCTTAGCATCCGACATGTTGTGAGCAAACAAGTTGGGGAAGCTATCGTGCGTGTCTGGCGATTTGCCACTGGCCTCATGTTACCACAGCGTGCCGTTCACATTGTGGGATCAGGTGTCTCCGGGTAACAGAAACTGTTGACGATCGAACTCAGCTTCTGTTCAAACACTGGCAAGTGTGCCATAACAGGCTAAGCCACAGAACCAGAACTCAGTCCCACCTGCGGAATGTCCAGCGTGTGGAAAACATTATCGGCTGTGAAAAGGACCTGTATCCGATACAACTACTTTTGGATTTGTCCGCGATACTTGATCCACGGGATGTTACAGCGTCATCGTGGGTAAGAATCTCAGCGCAACGAGGTAGACAGAATTGCAGTAAGGATATCGACCAAAGATCCAACTGGCATCCATCGATTAAGGTGTGTCTAAGCTGAGATGCAAGCAGCTGAAAACAGTTATCCACCACCTGTGTATCAGCGAATATGAGTCAGCTTACAAGAAGAGCTGACATGGAACCAAAAATAATGACTTCGCTAAAAAGAAAACTAAATTAATTCGCAAAATAACGGCAGTCTGACGGAAAGGTAGAACTCAAAATCTGCTGCTGGGAGCACTGAATACCGTTTTGTTCCTCCCCATGAGCGCTTGGATCTTGTTTACAAAGTTTTCGAGACGTTGCTGCTTAGACCTGGCCCTCTTAGAAACATCCAGCGTGGGAACTTGGTACTCCGACGACATAAAGCAGGTGTCAGTTACCCCAAGGATGTTCAATTGGTTTTATGTCATCAAATACCCCCTGACAACCATTTCGGTTGATTCGTGCCGCCTAGGGGAAGAGATGTTCACGAGGTGCGTGCTGTGTCCATTATCGTCTTAAGGAAAGAGACCGTCGCCTAAATGTTAACTATGGGGCTAGGCAATATGTTGGATCGTACTGTCCCGAAAATTCATAGCCCACAAATTACTGTTCACAGCAATGAAAAGCGTCAGAGCTACGTACGTGATACTGCCACAAAACACGGCTGTTCCATAACCCTGCTGGATGAATCCGTGGGACGACACACGTGACACTTGGATCGGTACCTAGCCAGCGTCCATACTTTGTACGCCCATCATCATTCGTGCATTACTTGGTGAAGTGTGCACGGTTTTGTTGATGCAGGTTCCATTCCAGGAGTTTCCTTGCCGCCTTCTTCGCGCATCATGGTTCTGGGGGATTCGTATTGATGAGGTACGTCATGGTCGCATAGGCGCCACGCCGGCCGCGGTGGTCTAGCGGTTCAGGCGCTCAGTCCGGAACAGCGTGACTACTACGGTCGCAGGTTCGAATCCTGCCTCCGGCATGGATGTGTGTGATGTCCTTAGGTTAGTTAGGTTTAAGTAGTTCTAAGTCCTAGGGGACTGATGACCACAGATGTTAAGTCCCATAGTGCTCAGAGCCATTTGAACCATTTGAACTGTGGTGTCACCGCCAGACACCACACTTGCTAGGTGGTAGCTTTTAAATCGGCCGCGGTCCGCTAGTATACGACGGACCCGCGTGTCGCCACTGTCAGTAATTGCAGACCGAGCGCCACCACACGGCAGGTCTAGAGAGACGTACTAGCACTCGCCCCAGTTGTACAGCCGACTTTGCAAGGAACGGTTCACTGACAACTACGCTCTCATTTGCCGAGACGATAGTTAGCATAGCCTTTAGTTACATTTGCTACGACGTAGCAAGGCGCCGTATTCAATTTATATTGATATTCTATTAATGTATCATCAAGAGCGATGTTCTACAAATGTGGATTAAAGTTAAGTATTCCAGAAGCTACGTACTTTTCTTTATAGCATTCATTACGTATCCTGTTTCAGACCTCACGCCAGCCTGCGTGAGTTTAAGCGCGTGCCTTTCGGCTTCCTCTCATTGTGTCTAGGCTGTCTTGTCTAGACACAACATGAACCATAGGCGCCACATCGGTCTTGTGGAGATGCTGTCGACACACGTCTCCCATAATTTCTAGGTAGCAGCCATCAGCTGGTGGCGGCCACCACAGGGGAGGTCTTCAGCGTCTTGTGTCTCACGACAGATGACAGCGGCTGAATGTTCGAAGGACGTTGCTGAGGTGTACGGTAATTTGCTGGTAACTACACGTGCCGGCAGTCCTTCTTTCCGTAGAGCGACATTGTACAATGTAAGCTTGAATAAACCCAGCCAGGCATGTTAAGAGATTGAATATTCATCGTAAGACAGTTCACTCCACTGAACTGTCACGCCAATGTAGCCGCTTCCCATGCAGCAGGCTCACCACTACCCAGCTTGCGTACTGTTCGTGCATAGCTCAGCAATTAGATAAACTAATGTGCTTTATTATAATCAGTACGAATGTTTTCGTCTAGAATACAAATTCCCGGTCCTGAAGAAGTAGATGACGAAAATATCCACGTTTCGTTGTGTATCGACACCCATGCACGTGGATTTGAATACCTACGTGACGTGCATATAGTGAACAAGTTACCTGTACTAATTAACGGTTATTACGGTCGACAAGTCATACGGTCCTAGTTACAGGTTGCGAATGCAACGGCTTCCAGAGATAACAAAAAATTTGTATTCAAAATTTCATATGATCACTGACGGAATTTAAGAAATTAAAATGCTGTCGCAATCCACTCATTAATACGCACAATCTTATGTTAACCGTTTAAACATTATAAGTGTTCAGGTTAGGAGATGTGCACATGTCTTGGAACGCTGGAACTCACGGCATGCAAATTACCCAGGCTAGATTCATCCAGTAGCTGAGATTGAGAACTCTTAGTGATTTGCAATACATTTTATATCATATACTGCATTTTCGCTGTTCCTGCAATAAAACTTCAGCATCATGCCTGACGTTTCAGTTAATTGCCACTTCGCTACAAACTCCATTCACAACATATGTTGCAAACAGTATTTACATATACCATTGAATGTAGCTGCAAATTTATTTCATTTACGACACATAGTTCAGTAGATATGACGTCGTAAACTTCGAGATGCGTGAGAACCTAGCTTTTCTTCAAATGAATCTGTTGTGTAGGCGTATATAGGAGCTTGATTGGTTCTAAAGCATCTTGTATGTTCCTACAGTCTGTCAACTTCGACACCTTTTGTACACCACAGCGTCATCGGCAAACAACTGCAGATTACCGCCAACCCTGCCCGCCAGATCATTTATGTATACAGAAAATAATAGCTGTCCTGTCACACTTCCCAGGGGCACTCCGCATCATACCATAGCTATTCTTTAAATAGCAGATGCGACGGGGGAGCTTAATGGAAGTTTTGGAAATGGCATTATACAACACCACAATTTAAGCAGGATCTTTCGGTGTTATGTAACGCCTGTAGTACACAACAACCAAAAATATTTTGTGGAAATGATGTTCGATGGAGTGAGAGAACTAAGGCTAGGCGAACTAGGAAGATTTTATCACAAACACAGAGTTACTGAAATGCTACTATTATAAAAAAAAGTAAGACAAAATTAAAAAGCGTGTACCGATGTTTTGACTGTCTGGCAAATGAGGACTGTCGTCAAGAAGAAAGTGAAAGAGAAACAGAAACCGAAAAAAATGGACTATTATTTTCCAAAAGTGAACTGTAAGCAAGTGATACGAAATTTTGTGTACAGAGTGTTGAGAAACAGTCTTAAAATTTTGTAAGTGTGTGGCAGGAGGCTAAGAAATAACTGTGAAGAAAAGAATTCGATAGGTTGCGCTCGCAAATTCCAGCCATCCGCCAGAGACAGTGTCGTCAAACGTGTTCGTCGTTTGGTTTCCTAGAACCGAACAAGAGAGCAATACAGAAATTGGACGTGGGACGGTATCGAGGCTCGAACCGGAGCCAAACGCTCAGTCGTCTCGTGCGCTATCGTCTACGCTATGAGAACAACTCAGACTAATTGTATCTGGCGAGCTACCTGAATGTGCGCCCGTAATGGCCTGATTGGCAAACTCCAGCGCTAATTGATTCGGAAACGTCTTGTCATAGCGACATTTTTCCCTTAACAATTACTGTTCTGCCGTGCCTACCCGGCAGTACCGATAAAACCTTTCCAGACTAATTCTGACCACCCCGTATAAGTTGTCAGTGTTCAACGAGTAGCTCGTAAGTGATAAAGTGGGCTTTCAAATGTGATAGGCACTTGCTTGTAAATAAAGTAAACAGCTGTTTCCGGTAAACACGTCTGTATTTTTTATTATCCTTATTTTTCGGTTAACAACGCTCTCTACGGTTTGCAAAAAATCAGATATTCGTGAGCTTAGTGAATTTAGAAAACGGTTTCCCATAACAAACCGTAAGCTATAGAACTAGCGTCTCAGCAGAATTTTTCAACTCCATTTTTCAGCCGTTTGCATGGTTCACAACATTTACATCACATTCATAAAGTGATACGTCTAGTATTATAGCCATGTATACAGACAGGTGTTTCACCATAAATAGCAATGTAAGCACGTCATTTCAGGCCATATACTCGTTGAAAGGTGAAGGTTTCTTCTCTGTGTCTCTAACTACGTCGATTATTTAACAAAGCACACAGTTGTAAAGCTAAATTTTGTCTATAGTACTCACTTCTTAATAACACTTCGTTACTACTATTCATATTCTGTATCTTATCGTATTTATTTTTGTCATTATGTTGGTATTATTGTCTCAAGAGTTTAGACAAGGAGACTAATCCCAGAAGAGTCTTGTTTTACTTCAAGTTATGTAAGAAGCAGTTATTACGTCTATAGATCTGTTTTTCATTTACCTGCAATTTTTCAATCTATTCTTGTTGGGCAATAGGTTTCTGAAAGGTCATGAGATTTCCTCTAGCTGTCTTCCGCCAGCTGAAGCCACAGACCCTTCTTTTATTCCGGTGGTCCGGGAAGGCTGCTCTCTCTAGTTCATGCTGCTGAACCCATTTTCCCACTTTCTGCACCTTTCCCATTGCTTTCAATCGAAGAGAATCGGCTTTCTGCATCACATTTTATTTTTTTGCGAGTACGTATTGACTGTGAGTATTATCTTCATCCAAAGAGGCCTGAAATTCGTTGTCTTCGAACTTTTTCGGTGGTTTCCCGCGCTCGTCGTTCCTCACGTCAGAATCATTTTTTTTTACTTTATTGTTATTTTAATACCTGTACAAATCAGGTAGGCTGGCAGCGGCACACTACGCCGCTCTTCAGCCATAGTGTTGACAATAGTATAAGAACGGAGAATGAGAATGAACATAGTGACGGGCAAAAGAGAGAGGTCACAGAGACACAAAAAACACGGAGTCGTTCACACGTGACGATAACAACACTGAAAACACGTTGGCACGGCGCACAGAACACTGATGAATCCGACGGCACAAGTGAACGTAGTAGTGGGACGGCGGACACCAAAAACACTAAACGACGTCACACACACGAGACACAGAAGGCGATGATCTCCGGCGCGCGAATGTTCACTATGCGTGTGTGAGTCCGGGGACCTGCCAAGAGAGGAGGAGGAGGAAGGGGAGTGGGAGAGCGAGAGGGGAGAGCAGGGATGCCACGGGCAGGGGAGATAGGGGGGAGGGAGGAAGGGGGAGGGGAAGCCCAGGGGAAGAGGGGTGGAGGGATGGGATGGGGTAAAAGGAAAGAGAAGGGAAGAGAAGAGAAGGGAGGGAGGGTGCCGAAAGGAAAGGACACTGGAAGTGGGGGGTGGGGCAGGATCAAAGTTGATAGGTGGGGTAGATGGAGGGGACGAGGACATCATCAGGGAGGGGGAGCTGGCGGAAGCCACCTTGGGAGAGGGTAAGGAGGGTGGAGAGATGGAGACTGGGTGGGACGTGGGAATACAGGCGCGGCAGCGAGCGGTCAGAATCACCAGTTCTGAATTTTTTGAACCACTCGAAACACTGTGTCTTCCCATGAGCATGTTCACCGAAAGCTTCGCCAAGGATTCGATGCAATTCTGAAGCAGTTTTCTTCAAACGATAACAGAAAACCAATGCTGTCCGCAAACTGTAGCTTATAGGCACAAAATTCGACAGGTTTAGGGGTTCGAAACAGATGTCGATGTTCGCAACTTGGGTTACTGTTTGTTGACATTCGCCGTCAGCCGTTACAGGAAGCAGCTGGGGGTCACGGGGTCTATACTGACGGCTAGCACCATATGTAGGGCAATTCCGGTTTCATACTTCTACACCTGGTATACTCGTCAAAGATGGTCATCTGTGACAGTGCAGAACCGCTATTCACCGCTCAGTAGAATGTAACGCCTTTCGTCAGCAGACTATGCTTCCCGACCACGACAACACTCCAAACAAAGCCGTCTGTGTTGTTGTGTTAACGGCAGCCTACGGGTGCGATGGTAATTCCCTGGTCCGGCTGCAGCTTGTTCCTGGCCCGTGGTGCCGCACGACACAGATTGTTGCAGGGGATGCATTGCTTCTTCTCGGACGGCAGGCGCAGACGCGAAGGTATTGCGATGTGATTGGTGCATAAAGCCGTCGGCACACGGACCGTGCATCTGAACGTTGAGCGTGGCGAGTTTCTGACGCCATAGCGTCGTATAGCACGTTCGGGAGTCTTTCCGAACGTGCAGAGCAATATCTGGCATGTCAGATATTCTGAGCGTGCGTCTGAGCGTTGAGCAATGAGATGGCACAATGTAACCTACGTCACACGCACGCCGTCTCCCTTCAGTACAGAGTTGTGAGGCGCCATATTGGCATTCATTTCAAGCCTATATGTATACATGCCGTTTCTGAGCACCAGAAAATTGAGAATCACTCGAAAACCCGTTGTTAACTGTGGGATTCGTTCCTATAAAATAATGAGAAACATCATATTCGTGGCAAAAGAATTACTGTAACTTGCGTATTATGAGAGTAGGCTATTTAAAGGCAGCGACACACTGAAGATACACCCAAAACGTGTTGTTTTTGGTACAACTTCATATAATTAAATTTCAGTTAGTAACATATCTACGATTAAGACTTTCAGCAACGGTTAACATACAATAATTGGAGGTTCGTGGAGTGTTGTTCGCGTAGCGTGATGAGTAGTGTCAGTGTCCTGAGCAGAGGTGTCAGTGAGGGGGTGGCGGTTCGCGTCTTGACGCTTCTATATTTTTTTCCCTTAACATTCGCGTTTTATTCGGTTCTGATACTTTATTATTAGTTTAATATAACTATATAATATTTGATGTTATGTAAACCATTTTTGAGGGTGACTTTCATCTGTTGGCTTAATCTACAGGGCAGCTTGCGCTACTTCTATAAAGATATTTTGCTCCTTTTTCTTTTACGCTTCGTAATTCACATATTGCAAAGATTGTGCTACTGGGTAGGAACAGTGCTCATGTAAGACTGACCTTGGGGTTTTACTAAACTGTGGGAATGATGAAATAACCAAGAACCAAATTAGTACCGCACTGTTTGTAATGGAACTTTTATAAGCCTGTGTCCTTATTGATTGGACATGGTATTTTCCTTTTCGTGAACGATGGAGGAAATGTGCGTTTTAATAGAGCTAACGTGGGAATTTTTCGCGCCCGTTAAGTAAACAGTGTGATTTACGAACTGGAAACATCCCACAACTGCCGCTGGAGTGCGTCGCGATAGCGTATACCACGTTGGAGCCCACGTACCGTATGCACAAGTCGCACCGTTCCTGAGCGTTCAGGAGCACGTGGAAATTGGCACGCTCAACGTTAACGTTGGACAGCACGGTCCGTGTGCCGACGGCTTTAGGCTGCGTTCACACTGCCGGCCGGGCCGAGCCGAGCCTGGCCGGGCCGCCGCCCGCTTTGATATCAGACACGTGGTTCTGAATTGCAGTGTTCACACTGGCGGCCGGGCCGCGCCGACACGGCGTGAGCCACCCGGAGCCGAGCCGGCGACATCCCGAGTGTTTAATACTGGCGGCGCGAGCCTGCGGAGCAGCACTACAGCTTCTGCAGTACGCGCATCACTCGTCTCCCTTCTGTGTGACTGCACACGTCTTTTATCTTAAGATGTTACCTCACATTTCACAATCAGTGAGGACAAATTACGTTTACCATAATGATACATGCGAAATTACTTTTATCTAATTTGTTTAATCTACCGTATTTACACGCATTTACAACAATAGCTTGAAACCTTCCCACAAAATTTTCTTATAATGGCAATAATTTGAAACGACAATTACAATCGTGCTAAGTGTAACCTTGGACATAGAGCCAAGTGTAACCTCCCCACAAAATGTAGAAAGACAATAATTTGAATGTTAACAAGAATAGAACCTAGTGTAACCTCCCAGCAAATAAAATAATTTATTGACACTGACAATTAAATGAGAACCAACAATCTGAGCCATGTATAACCTCCCTACAAAATGTAAGTCAATTCAATAAATGAATAAAATCTCAGTGACAATGAAAACACAAATAGGCCGAAATGTCGATCTTTAGGCCCTGATTAACTCAAATTCTTACCTCAATAAAACTGCATCTGCTCTTATTTTTCGCCATAGCTTGGAGGAAATGCATCGCAAATATATATATATTTTTTTGAATTTAAGGGAAACTTTTCTTTAAGGAAATGCAAGGGAAATATTATTGCAAAAAAGGATTGTTTGTTAAAAATGCTTAGTTTGAAAACAAATTATTATTGGGGCAATTCTTGAACAAATTAATTACACTTAAGATCCATTACAATACATTATTAGCTGAGCGCAAAGCTGCTTCATTACCTTATTTAAAAATATACCTCGTCCTGAATCTTGACCAGAGCCATGTCCGCGCCCGCCTACTCCTCACACACAACTCCGACTGTCTCTCGCGTACTAGTAGCACAGACTGCCTACATGCAACTGCTTCGCAACAAACTGCACTCTCGCGCGCTATTACTCTCTCGCAACTGAACTGACTACATGCTCTCTGGTCAGAGATTCTGTGCAATGCCTCACCATCGCTGCGTACGCGTTTCATAACCCTCCACTGGGGGGGGGGGGGGGGGGGGGGGCAAAAATTTGGCAGCGATGGTGAGTCATTTGGACTTGCCAATCGCGGCAAAATTTTTTCTAACTAATTAACTTTACAATTACAAAGAATATTCAGATGTAGAACGTGAAATAAATATGGTGCACATGCACCGAGTACAAAATATTTCAGACAAAGACAAAAATATATACAATAAGTACAAAACATATTACATAAGTGCACACGCACTAAAGTATTGAACATATCTTTCTACAACAAACAAACAAATCAAGGAGTGTAATAAAGTGCACATGCACTATAGAAGTCTTTAGTAATTTCAGGATAACTGATCTCATTAACAAAAGAAAAGAAGTGCACACGCACTGTATATGACTTTTTCATTTCACAATAATTAGGGAAGGAATAGGAAGGATTGCGTCATGGTTGTAGCACTTAGGTTGCACGCAGCTGCACTGAAAGTCCATATCTTTCCACAGAAATACAACACCAAGTGAGACAATTTGCAGTTCTTTTCCCAGAAGTATTTATCAGCGTATCCAAGACACTGAAATGTCGTAGTAATATTCCCAGTTATCATTTTAGCAGTACATCAGGTACACCAAACAGTGGGACCATAATAACGTCTTCATCGCTCACGGTGGTGGACAGCATGTCGTGTCAACACCATGCTTTTACAAGGCACACCAACGCAGAATTAGTGCAAAACGAAATATAGTGCTCCATGATCATGAGGATAGACAGGACAAAGGGATATTACAGTAATTCCGGGTAGTTAGCTCAGAAAGTGAAGGACATTAAGTCACATACAAGTCGTCATTAGTAATTACCTTAGTAGTTTGCGGCATTCATAGCCCAACTATTGAACATTTCTGTACCATAAATGTAGTATTACAGAAAAATGTTCATAAAATTAAATTATTGGCATCATGGGTAATCGTATTACAATAAACAGTGGCAGTCCTTGGCCAGTTACAAAGCATATTTAGTATGACAGAATAATGTTAATTATTGGCACTCAGTGGCCAGCAAGTATTGAATAGTACAAAACATTTTTAATTATTGGCAGTCATTGGCCAGTTACAAAACATGAGAAGTCATCATTGAAAACAGGAGCTAATTAATGGCATAATTATTAACAATTCATTTAGTTACATTAATTATTGGCACTCAGTGTCCAGCAAGTATTAATTAGTACAAAATATTTTTAATTATTCAGTATTATCATCAGAAGTCATCATTGAAAACAGGAGCTAATTAATGGCATAATTGCTAACAATTCATTTAGTTACATTAATTATTGGCACTCAGTGTCCAGCAAGTATTAAATAGTACAACATTTTTCATCATTCAGTATTATTCAGAAATCTCTTAATTCATTATAAAAATCAGTTAATTACAGTCATAGCATTAATAATCAGTATACTCAGAAATCTCTTAATTCATTATTAAAAATCAGTTAATTAGTCATAGCATTAATAATCAGTATTACTCAGAAATCTCTTAAGTCATTATTAAAAATCAGATAATTACAGTCATAGCATTAATAATCAGTATTACTCAGAAATCTCTTAAGTCATTATTAAAAATCAGATAATTACAGTCATAGCATTAATAATCATACACATTATAATTAGTCTCATTACAATAAACAGTGCAGTTATTAGCCAGTTACAAAACACATTTTTAAGAAGTCATTACTGAAGTGACATACTATTCAGAGCTGATCAGTATTATTCAGAATTCTCTTAAACTAGTAGCATTATTCGGGACTGGTAATACATTTTTTTTGTTTGTTTTTGTGCTAGCAATGCATTGCTTTGGGTAATTATAAGAGAAAGCAAGAAGAGAAAAAAGAAAAAAAATTGGTTCTGGGTTGTTCCTGTAAATGAAAAATGTGTAACGTCATTCGTCATGAGTCAGCTGTAGCAAGGTTGTGAAACAAAAAAAATGTAAGTGCTAGTACAGGTATAATAAGTAACAGGTTTAGTAAGTATCATGAAAAGCTTCTGCTGGAAAAAATACAAAATGGATTATTGAGCTGAAAGAAGAAACGTATACTATGCTGAAAAGTAGTGAACTTCGAATTAACAGGTAGTGAAATGTGTATAAAAAATATGTTCCATAGCTGTCCTTTCCAAAACCTTCCGTCATCCTACTATGCAATATAACACCTGCTGTCAAAGCAAACTGCAACAAATACTTAAATAACTACATAGCATAAAGACATAAACTTCAACATCATCCTCATCTGTAAAGAAAAAACTTCATTATTCATCACTTCATTATTCATAACTCCATCATTATCATCACCTGTAAAGAAAAACTTCATTATCCATAGTAGCACATTCTTCATCATTATTCATCAGCATTCATTATCATCTGCAAAAAAATATCACTTCATTATTCATTATACAATTATTCCTTATTTCTATCATATTTCATCACTAAAACTAAGATGTGTAGTTCTGTCTGACAGCCTGCATCAATCGCTTCGTATTCTGAAAGAAAAAATTAGTTAAGACTGCTATTCTGCGATGTGTATTGTATATTCTTGTTAATGCTTGTTAATTCTGATCCATTTACTCTTCTTCATAAGGTTTTTGTATCCTCTTTCGTCTAATCCGTAGTTGAAATTCCCATTTCCGTTTATTTTATTTCATTTACGTATCATTTCTTTCTGAAATTGATGAACAAAGATTAATGTCTTGCATTTACATCATATACTCACTAAATAATTACTGATTAACGGTAACAGAATTAAGCATACAGCATAACATGACAGAAAACGTAATATGTCAAAAGCATAGACAGTGTTCAAAGGCAAATAATGTACACGGAATATCACAATGCAGCAGCAAAAAAATGTAAAATAGTCACGATGTTGAAATATCATAGGGCAAAAAATGTCAAAGTCAACTGGTGTGTTATACCTTAACTATTTCACAGTGCATACAAGCAAAACACGAAAATAATCGTACAAACATAAAAATGGAAAATGTGCACGTTCTGATGTGTAACGACAAGAAAAGCGACCTGCTAACCTTACCTTGCCGGGCACTTGCCAAGAAAAATACGTTAATCATCAGTAAGTAGTCATGTGAGTATAATTGCATAAGAGGTCATAAAAAATTAGGAAATGGCGTTACTGTGCGATAAATCATAAAGTATGTTCATTCAATAAAGGGTTTGATGTTGGAGACGTGGTGATTGCCTTTACTTTTTTTCGTTCTCAAAGTTTCGACGTGTACAACATTGGGGTGAGGAATGCTGCGAATCCGATATGGACCTGCGTATAGAAGTTCAAATTTACTGCACTTACCTTTTATTCTGCTGGATAAATAGTGTGTACGTACTAATATCTTCTGTCCAACGTGAAAGTCTCGACGTGTACAAACCTGTTTTTGCTGTCTTCTCCGGCGTTCTGCGGCACGTTTCATGTTGTTCAGCGCAATGTCAATTATTTCACGGTGTCGTAGTCTATGAGATCTAGGAAAGTTTATTAATTCTTTAATTTTGTTTGGTGGTTCAACGTTTTTAAGTATAACAGACGGAGATAGCATAGTGGATTCATTTGGAATGGAGTTAATTACATCCTGGAATGAGTGTATGTGTGTGTCCCAATCAATATGTCTTTTATGGCAGTAAATTCTACACAGTTTACCAATTTCTTTCATTAATCGTTCACAAGGGTTCGAAGAAGCATGGTACTTGGATATATAGATCGGAGAAATGTTTCTAGCTCGTAACATACGTGTCCATATTGCAGATCGAAACTGTGGTCCATTGTCAGAAATTACTTTCATCACATGCCCTACATGAAATAAAAAATGCTTTACAAATGCTTTTGAAACAGTTTTGGCAGTAGCTTTGCGTAACGGAGTGAAGGTAACAAATTTTGAAGTGAGTTCAACAGCGACAAAAATGTAGCAAAAACCTCTATTAGTTCTCGGAATCGGACCAAAAATGTCTACTGCGGCCATATGTCTTAATTTAACAGGTATAATGGGATATAATGGAGGAATATGTGAAGTTGTGTCTGACTTAGCTTTCTGGCAAATTTTACATGACGCTAAAACTCGTCGAATACGTTTCTCCATGTTGTTAAAATAACAGTTCTGTCTCAGTATAAGAAAACATTTTCTTGCTCCGTAATGTGCGTAGCTTAAATGAGTATACCAGATTAATTTGTTAACCAGTTCGTCGGGAATGCATAATAACCAATTGTTGCTGTCAGGGTGAGAGCGGCGAAATAGAATGTTATTGCGTACAGTGTAATGGTGTCTAATCGTAACATTATTCTTATCTCGCCAAAGGTGTTTAATTTCTTTCCACACATTGTCTTTACTCTGCTCTTTTGCTATGTCCTGTAATGACGACGAAATAAAATTTTCAAATGCAACTTGCTGAATGTACATGACGCTGAAATTTGCTTTGCAGAAATTGGTTGCGACGTCTTGCTGATTGTTGCTGAGAGAACGAGATAGTGCGTCTGCTACAACATTTTGTGTGCCGGGAATGTGAACTATTGTAAAATTAAATTCCTGTAAATACAGCTTCCATCTGCTTAGTCTGTCATGAGTGAATTTAGCTGAAAGTAAAAATTGTATCGCTCTGTGATCTGTGTAAACGGTGGTATGTCTGCCATAAAGAAAATGCCTAAATCTCGTGAAAGCCCAAACAACACATAATGTTTCAAGTTCAGTAACGGAATAATTACGTTCAGCAGGTGATAGAATGCGGCTTGCAAATGCGATGTTTTTAATTACTGTAGAACCATCTTCTTCAATTTCCTGAAAAATATGTACGCCTAAAGCTGTGTTGGAACTGTCGGTGGCAATGGAAAAATTTCTGGTAAGATCTGGGTGCGATAAAAGTGGAGCATTCAACAAAGCTTCTTTCAGTTTCACAAATTCAGAGTGTGCCTGCTTATCCCAAGACCAAATCTTGTTTTTACCTGTCAATTGACATAATCTGGGTGTGTCAAAGGCAGAGTAATGAATAAATTTGCGAAAAAAGTTAATTAAACCCAAAAAGCTGCGTAATTGTTTCTTCGTCGTAGGAACAGTAATGTCAGGTAGAGCTTGAAGTTTTTCCGGATCAGGCGCAATGCCTTCTGCTGAAATTACGTGTCCAAGAAATTTTATAGAAGTTTTGCCAAAATGCGATTTACTGAGGTTAACTGTGAGTCCTTGCGCATGAAAAGTTTGCAACAGTCGTTCTAGAATCAGATTGTGTTCAGTCCAGTTAGCTTCTGCGATAAGAATGTCATCTACGTACGTCGTGATTCTGTCTTTAAGTTCTGTCGGAAGTATTGTGTTCAAACCGCGAATAAAAGCAGCAGAAGAGATAGTTAAGCCGAATGGTAATTTGCAAAATTGATAACAGTCGCCAAAACAGAGAAAAGCTGTATACTTTCTACAATTCGGATGAAGCTGAATTTGCCAAAATCCCGATTTCAAATCTAATGTAGAATAAATAGCTGTACCATGATATTCCTGTAAAAGTTCCTCTAGTGTCTGTGGTCGATCTGTTTCATTAATAATTATGTCATTGATGTGACGCGAATCAAGTACAAGGCGAAGTGAGCCATCTTTTTTCTTAACAATATGTCTCGGGTTTATGTACGGACTAACTGCTGGTTCAATAATTCCTTGGTCAAGCATATCCTGCAATTCTTTCTTAACTTGTTCTCTGTGGATATATGGAATGGGATAATGCTTTGCTTTAAATGTATCATGCGGTTTGACTTGAAATTCATACATAAAACCGGACATAGTACCAGGAATGTTGTCGAAAACTGGAGCTTGCTGTAAAAGAATTTTGTGTAGTTGCGTGCGCTCGTTGTCTGTACTTGCACTGCTTTGTTTAACTTTATCAGAGATCATCTGTACTACGTCGTAGTCAGCTTCGTCTGGAGTGTTATAGTTATGTACGTACGTATCTGTGAACAATGTCGAATTACAGTCTATGTTACGCGTTACGGAAATGACCTCAGTATAATTAATTGTCTGTTCTTCCGCAGATAAAGAGTGCTGAAATTCTAAAGCCAATTGTACATCTTCATCCTTTAGCATTAAATATGAATTTTGAAAATCAACCACTGCGTCGTGTTGTACGAGAAAATTACTACCTAAAATAACGTCTGTTGTCAATAAAGGAACAATCCAAAAATTTGAGTGAAATGTGTGACCTGCAATACAAAATGATAAATGTGTCTGTAATTTAACGTCTACTCCTTTACTCGATACTGCTCCTTTTACTTTCGTTTTGCCTAGTGGTAATGTAGGATAGGTATTCTCTTTGTTACACTCGTTAAAAGTTTCTTCATTAATGACTGACATAGGTGAGCCAGAATCGATTACTGCTGAAAATTTCGATGAACCAATTTTAATTTCGATGACAGGGTGTGAAACAGTTTTTTGAACAACTGGTCTTTCCTGTAAAAGAGTGTCTCTGATGTCGTCAAAAGTAATTACATTTTCGTGAACAACATTCTGCGTGTCTAAAGTTGTGCTCGTGTTATTGGAAGATGCGACCTGTACAGTATCTAGTCAGATTCTGTCTGACGTGTTATTATTTTCAGGACGATTCCGTGGCATTTCGACTATTTGAACTGTTCTATTATTTCTTCCAGACGTATTACGCTCTGGATGAAACCTACTGTCGGGTTCATACATGAGAATATGTTCTTGTGGATAATTTTGCTGCTGATATGACCGACTGTTAGATGCACGCTGAAAATTGCCCTCATCGTTTTTACGTCTGTCGTGATAGTCATTCCTATACGGTGCATTGCGATAGGAATTGTAATACTGTCTTCTCTGTACATAGTTATCTCCTTGCTGCCGTGCGTTACTATTTGTTGTATCAGGGACTATACGCGCACGCGGCGAAACATTAAAGTTAGGTTGACCTTGTGCATTACATTGTTGGTTAGGTATTCTAACCGGCTGGTTTTGTTGCAGTTGTTGTGAAAAACCTCTATTGTTACTAAAATGTGGTTCTTCTTGCTCAAAATTTTGACGATATTGATAATTAGAATTTTGACTGTTATTAAAGTTCTGTTTGTTGTCATTCCTGAAGCGTCTATTACCTTTGCTATTGAAATTACGTGACTGATCGTAAGTACTGTAAGTTTGTTGGCCATGATTATTATATGAAAAATTTTTGTTTACAAAAGAATAATCAGATTGTTGTACTTCCAAGAGCTGTAACAGATCTCTGAATGCCGAAATGTTTTCTTTTTGCTGACCCGTTAGAAGAGACACTCTTAATGACCTTGGTAATTTAGAAATGCATAATTGTATGAGTGCAGATTCACTATAAGGTTCACTTAAATACTGGTTTTGTTACACCATGTGCTCAAAAAATTGCGTCACACTGGGAAAATTCGTGTTCTCATAATTTGGTAAGCTAATTAACTGATCTTTAATTCCGCGCTGTGTCGTCTTCGACCAATACGCTGACAGAAAAGCATTCTGAAATTCTTCTACTGAATAACATTGCCTCGCGATCGGTCTCATACGAGTTGCCGGCTCACCTTCCAAAAAACTGCAAATAAATTCAAGTTTCTGCGTAACGGGCCAAGTAGGTGGAAAAGCAAAGCTAAATTGTTGTATCCAATCTAGTGGGTGAATCTGTGTTCTGTCATTTCTAAACACTTTAAATTTTCTCACTGATAGAAAATGTTTGTAATCAAAATTATCATCTCTGTATGACGGAACAGGTTCAGGATTGTATGGGAATCTGTTTGACTGTGGCTGTTCTGATTCTAAGTCCCGTACTCTCTGTAAATTACCCAAATTATACGCGCTGCGTGAATCTGAAAAATGTTCGTAAAGTGGCGTCTGCTGTGATGTGTTATTAACTGAAATATTTTTTATCTCTGTTACCTCTTGCTGTAAACTTGACAATTTTCTACGCAACGTGTTATTAGACGAATCGATCTCATTAATTGTCTGCTGTAAATTTTGGAATTCAGGTGTTTGGTTAAATGAAATCGGTGTAGTATCGTCTGATTTATTTTCATTAGTAGTTTCAATAACGTCAATACGACTGGCCAATTCATCACATTTTTCAGTCAGTATTTTTACCTGATCATCCGTTTTAGTGTCAGTGGCATTAATCTGTTTTTGCAATTTACGTGTAGTTTCGTTCAATTTTTTAACGTCAGCTTTGACGACATCGGAATCCTGTGTTAGTTCTAATTGTTCGAGTCTGTCGGTCACTGTTTGAAAATCTGTTGTGTATGAGTCTGTTTTTAACTTAAGATCAGAAATTTCGTCACGTAATTCTGTGTTTGACTGTTTGATGGTATTAATTTCGTCGGACACTGTAGCAATATTGTTGTCTACGTATGTCTTCGCTTTCGCGAACAATTTACGTTTGTCTTCCTGTCTCTGTGCAGTGATTGTTTCCATTACCTGACGTTTTACTTTATTTTGATCCTGAATAAATTTGCGGAAACGCGTATTACTGTTTTCTATGTGGTGATTAAACGCTCGTCAATTTGAGTGTTCTGTTGGTCGAATTTAGCGTCAATCTTTTCATCCATTGTGCGCGAAAGTTCTGCTGTCATTGCTTTAAACTCGTCGCGTAATTGTGTAGCCTTTTCAGAGCATTGTTTACCGACTGCGCTAATTTCCTCTCTAAGTGTTTCTGTTGTAACTGTTTGCATATCCCTTAATTCTTGAGCAACAGATCTAATTTCTTCGCTACTTTTCTTTGAACAAGCCTCAATTTCCTCGCGTAACTGTTCCTTAGTGTCATGACACTGCGCGGCAACGGCTGCAATCTGCTCGCTAAGCTGTCTGGAATTGTTGTCTAATTTTTCATTTAACTGTCTGTTCTGTTCACTAAGTTGTTTGAGATCTTCATTATTATTGTCTTGTTTTTCATTAATTTGATTAACCCGTTGTAGTAATAGTGCCATAATTTGATCCAAGCCTAAATTACCTGCTCCATTCTCTGTACTGTTTGATGGTGTATCTGCGATTGTCGCGTTTTGTTTGACCATTTGGTCATTTTGTAATTTACAAAAAGGTTTATCAGTCGGATGTACACTGTTAGACACTATTTCGGAATTAAATAGATCAGTCGTACTTTGAGCATCCTGTTCATTTTCATTGGAAATATTTATCTGTTCATCACGTAAATCCAGCAAACCGGGTGTGTTAATCTGGGCAGCACTCATTGCAACAGAGCGCCCCGTGTCATCAATTGTCATCAAATTGACAGAGGACACAATTGAGTTCGCTTGTTCATCATTAGGATGATTGTCAATATACAGTGAATTGTCATCATTACACTGCGTGTCACAATTACTATCGGTCACGTTGTTTAAGTCGGTAATCTCATTCATAATACCTCGCGATACACTATTCACAGTCTTTCGCGGCATTTTTACAATAGTCACAATTATTCACAAAAGAAATAAGCACAATGCAAAAGCAACACACAAATACAACAGAGCAACGAATTGCCGATGATCTGAGGAAAGAAAGTCACAACATTAATAAAAGCGTTGCGCCAAATGCTGATTATTTTAAAGCAAATAAGAGCAGATTTCTGACTACTTTTCAGAAGATTCTCAACGAAATACGATCCTGGACCGGACGTCGCCAAGTGAAACCTTCCCACAAAATTTTCTTATAATGGCAATAATTTGAAACGACAATTACAATCGTGCTAAGTGTAACCTTGGACATAGAGCCAAGTGTAACCTCCCCACAAAATGTAGAAAGACAATAATTTGAATGTTAACAAGAATAGAACCTAGTGTAACCTCCCAGCAAATAAAATAATTTATTGACACTGACAATTAAATGAGAACTAACGATCTGAGCCATGTATAACCTCCCTACAAAATGTAAGTCAATTCAATAAATGAATAAAATCTCAGTGACAATGAAAACACAAATAGACCGAAATGTCGATCTTTAGGCCCTGATTAAACTCAAATTCTTACCTCAATAAAACTGCATCTGCTCTTATTTTTCGCCATAGCTTGGAGGAAATGCATCGCAAATATATATATATTTTTTTGAATTTAAGGGAAACTTTTCTTTAAGGAAATGCAAGGGAAATATTATTGCAAAAAAGGATTGTTTGTTAAAAATGCTTAGTTTGAAAACAAATTATTATTGGGGCAATTCTTGAACAAATTAATTACACTTAAGATCCATTACAATACATTATTAGCTGAGCGCAAAGCTGCTTCATTACCTTATTTAAAAATATACCTCGTCCTGAATCTTGACCAGAGCCATGTCCGCGCCCGCCGACTCCTCACACACAACTCCGACTGTCTCTCGCGTACTAGTAGCACAGACTGCCTACATGCAACTGCTTCGCAACAAACTGCACTCTCGCGCGCTATTACTCTCTCGCAACTGAACTGACTACATGCTCTCTGGTCAGAGATTCTGTGCAATGCCTCACCATCGCTGCGTACGCGTTTCAAGCTTGCCAGCGATCGCGGCATTGCCGCCACTGAACAGTTCGCATTTACTTGTAAACGGAGACAGATACGAGTGTCACTGAGGGACGGAAATGTGTCCCTACCAGACGACAATGCATTGTAAAGTCATGCTGTGGCACGTTACTATAAGCTGTTGTCTGTGACATCTTTTTGCTATGTTCTTACTTTAATGAATGCAGAATAACATATACATGACATTAACTTGTGTCCATCAATTTGGTATCAGGAATTCGGCTAGTATGACAGTAATGATGCAGTTTCCAGATTATGGAACGAAGTAACCAAGGAGTGTGTTTCGGATAGTACACACAAATATAAATTATTTTCCTTTATAATTTTATTTGTTTTATTTACAATGAAATGAGGTACACAAAAATACAGTAAATAGGTAAGTACTTTCAATTCCAAAATTTATTTTTGAAAGGCTTTTTAATTATTTTAAGTTTCATTTTTAACGAAATATTCAACAAACGTGTTCCTGACAGTTTTCGAACGTAATGTGGAATTTCTGTTGAATGTGGCACCAGCTGTCTGCATATCAGCATTGTTACAAAACTTTTCAGCTTCAACATTGCATCCTTCTCTGTCAATGACAATATTATGAAGCAGACAAATGCACTAGACTATGCGATCAGCTACGTAAATGGATGTTTCAGTTTCCTTCCTAAGTAGTCTTCATTTATTGGTCATTGTACCAAATGCACATTCAACAACTTTTCTTGCTCTGGAATGCATATCATTGTATAGAATCTTCTCGTTGTCCAAATTTCTGCAAGGAAAAGGTCTCATCAAATTCTCTAATAAGGGCTAAGCTTCATTTCCCAAAATGACGTACGGTAGTTCCTGACACATTCCTTCAAGTCTTGTTGGTGGCAGTAATAACAGCTCCCCATTTGTAAGTTTCTTATATAACATACTTTCTTTAAACACGCCTGCATCACACTGTTTACCGTAGGCACCAACATCTACACCTATAAATTTGTAATTTGCATCAGCTACTTGGAGTATAATCGAATAATACTGTTTGTAATTGTAAAACATGCTGCCAGAAAGTTTAGGACATTGGACACGTATGTGCTTCCCGCTATATATCCAACACAGTTTGGAAATCCCCATCTCGTATGAAATTCACTGGCAATTTCTTTAAATCGAGAAACACTTGGTGTTGGTAAATGAATGGGAGCAAGTGACTCCCATATGGCCATACAAACGTCTTTCACCACCACTGATACGGTGGACACTCCTAATCGGAATGACGATGCTAGTGCATGAAAGGAGATGCCAGTGGACAGACACCTGAGAAAAAAAACCGTAAAATGTGTTACTCAAGTGTGGTGCTGGGCGAAGTTTTTACAGTTTTGTTGGCACAGTAGATATTTACTTAGTCCGTGTCATTTCACAGTTATACAACAATAAATAATTACGAGACATTTTCTTGCACCCTTCTATATTCTTTCAATTAAAATAATGAAATCGAAATGCAAAGACCTGAGAAACAGTTACAGAGAATAACTTGTGTAACTTGGCAAAATAAGGTCATGTGATCCAGGGAATAGTATATTAAAATGCAATTCCACTCGGGCTTTGTTCTGTCATATGATTTTCCTAAGTTCCAAGAGCTATGCACAGTTCCTTATCAGTGGAAATAGAACCACTGAGTCAAAGGGGCCGGCCGGGGTGGCCGAGCGATTCTAGGCGATCCAGTCTGGAACCGCGCGACCGCTACGGTCGCAGGTTCGAATCCTGCCTCGGGCATGGATGTGTGTGTGATGTCCTTAGGTTAGTTAGGTTTAAGTAGTTCTAAGTTCTAGGGGACTGATGACCTCAGAAGTTGAGTCCCAAAGTGCTCAGAGCCATTTGAACCATTTTTGAGTCAAAGGGCATTATCTCAAAACTCTTCGCCTATTAATCTGTCTATCTTATAAGGTAATGAAAAGAATTTTGTGAGGTCATCAGTGGCTCCACATGATGAACCATCACCACTGCCAAGTGCTGCATCATGAAGAAAAAAGTTGGAAAATTCTGAAGGAGTATTTCTGCGATTCTTCGTTGAAGGCAAAGCAAGACATTACCCAAAATGACGAAGCTAATTACTGGAAAAACTCCCATAAACTCTCTTCCCCTCAGAGGTAGCATTTGTGACATTTAAAATACAAAAGCATGACTACAATTAATTGGGGTAGTGAATGCTGTACAAAGTTCTACTGCAAACCAAAAAGTGTGTACTAACGAATCTTACCTTATCGTTATACCCAATTTTTCTTCTGCTTTTATACTTCTGCGAAAATTTCTGTTCTGTTTCGAAATTTTGTCTTGAATGTTCTGCGGCACATACTGAAATGTATTATGATTCATTCTGTAATATGAATAAAAATTTTCAGGATAGTTTTTAAGTTCTTCATGTAAAGAAAAAAACTCTGCTAGATGTCTGTCGCTATTTATGGGATGAATCCATAACCTCCTAGTTCATCTGTACTTCAGAACTCAACGAGTTACTGCAGAGTCAAAACAATAGCAATAAAATAGTGAAGACATTGTTCTACAAGACAGCACAGACTAGCTAAAGGCGAGCAACGATTGACTGCAGCTGCGTTTTCTACCGACTTGCTTGTCAGCTGTCGAAGGGTAGGGATTTTTTTAAATTTATTTATTTGGCCTCCGGCAGCTAACAGCCATGTAGCCAAAGAATGGGGATTACCTTGACAGTGCAGCGCAGCCCGCCAAGGAAGCAAAAAAAACAATGAAGAACAATGAAACGCACATCTGTGTAGATCTACAGTAGTTTCATTAACTCTCCATTATTTTTTCTGTCAAAGTAGATAACGAGACTACAGAATTGCGCTTCAGTTTCTGCAGTAAACGTATCACAAATCTCCAGTTTGTTTTTGTGATTAGTTTTGCATCATGTTTTATCAGACCTATGTCATTGACACTTCTATCTAGACACTTTATCTACACAATGAGAGCATTAAAATAATACGAGAGACCGACACTAGGTCTGCGCTGATCACTAGTAATTAGTTTTTTTTTCTGTCCTGCGTTATATGACCACACTAAACCAAGCTGTAACCGCGCGAACTTGCGGACGCGGCACTGACGCCACTGAATAGCTCGCATTACTTGTAACCAGAGACAGATATCAGTATCATTATCATTTCAAAAACTTTTTGGTAGTTTTAGCTACATTTCATTCCAAACAAGGTATGGTCTAAAACGGATCTAACAGTAAGCTACCCGCTACATAACTTTTTCACTACAAGATTTGTAAATCAAGTGCACAACGTTGACAAATAGCATGATTTCACAACGACTGCTAAGAAATATGGAAAGATAAATGATTCAATACGAAGCTAAGATGTTACACTACAACGTGTACAAAAATCAGATTTTTTAGCAGCATACTTTCTTCAAAATCGGTTGGGAAGCGTTACGAAACTAAGAAATCACGCGAAACGAAAAGTAGACTTTTTCTTTTTTCACGACGTAAATAACGCTTTTAAGGAAAAAATAAGTTCATAAAACGATGTGGCGAAGTCTTATATACCGCTAAGAATTTTTAAAACATGAAAATCTGAGAAGTGGATTTTTCCTCATTTCGCCGACCCGGCTCGGCGCGGCGCGCAATGTGAATGCACTACACGTCGGCCTGAGCTGGCTAGGCACGAGCCGAAACATGAAAATCTGAGAAGTGGATTTTTCCTCATTTCGCCGACCCGGCTCGGCGCGGCGCGCAATGTGAATGCACTACATGTCGGCCTGAGCTGGCTAGGCACGAGCCGACCCAGTACGCGTCAGCCCGGCCCGGCCCGGCCGGCAGTGTGGACGCAGCCCAATAGGGCGATCCTCCCTTATGGTGGTCTCACATTGTGGACCACAACGTCGATGGCGTGCAAGCCTGCCCTCATATGCCGTCCAACATAGGGCCAATCCACATCCACATCCGAATGCCCTTCAAGTCTGAATATTGCACGACTCGACCAGTCGGCAAAATAGAGACTCCTCGTGACGCCCTTTCAAATTCTGTCACGTCCTGATAACACATATATTAAGTGTTTCAAAAACTTTAGAAATTTCGAAATTAAGATATAACAATGAAGTTTATCCGAAACAGTGACGAAATATGCCCTCATATGCCCTCATATGCCGTCCAACATAGGGCCAATCCACATCCACATCCGAATGCCCTTCAAGTCTGAATATTGCACGATTCGACCAGTCGGCAAAATAGAGACTCATCGTGACGCCCTTTCAAATTCTGTCACGTCCTGATAACACATATATTAAGTGCTTCAAAAACTTTAGAAATTTCGAAATTAAGATATAACAATGAAGTTTATCCGAAACAGTGACGAAATATTTACGGAATGGTTGACACTATAGACTGATAGAAAGGACCTTAAAATACTGAAATTTTAAACATTTCATTGGCTGTAATCCAGCAACCGTACGCTATTTAATTACAAGAGGTGTATACTGCCACTTCGGCTGCAAAAAATTTTGTCAATTGACCACAGTTTCGATTGCACAAGGGCAATCTTCAAATAGTTCAAATGGTTCTAAGCACTATGTGACTTAACATCTGACGTCATCAGTCCCCTAGACTTGGAACTACTTAAACCTAACTAACCTAAGGACATCACACACAGCCATTCCCGAGGCAGCATTCGAAACTGTGACCGTAGCAGCAGTGCGGTTCGGGACTAAAGCGCCTTGAACCGCTCGGTCGCAATGACTGGCGGGCAATCTTCAACACAATTAAAAGTTACATGGAATACATGTAATCACACCATGGTTTAAAAAGTCTGAGCAAAAGTGCTCTCGTCAAACAGAATTGTCATAGGAAAAAAAAACTAAAATATAACAGTATAACATAATTGTGAGCCAGATAAAATACTCCATGGAATATAACGACAACCGCATGGTCGCTTAGGGCCAAGAGCGGTATAATACAGCCGCTATCGTCAGACTAAATGGCGGGAATCTGTTTTCGTGTCCACCTCGTGTCTGCCTCGACGTGTCAGCCTTTCAGACTGACGGTACCGGCTACATTGCACCGGTCTTGGCACTAAGCAGCCTTGCGGTTGTCATTATATTCCATGGAGTATTTTATCTGCTTGACAATTATGTTATATTTTTACATCTTATTTTTTATTCCTATGATATTTCTGTTTGACGAGAGCATTTTTGCTCAGACGCTTAAAACCATGGTGCCATTACATGTATTCCACGTAAGTTTTTATTCTGATGAAGACTGCCCTAATGCAATCGTAACCATGGTCAATTGACAAATTGTTACACAACCGAAGTAACTGTATATACGTCTTGCAATTAAATAACCTTAACATATGGATTCAGGAGACAAGTAATACTTGGAAAGAAACAACATATGAGAAAAATTAATCGAAAGGGACATGTTGAAACGTCCCCTTTGAAAAATTGTACAAGACTGTGCTTAAACTGACACACAATATTTTTTGCGCAACGCAATCTGACTTTCAAAAATCCCTACAAAAGAATGGCCCTGACTAACATTAACCTATACCTTTCACAAATCACTTACCTCACAAAAATCTTCATTACTCGAACTACTGCAATACAGCGAGCGCCACTACTGCCAGCTAAACAAAAGATTCAAACTACGGAAGACACTAACTACTGATAGGGATAGTTAGCAAATGAAAGATTTTAATAGAGAACAAACAATGTATTTACCTTAATAGTCATAATATATATAGCAGTTCATGACATTCAGTGTTACAAATTTCAAAACTCCGCCATCTCTCTCCCCACATCCACCACTGCTGGCGGCTCACCTCCAACTGCGCAACGCTACGCGCTGTTCACATCCAGCTGCCCACTACGATGGCAGACAACAATGCAAACTAGCCACAGACTGCACACAGCACAGCCAGTGATTTTCATACAGAGAGCGCTACGTGGCGGCGGCGTTACCAATATAAGAACCTAAACAGCCTACTTACAATGTTTAGGGCATAACTTTAAAGGGAGCCAGTGCAGGAAAACAGGTTTAAGGTGGTCTGAAGAAATCAAGAAAAAACGCACTGAAACCATGAAGGAATATGGGAAGAAAAGGAAGAAGCACAAAAGGATGGACAATTGGAACTGGAACTGGGCCGTTAGTAGACCGTAAAGCAGACGAATGTATGATTCCACATGTGTGTCATAATGAGTGTTAGAGCATTTTTCGATGGCTAAGGTTTCACACTACATGTTACGGCGTAATGTCAAGCGCCGGCACGCCAGTAGGGAACGCTAGTGAAGAGACGGATGCGAGAAGACGTCAACCAATCGCACGCTGACCGACCCTCTCCAGGACGACAACGCGACTGCAGCGGCCCCTGTGCGAAGAGGACATAAGCGCCTCGCCCGACTGGTCGCGGCCCAGTTGAAGAGTGGCTTCAAGATTAGCGAGTTCTATAGCAGCATCGACACTAGTTACTTTGTTGTGGCCGAGCAGTTCTAGGCGCTTCAGTCCGGAACCGCGCTGCTGCTACGGTCGCAGGTTCGAATTCTGCCTCGGGCATGGATGTGTATGATGTCCTTAGGTTAGTTGGGTTTATGTAGTTCTAAATCTAGGTGACTGATGACCTCAGATGTTAAGTTCCATAGTGCTCAGAGCCATTTTGAACTAGTTACTTTGCTCGTACAATCTATGTAACACGGACTTGGGAAGTGTTCATACTGAAGAACATTGCCAATTTTGCATTTCCCCCTTTGCTTGCGACAAAACTTTGTAACACAAAGTTAAGTATTGTATTTTTTCATTTGGTAATATGATTTGTTTGAATGTTGTCTAGCGATACGAGAAAGCAGGTTTCCTAGACACCCCACATTTGACGACGAGGCTGGATTTAACACTACACATATGGAAGCATTAGTCTTCTTAAATGGATCTAAGCACTATGGGACTCAACATCTGAGGTCATCAGTCCCCTCACTTAGAACTAGTTAAACCTAATTAACCCAAGGTCATCACACACGTCCATGCCCGAGGCAGGATTTGAACCTGCGACCGTAACAGCCGCATGGTTCCGGACTGAAGCGCCTAGAACCGCTCGACAGTCTTCTTAAAAAATCTCTTGTAAAACTAAGGTTTTACGCAGTATGCACCGAAAGAATTGAATAATAGAAGCAATTATATCGAATCTTCCATTAGTCACTACGAACCTAATTATCTTATGAGAAACTATGCAAATTCTTTGAAAGAATTACATGCAGTTTCTCGACTTGAGACTCTTAGCTTAGTACATTTACTTTCAGATAATAGGAATTATCACTATACGCTTAGAAGAAAAACACCTTTAAAGTGTTTAGTTCTATAAACAGTCATTAGTGTCTGTAGTGGGAACATTAGCTTCACGCAACTCTTCACGCTAATGAGTCGCGTGCAGTTTTCTTAATCTCTACATAGCTACTGAAAATTACATACACTTGACGCTGTTTACAATGTTCAGACATTTTCATCCCTCTGTCATTTTTTTCTTCCACGCACCTCCCTTCATTACCAGACTAACTGTTCACTAATGTCTCATAATGTGTCTTATTAACCTATCTCTCCTCCTAGTCGATCTGCGTCATAATGCTCTTTCCTGTCGCATTAGATTCAGTGCCCTTTCATTAATCACCCGTTTCACCTTCCTTATATTCACATTCTTCTGCGACAACAAGTTTCAAAAGCTTCCATTATCTTCTTACGTCTACGGTTTATCGTTCACTTTTCTCTTGTATGTAAGGCTACGATCTAAGTAAACACTTACAACAAGAGTTTGTAACAATTTAATTTACGTTGGGCATTAAGGTATATCTTTTTTCATGGAAACATTTATACTGTCGTTAATTTATTCTTCGTGAGTTGTTTTGCTTCCAGAATAGCAAAGCTCATGCCTTACATTCAGTGTCCTGTTACCTAACTGTAGAATCATCACCCGTATGAGGTGTGGGTGTGGGAGAGCGAAAGCGGTATGTGACAAAATCAGCCTGTTTTCTTGTCAGGAAAGTCTTTGCATCCTTCTGCTACTTTTGCTGGTTCAATCGATTAGCTGACTCTATTGAATTTCATCTGTAAAGCCGTTTCCTTTCATAGATAATAAAGTATACCCGTTCGAAAATATTTTATGATCGAGGGGAGTCAGCTGAAGAGACAAAAAACAGCAAAGCGGCTTGCCAGCGCTAGTGATTTCACGTGATTTAATTTCATTAGTATCTACGTGTGCTTCTACACCCATTCTCCACAAGCCACCGCACGATTCGTGGCAGAGGGTACCACTCACCACCGCTAGTCGTTTCATTTCCTGTTACACTCGCAAATAGACCGAGGGAAAAACGATTGTTATAAGCCATCGCACGCGCTCTATCTCTCATCTTACCTTCATAGTCCATACGCGAAATGTACCTTGGCGACAGCAGAATTGTTAGGCAGTCAGCTTCAAATGCTGGTTCTCTAAATTTCCGCAATAGGACGTCGTGAAAGGAGCGCCGTCTTCCGTTTGAGTTCACAAAGCATTTCCGTAATACAAGCATGCTGATCGAACCAACCGCTAACAAATCTAGTTGCGCACCTCTACATTGCTTCGAGCTCTGCCTTTAATCCGAGATGATATTTTTCAACCTCAGGTCGCACAAATGGTATTATTAAGGGCTTAGACTTCTCAGTAAGTTGTCAGCAGTTGACCTGACTACATTACACTGTAACTCACCAAAGAATAGCTTTGACGAGTACGTTACCGAGATTGCGGTTTAATGTATTCAAATCATCTGATGATCGCTTGCTAAGAAGTCCAAGACGCTAATGATTCGATTTGTGCAACCTGAGGCTGAAATAAAAAAAAATTCCTTTCATCTGCGATATTACTACGTAGCCGATAAAGATTACTATATTTTCCTGCTCCCTGAACTCTAACTCCATTTCAGAATTCCCTCTTGTTCCCCTTTATTCCTTACTCTGTGTACAAATGGAATAACATGGGGATCAACTAGAACATTTTCTGAGTCTGTTTTCATTAAGTGCTTCCCACTTTGGCCCTTCGACTATTAAAAACGGCAGTATGATTTCTGTCCAAGTTCTAGATAATCATTTACTCCGTGTATTTGATTCCTGATAAATTTAGAGTTTTATAATAGTATGTGTTCCAGTCAACAAAGTGAAAAGTGTATTTTTATAAATTGAAAAATGCTATAAATGTGTGCTTATCATGAATTAATTAGCTAAGAGAAAGGCATACATCAACAGACCTTGTCCAAACTACAAAGGGTACCTTTTGTCTCGCGTCCCAACTTTTCATTACCTTTGATCGAATGCTAATCTATGATACGGCTTCCATCAGATTAAATATTTCTAAAAAATGGTACATCAGTAATTAAAAAAACCCAGGCTCATCCAACGAGTTATGGTTATATTTTGCAGCAGGCCAAGCTGTATTGGTAATGAGAAATAAACACTCCCACTACGATTAGTGTAAACTGTTATTACTCGTCGTTACAACACGCTTCGAAACAGCAAAAGCTATTCTGCTAATGAGAAATAAATACTGTCGCTGCGGTCACGCGACGATTACCGGCCGCTCGTAGTACGCCATTAACTGAATTATGCACTCCAACTGGCGGGACATCGGATATTACAGGAACAGCCTAATACGCTTGTCACGCATGCAGCACGTAACGCCGGCCGCGGTGGTCTAGCGGTTCTAGGCGCTCAGTCCGGAGCCGCGCGACTGCTACGGCCGCAAGTTCGAATCCTGCCTCGGGCATGGATGTGTGTGAGGTCCTTAGGTTAGTTAGGTTTAAGTAGTTCTAAGTTCTAGGGGACTAATGACCTCAGCAGTTGAGTCCCATAGTGCTCAGAGCCATTTGAACCATTTGAACCAACACGTAACTGCAGCTGCCACATGGGAGACGCCTAGATGTGACAGAAGAAACGAGCACTTTGTAAGCTAACGATGGAACGTAGTGCGTAGTTCGTGCCGACATACGTTATGAAACGTCGCCTTAAAACAATTTATACAAGACTGTGCTTAAACTGACACACAATATTTTTAGCGCAACGCAATCTGACTTTCAAAAATCCCTACAAAAGAATGGCCCTGACTAACATTAACCTATACGTTTCACAAATCACTTACCTCACCAAAAATCTTCATTACTCGAACTACTGCAATACAGCGAGCGCCACTACTGCCAGCTAAATAAAAGATTCAAACTACAGAAGGCACTAACTACTGATAGGCATAGTTAGCAATTGAAAGATGATAATAGAGAACAAACAATGTATTTACCTTAATAGTCATAATATATATAGCAGTTCATAATATCCAGTATTACAAATTATCAAAACTCCGCCATCTCTCTCCCCACATCCACCACTGCTGGCGGCTCACCTCCAACTGCGCAACGCTACGCGCTGTTCACATCCAGCTGCCGCTCTACAATGGCAGACAACAATGCTAACTAGCCACAGACTGCACACAGCACAGCCATTGATTTTCATACAGAGCGCTACCTAACGTTGCCAATAAGAAAATATAAACAGCCTACTTACAACGTAATCTGTGGCTTCCTTCTGGCTTTTGTGGGGAGCAAAAGGTATCTTCTTACTAGTTTTGATTCACTTAGCTGTGTTTATTGTTTAATTTATTTGTAGACGATTTCGAAGAAAATACGGTTTCATCTTCTGGCGCTTTAGCGCTGTTATCAGTCTGCTGTACCACCGGAAGTACAAGGTGAACACAAAGTCTTGCTCTGATTATAACAATTTATTACAGAATAACCGTTTGACATAATAATTTACATTTGATGCCGTTACAAAGGTTAGTGTTACCAGTTGTTTTAAGACCACTTACGTTAGTAAACCTCAACGTGTGCTCCCTTGGTAACTCGGGGAATGTCGAAGCGATATTCCAGTTCCTGCCAGGTGTTTGGTAACATGTTTTCTGTCACAGTACCTACAGCAGCTTGTATCCTAGCCTTCAGTTCATCGACGCCAGCAACTGGTGTGACGAATACTCTGTCCTTGATGTAACCTCAGAAAAAGAAGTCAAGGGGCGTAATGTCTGGAGAGCGGGGTGGCCAGGGTGTTGGACCGTCCCTTCCAATCCACCGATCCGGAAATGTTTCATCCAGCACTATCAAAGCCGCACAGTTAGAAGAATATCAACCGTGGATAATTTTCCAGCAAGATAGAACACCCCTCCTCTCCCCCCCCCCCCCCCCACTGCGCTTTGATAGTGCATGAATTCCTGGATGAAACATTTCCGGATCGGAGGATTCGAAGGAACGGTCCAACACCCTGGCCACTCCGCTCTCCAGACATTTCGCCCCCTGACTTCTTTTTCTGAGGTTACATCAAGGACAGTATTCTCCACACCAGTTGCTGACGTCGATGAACTGAAGGCTAGAATACAAGCTGCTGTGGGTACTGTGACAGAAAACATGTTACCAAACACCTGGCAGGAACTGGAATACCGCCTCGACATTCCCCGAGCTACCAAGAGAGTACACGTTGAGGTTTACTAACGTAAGTGGTCTTAAAAAAACTAGTAACGCTAACCTATGTAACGGCATCAAATGTAAATTATTATGTCAAACGGTTATTCTGTAATAAATTGTTATAATCAGGGCAATACTTTGTGCTCACCCTGTATATTCGGCTCATGTACCCAAGGTTCCTCTAGTGTGTTAAAAAGAAGATTGGTCTCGTAGCCACAAATCCAGAGAGTGCTATGGTATATTAACAGGATATATTTTCGGTATTATGTCACATTAGTAAGGGCCTGAAGATGAAACCGCAGTTGCTTCGAAATCGATCGCGAATGAATGGAAAGAATAAACCCAGGTGAGTGGAAGGAAAGCAGTGTTTGTTCTTCATAACAAGAAATAGGAATGATTGTGGAGGAAGCGCACTTTTAATACACGCAACTACACACTAGGTTACTTCAGGTTGTAGGGGCGACTATATATGCAACAAACGGTATTCTCAACGTTCCCTTTGTCTACAAATCGCAGAGGGAAGCAACGAAAGGACTCTCGACGGCGACTGTGATCTCTTAAAGAGAGCTAACCGGTTTTGAAGCTCACTGCTCGTGTCTGCAACGGCGATAGGAGAGAGCAGAGATGGTCAACTATCAGCCGAAACTGTAAAGGAAGAAAGCGTAGTTTTGATCAAGTACGTGTAAACTATCCGAATCGCTGCACCTAACCAATGACCAAGCGCCCTCGGTCTCCGTTTCGCTTTGGCTTCCCTAGCACCAGATTTTGCTGGGAAGGCTACAGTCGAGAAATTGAGACCAGAACAGCGGTAACAGAAAGTAGTGTAATACCACCTACCCAGTCAACACATAAAGCACTGGGAAGCAACCTGGGTTAAATGGAGAGAAATCGTAACAGAGGGACAGCAAGGCATAGACGAAAGCAGTTGTCCACAATGAGACAATACGAAGTTCATCGGCTGGATTGGAGAGGGTGAGTTTCGCAAATGAGGCCATGCAAAACAACACTTCAGCTCGGCCGATGTGACTGGACATTGCGTGTATAATTGCCGTGCCTGAACGAAAACAGAGAACGAAGGCTTCGCAAGCAAATTACGTTGCATTTAATCACGTGCAGAGAGAGAGAGAGAGAGAGAGAGAGAGAGAGAAAGGAAGCTCAAACACAGAAACAGATAATCATGACTAAACAACTAAACGTTATAGTACACTACGCTGGGACATAACCTTGGTTGATCGTATGGCGTAAGACAAAGTGAGTACGACGATCGTGTGGCGGCAGCAGCACTTAACACGTAGTAGTAACAAGTAGTGTGAACTGCCTGCAACAGTATTTAGCTCCCTAATCAAACTACACTCCTGGAAATTGAAATAAGAACACCGTGAATTCATTGTCCCAGGAAGGGGAAACTTTATTGACACATTCCTGGGGTCAGATACATCACATGATCACACTGACAGAACCACAGGCACATAGACACAGGCAACAGAGCATGCACAATGTCGGCACTAGTACAGTGTATATCCACCTTTCGCAGCAATGCAGGCTGCTATTCTCCCATGGAGACGATCGTAGAGATGCTGGATGTAGTCCTGTGGAACGGCTTGCCATGCCATTTCCACCTGGCGCCTGAGTTGGACCAGCGTTCGTGCTGGACGTGCAGACAGCGTGAGACGACGCTTCATCCAGTCCCAAACATGCTCAATGGGGGACAGATCCGGAGATCTTGCTGGCCAGGGTAGTTGACTTACACCTTCTAGAGCACGTTGGGTGGCACGGGATACATGCGGACGTGCATTGTCCTGTTGGAACAGCAAGTTCCCTTGCCGGTCTAGGAATGGTAGAACGATGGGTTCGATGACGGTTTGGATGTACCGTGCACTATTCAGTGTCCCCTCGACGATCACTAGTGGTGTACGGCCAGTGTAGGAGATCGCTCCCCACACCATGATGCCGGGTGTTGGCCCTGTGTGCCTCGGTCGTATGCAGTCCTGATTGTGGCGCTCACCTGCACGGCGCCAAACACGCATACGACCATCATTGGCACCAAGGCAGAAGCGACTCTCATCGCTGAAGACGACACGTCTCCATTCGTCCCTCCATTCACGCCTGTCGCGACACCACTGGAGGCGGGCTGCACGATGTTGGGGCGTGAGCGGAAGACGGCCTAACGGTGAGCGGGACCGTAGCCCAGCTTCATGGAGACGGTTGCGAATGGTCCTCGCCGATACCCCAGGAGCAACAGTGTCCCTAATTTGCTGGGAAGTGGCGGTGCGGTCCCCTACGGCACTGCGTAGGATCCTACGGTCTTGGCGTGCATCCGTGCGTCGCTGCGGTCCGGTCCCAGGTCGACGGGCACGTGCACCTTCCGCCGACCACTGGCGACAACATCGATGTACTGTGGAGACCTCACGCCCCACGTGTTGAGCAATTCGGCGGTACGTCCACCCGGCCTCCCGCATGCCCACTATACGCCCTCGCTCAAAGTCCGTCAACTGCACATACGGTTCACGTCCACGCTGTCGCGGCATGCTACCAGTGTTAAAGACTGCGATGGAGCTCCGTATGCCACGGCAAACTGGCTGACACTGACGGCGGCGGTGCACAAATGCTGCGCAGCTAGCGCCATTCGACGGCCAACACCGCGGTTCCTGGTGTGTCCGCTGTGCCGTGCGTGTGATCATTGCTTGTACAGCCCTCTCGCAGTGTCCGGAGCAAGTATGGTGGGTCTGACACACCGGTGTCAATGTGTTCTTTTTTCCATTTCCAGGAGTGTATCTGCGAGTAAATGAGACTGATGGTGATCTAGAAATTTTCTTAACGAATGGCTCCGGTTCTAAGAAAGAATAGGGAATAACGAACCTTCGAGAAAAGAAAACAAACAAAAAACTGGGTAGTTAGAGACGGAAGGAAAGTTCGAATTTGGGAAGAGAGGAGAAGGAAATCACAAGTTCGTTTGCGTGCCAATCGTCCACAGCAAGCTCAGAAATACTTGTTATGTAAATAAAACCATCTTTTCTTGCTGCAACTTAATATGTTTTTCCTAGATGACTTTCGCCTTTCTCTTGCTCTAAGGCTTCTTCATTGGGATGGTGCGCTGTGATCTGCGTTTCCTCTCATCTGGTCTTGAGGTCGCGTTACCACTTAATTACCGACACAGTTTTCACCATGTTTCTCCTTTTTTGTGGTGTACTATTATTCTTTTGCCACTCCATACAGCTATTTCTTCGGACGCTGTGCTTTTATCAACGCGTTTTTTTTATCACAAAAAGAAGGAGTAACATGGTGAACATTGTCAAAAAGTTCGGTATACAAAATTGTGCTTATGTGTCGGTAATAAAGTGGTAATGCGACATCCAGACCACATGAGAGGAAACGCAGATCACAGAAAACCATCCCACTGATGATGCCTTAGAGCAAGAGAAAGGCGAAACGCGTCTGGGGAGAATATATTAAGCTGCAGCAAGAAAAGGCGGTTTTATTTACAAAACAAGAGAAGCAAATCGACGTCTTCAACTCAGCCGTAGCGGCAGCTGCACTCCTCGTTTAGGGAAACAATATAAAATGAAAATCTGGGTGATCGTACGTGAAATCGAACTCCAATACTCCCGAATTTCCAGTGCCTGAAGGCCACAGGTCTAGACAAAATAACATTACTCGATGTTAACGCACCTACCAATGCAAGGACGGAATGCTGTTCGCTGTAACATACATGAAACAAGAAACAACTTCCGGACTGGAAGAATCGTTGTTACATTAAATCTTTAAAAAAAGAAAGACTTCCAGACTGCAGTCTTAACAGACTTTGTGCGAACAACACCACGTGCTCACAAGGACGACTTTTGATTTATGGCAAGGCTACAGCTAAAATGGCATTCTGATGTTATTAATTACCAATATCCACCGCTGAGTCAGTACAAATGAGTATCTTGCAGCAATATTAACCGACTTAGTTAACTACTTCGTAACATATACCTACTATATGCAGCTAACAAACTGCATAAACCCGACTTTGCGAATATCTACTTAATCGACGTGACTGCGTCAAACAGAACACCACTAATACTATACTCGATCACTACAACATCGTTTCTTCTACTCATCTGTATTAACTTAGGTTTTAGCACATTTAGAGCAAGCTGCGGTTCATCACACTACGTAGAAGCTCTGTTCAAGCTACACTATATTCTCCTACATGCACTCAAAGACGACGTTCGTCAGCTAACAGTCGCAAATTGCTGCTTACCCCGTCCGTCAGACAGTTTATGTACATGTAGAACAAGAGCTGTCCGATCACACATTCATAGAGCACTCCTAACGACATATTTGTCTCCAATAGACTCTCGACGCCCAGAACGACGAACTGGGCTCTGTTATTCAAAAAACCTTCAGCCACTCGCATTTCTGAGTATCTGTTCCGCATGTTCGGATCTTCGTTAACAGTCTGCTGTATGGCAATAATATGGCTTTCCGAAAATCTAGGAATATGGAATCTGTTTGTTGCCCTTCATCTGTGGTTCGCATGATGTGTCTCTATCACTCTAACCGAAGCTACAGTCATAGGTATACTTCCAATCTAAGTCATGACTTTAAGCTGTTTCTCGGAACTGTTGTTCCAGTCGCAAATATCAGTGGACCTCCTGTTCCGTTATGGTGGTAGATAAAGTGCCCCGTTAGTATCCCAAAAATCGAGATCTTTATTTTTTTGTAGCTTCTACAAATCATGTCCCACCACCACATCTTAACATTTCTGATATTGATTACGCACCTTCTCAATTGTTAAGTTTCGTTGTATTTATTTCGTTCGTCTATTCTTTCAGCACTTCCGTGATAACGCTGAGACGCCGGAATCTATTACCATCTCGAACGTACGCTTAATATTCTCATACATCAAGCAAACGTATTTCGACACTCCGAATCGTATGTGAATTCACTAGAGCAGTCGTGTTGCATTACAATTTTTTTACAAAGACGCTTTCATTTCCTTTGTGCTGATTACACAGTGAAGAACAGTAACCTATTCGCTGCGCCTCGGTTATCATCACTTCAGGCGCTATTTGGCACAAAGAGCACCGCATTTCAATGAACTCCCATTATCACAGTGTCGTAAGTGTTACGAGGTTCTTGCGTCTTTCCGCTCCCGTGCTCTGAGCTGTGCAAAACGGAAGATTTTCCACTGTTTATTCTGGTTATCCCCACACCGGGTCTAAGGGTTAGGAATGACTGTCTGGTCACTTCAGCTGTGACTATCTAATTAATGTTACCTGCAGCGTGGTTTAATTTTCTGCAGTAATCCGATCGCTGTTGCGACGTAGAATGACAGTGTGGAGCTAAAGGATGTTTCTAGATGTGTCGCTAACTGCAGTTCTTCGTCTGCTGAAGTGCAGTGAGAATAGGTGAGTTTGTTTTCGGGGTCCTTTCTTCGTGCTATCAGATCACGAATATTTTTTCTACCATTTGGAAAAAAAACTACAGCACTTGTAATGTCTCTTGCAGCGGTCTCTCCGCGATATTTTCAGAAATTTTATAAATTATATAACTCAGTACATATCTCGAAATATCTCTTCTTCTTATCTTACCGATTCCTAAGCTTTAATATACGATGATTATCAATGCAAAGTAGTTTTAAGCCCTATTATTCCTTGGAGCGTCCATTTACTCCATGGAATAGCTTCTCTGCTATCTATGTTTTCTCTTATGAAAGAATGAAGGAGATCTTGTGGATTAGCCGTGAAAGAAGGAGGATGTATATGTATGTATTGTTGAGCTAGTCGCCATCTTGATGAGATTCTATATGAGAAGGAATTTAATACATGAACTAAACTAAAGTAAGTGTGTTCGCGTATTATTTAACTGATTATTATTGACAGTGTCTGCTTACTACGCTGTGTTGCACGGGATCAGTGGGGAACGTCTGATTTACACTGGACGAACCTGCCGTTTTGTATGCTCAAGATATCCAGTTTATTACTTCAAATAAATAGGCTAACACGGTCTTACCAGCAGAACTCCGGTCTTCCCCATGTGATCACCCACCGAAAGTTAATAATTATTAAAAATGTTTTTAGGAGATCGACTGACAATTTTCGTCGCACCGAGACTTCAAAATTGCTTCACTGTCTTATGGAATTTAAGTTAAGCTCAATTTAATCAGGATAGAACAGTATTGAACTGTGTGAATGTGTTAAACCTGCTTTGTGAATGAAAATTCCCTTAAGAAACGCATGTTTTTTACTATCCTGATCAGTGAAGCTAAATCAGGACGTTGTGAGAGAGGTTTTTAAATTTTAGATCCCACACAAAAAATATTAAACACTGTCGGTTTCTCCCAGTCCATAAAGACATTACGAAATTGGAAACCATACGCAGGATCGTCTACGGAGGAAAGACGCCTATGTTATTGCCTTGCAGATCGCAACACACAGATATGCACTGCACTGAGTATTCTGAACAGGAATTAGAACCTACTTCTCTGTTTCGAAAATGATCTCAACATATTTTTGGAGCTAAAGTCTAGCCAAGCAGGCATTTTACGGCAGATGCGTTAAAGGGTTTTCTGGTCGTTAGATTCAGACGGTCAGTGCCTGGTAAGAAGAGCGGCAGCTGAGTTTCAACATAAATAAACTCGGTTCAAATGGTTCAAATGGTTCTGAGCACTATAGGACTTAACTGCTGTGGTCATCAGTCCCCTAGATCTTAGAACTACTTAAACCTAACTAACCTAAGGACATCACACACATCCATGCCCGAGGCAGGATTCGAACCTGCAACCGTAGCGGTCACGCGGTTCCAGACTGTAGCGCCTAGAAACGCACGGCCACTCCGGCCGGCAATAAACTCGGAAATAGACGAGAAGGTCCGATATCGTTTGACTACAGGGTCGACAGTCGGTTACTAGAATCATTCACAATCAGCCGTTATGCAGGAATTTCTGTCAAGAACAACCAAATGAATCGAACCTCGGGAGAGACAGCTGATAGATTGTTTGGAAGAAACCTGAGGAAGTGTAAGTGACGAAAGAGTTCTGTTACAAGATCCTCATGGGTCCGGTTCCGGAATACTGTTCGTCAATCTGTGGCCTTTGCCAGGTTGAATTAACGGAAGGAGATACTTGGGATACAAAGAGGAAGTACACGAGTTGTGACGAGCTGCCCAGTCAGCGTGAGAGTACGACGAAATGCTCAACGCACTGCAACGGAGCACTTTACAAGGGAGACCGTGAACATCGCGAACAGCCTCACTCAACAAATTTCGAGACTTCCCGTTTCAAAATGAATCAAGAAACACACTACTTGACATCTCGAGGAACAGCGAGGACGGTAAAATCTGAGGACAATTGAGGACCATACAGAGAGATACTGACCGTCTCTCCTGCCACCCAAATTCTTTTAAATTAATTGGAAAGCGAAGCGGAGTTGCCGTGTGACCGAGGAGAGGGCGCAGGAGAGAGTAACAGTACTGGTAGTAGACTTTTACCCTCCAGAATATATCGTAAGTAAGTTAAATTTTCCCCCATGAACCGTGGAATTGCCTAGGTGGGGCAGCTTGCATGCCCCAGCAGTACAGGTAGCCGTACCGTAAGTGCAACCACAGCGGAGGCGTATGTGTGGAGAGACTAGAGAAAACCGTGGTGCCGAAAGGGGAGCAGCCATTACAGTCGTTGCAGGGGCATCAGTGGGGATGATTGACTGATGTGGCCTTGTAGCATAAACTAAAACAGTCTGGCTGTGCTGGTACTGCGAACGGCAAGAAACAAGGGCAGAAAACAGCCGTGATGGTTTTTGCCGATGGTATGGTTCAAATGGCTCTGAGCACTATGGGACTTAACATCTGAGGTCATCAGTCCCCTAGAGCTTAGAACTACTTAAACCTAACTAACCTAAGGACATCACACACATCCATGCCCGAGGCAGGATTCGAACCTGCGACCGTAGCGGTCGCGTGGTTCCAGACTGAAGCGCCTAGAACCGCTCGGCCACACCGGCTGGCGCCGATGGTATGCAACTCTTCTGTGTGGCCTTATGATGATGACATCTTCTTAGACAGCATATTAGGAGGTCGAAAATTTGGAAATTTGTGGTAAGGTCTTATGGGACCATACTGCTCAGGTCATCGGTCCCTAAGGCTACACACTACTCAATCTAACTTAAAGTAACTTACGCTATGGACAACACACACAGACGCATGCCCGAGGGAGGACTCGAACCTCCGACGGGGGCAGCCGCACGGGCCGTGACTAGGCGCCACAGACCGCGCGGCTACTGCGCGCGCCCCAGGAGGAAAAATAGCATAAATGACCTGGTGGATGACATCGGAAGTTCATTGAGGCTTTTTGCAGATGATGCTGTAGTGTATCGAAAGGTTGTAACAATGGAAAATTGTACTGAAATGCAGGAGGATCTGCAGCGAATTGACGCATGGTGCAGGGAATGGCAATTGAATCTCAATGTAGACAAGTGTAATGTGCTGCGAATACACAGGAAGATAGATCCTTTATCATTTAGCTACAAAATAGCAGGTCAGCAACTGGAAGCAGTTAATACCATAAATTATCTGGGAGTACGCATTAGGAGTGATTTAAAATGGAATGATCATATAATGTTGATCGTCGGTAAAGCAGATGCCAGACTGAGATTCATTGGAAGAATCCTAAGGAAATACAATCCGAAAACAAAGGAAGTAGGTTACAGTACGCTTGTTCGCCCACTGCTTGAATACTGCTCAGCAGTGTGGGATCCGTACCAGATAGGGTTGATAGAAGAGATAGAGAAGATCCAACGGAGAGCAGCGCGCTTCGTTGCAGGATCATTTAGTAATCGCGGAAGCGTTACGGAGATGATAGATAAACTCCAGTGGAAGACTTTGCAGGAGAGACGCTCAGTAGCTCGGTACGGGCTTTTGTCAAAGTTTCGAGACATACCTTCACCGAAGAGTCAAGCAGTATATTGCTCCCTCCTACGTATATCTCGCGAAGAGACCATGAGAATAAAATCAGAGAGATTAGAGCCCACACAGAGGCATACCGACAATCCTTCTTTCCACGAACAATACGAGACTGCAATAGAAGGGAGAACCGATGGAGGTACTCAAGGTACCCTCCGCCACACACCGTCAGGTGGCTTGCGGAGTATGGATGTATTTAAAGCCGGCTCTTGAAAATTTTTAACAGACTTTTTGGGGACAGTTTATGTCTGTCTTCAAGAGTCTGCCACTTCAGTTCCTTTAGTATTTCTGTGATACTCTCCCACGGATTAAACAAACCTGTGCCCATTCATGCTGCTCTTCTCTGTATACTTCCAGTATCCCTGTTAGTCCTATTTGGTACGAGTCCTACACACTTGAGCAATATTGCAGGATGTGTGAGCTATTAATGTTATATTTGGAAGAAGTTTTAAATGATCTGCCAAATGATGACACAAATTGCATTTGAACTTACCTATAAATAGTTCACAGCAAATTCAGTTAAGACAAAAATTTTAAAACAACCCCGATTCCGATGCAAACATACTTCAGACATCTTCACTGCCTCTCCAAATTATTAGACGGACTAATAAAGATCTAAATGGCCTCGCTGTTGAAGGCCAGTACGAATTAGATTTACTCATGAAACAGCTGAGGTTACTAATGAAGAAATTAGTTACACCAACAGACAAATTGAAAAAATACAAGAAACATAACTTGCAAGAAGTGTGTGATTTATCTACAAAACACGCAGTCCTGATGATTATGGTAGATGCAAAGGTCTGCAACAGAGACAGGATCGACAATGAGATGCTGCATTTGCAAGATTATCTCAAAAGACTTCAATGACTTGCCAAAAAATTTTTGCTGCATTTGTTCTATAAAATAAACAGCAAGAAGTGAAAAATCCGCTCAAAAGAAGGAAAGAAACTTGTTCAAGGGAGGAAAAAAGGCACACAAGAAATTTCGGAAATGATTAATTGTAGATGTTCCGAAGGAAGTTCATAAAAACAACAATGATGAAAATATCAGTTGAAGATTTTTTGCGGAACATAAAAATCAGCAGAAATATCAGGTGTAGATCTGCCACTCATCTGTCGATTCAGGATTATTCTAGAAGCTATTTCCAGTGGACGTAAGATGGACAAATTTTCTGCTGATACTATTGAAACAGCAAGACTGTATGCTGATTTACATCATTGGCATCCTGTGTCTTCCACTGTACACAAATCTTTGGTGCATGGCACAACTGTCAATGAACATGCCCTCTTACCCACAGGCCGGCAATAAGCACTTTCGTCTGTACAGACAAACGTTTTCCAGGAAATTCTGGCAAGAAGAATACAATATGGTGATAATAAACAGCCTACTACTGAGATCTGATCCATTAACAAAAGGTATGAGACCGAAGCCAAAGGAAACCAGCAAACCGTTCTTAAAAGAAACATTACATTTCCGCTCTCAAGCGAAGGATCGATTAGGCGCGTCCCTCACGCTGAAAACGATGATGAAGAGGAATCCCCAATAGAAACAGACTGCTCGGACGTACAACACTGGGAGACATAATGTGAATAATACATAGTATTGTAGCTAAGGAATAAAGATACCGTAATGTTTTTTTATTTCGTATTTAAAGTATGTAAATTCATTATTATTAAGCACATATGTTTTCTAGTCTCTCAAGCTACAGAAAATACGAAATATTAATTTTGGCCAAGTTTCTGCATGAAATACACCCATGTGTGTCAGTAAAACAGAGGCAGACGACGGTCTGCAGACCACGGACGATATTATGTGGGGACAGTTATATCCTCGTTAGCGACTACCCATCGACGGGAATTAAATGCGAGTAGATCTTGATTCACACTAGCCACAAGACAGAGGACGAAGAAAAAAAGGTATTTGTTGCATAAATATTACTGTCTTGCTAAAACCTTTCATCGGCGGCTGTTACTCTGTTTGCATTGTTATTAAAAGATGGTTTTGATAGCTAGTAGAAATTACAGACAAAAAAAAAAAAAACTCTGCACCGGAGCAGGGGGGAGATAAATGGCAACAGAACAGGTTCAACGAGACGTTTCCAACACCTGTTCTGCACTAAGAGACCTGTCGAGTGATGATGGCGATATAATAGAGGCAAACATGTTCGCATCAGACTGTGTAAATGAAGCTGTTAAGCTCATAAAATATGTGACTTGACAACGACTGCGGCGATACGTTGTTCAGAGAACTCTGTTTTATCGGAGTGGCGACCTCTGTCTGTAGCAATGTCCTCTGTCTGAGAATAGTAATGCACATCAGTTTGAGTTCACCGCACCCGGTACTCTCTCCCCGTCTCCCTCTCTCTCTCTCTCTCTCTCACTATCTCTCTCTCTCTCTCCTCTCCGCTCCTTCATTCCTGCTCCCTCCTATCTCTTTCTGTCTCTGTCATACACAGATATAACAGGAGAAACTGTAAATCCTTGGTGGCATGGAAGCCACTATATTGAGACCGTGTGTAAAACGTCTGTAAGCCTAACCTCAGTTCCATGCTTCTTGTCTTCGTCCACATTTAGCAAAGTAGAGAAATCACGAAGAGAATGGATTTTGTGTTTTATCAAAAAGTGATTCAAATTGCCGCCCGGCCATCAGCTTTCACAGGATCTACAAAATCACCTGAGGCGAGAGCCGTGGCAGGCCCTTCAATAGGCTAAGAGCGCTTCCTGCAGCCATGTCCAGTCTGCATTGAGATCCCCGCCAATTAGACGCTCAGATCCAACTTTCCTTCCTATATCTATACATCGAAGAAGCAATGATGGAAGTAAAAGAAAGGTTCGGGAGTGGAATTAGAATTCAGGACGAAAGGATACCAATGATACGTTTCGTTAATGACGTTGCTATCCTGAGTGAAAGTGAACTACACGATCTGCTGAATGGAATGAACAGTCTAAGTAGATTAAGTTGAGTAATTCTAGTAGCTAGGCAGCAAAATAACCAACGACGGATGGAGCGAGGAGGACATCATTAAATAGACTAGCACTGCCAAAAAGGGCATTCCTGGCTGAGAGAAGTCTGCTAGTGTCAAACATAGGCCTTAGTTTTAGGAATAAATTTCTGATAAAGTTCGTTTGGAGCGCAGCATTGTGTGGTAGTGAAACATGGACTGTGGGAAAACCGAAACAGAAGATAATACGAGGGCAGTTCAATAAGTAACGCAACACATTTTTTTTCTGAAATAGGGATTGTTTTATTCAGCATTGAAATACACCAGGTTATTCCCCAATCTTTTAGCTACACAACACTATTTTTCAACGTAGTCTCCATTCAATGCTACGGCCTTACGCCACCTTGAAATGAGGGCCCGTATGCCTGCATGGTACCATTCCACTGCTCGATGTCGGAGCCAACGTCGTACTGCATCAATAACTTCTTCATCATCCGCGTAGTGCGTCCCACGGATTGCGTCCTTCATTGGGCCAAACATATGGAAATCCGACGGTGCGAGATCAGGGCTGTAGGGTGCATGAGGAAGAACAGTCCACTGAAGTTTTGTGAGCTCCTCTCGGGTGCGAAGACTTGTGTGAGGTCTTGCGTTGTCATGAAGAAGGAGAAGTGGTGAACAATTGTGACAGCACTACCAACAGAGATGTCAAGTTGAGCACTGAAATGTTTGATGGTGATCCGTCGATCATCTCGAACGAGTGTGTTCGCACGCTCCGCCATTGCAGGAGTCACAGCTGTGCACGGCCGGCCCGCACGCGGGAGATCAGACAGTCTTGCTTGACCTTGCGGCGATGATGACACACGCTTTGCCCAACGACTCACCGTGCTTTTGTCCACTGCCAGATCACAGTAGACATTCTGCAAGCGCCTATGAATATCTGAGGTGCCCTGGTTTTCCGCCAAAAGAAACTCGATCACTGCCCGTTGTTTGCAACGCACATCCGTTACAGACGCCATTTTAACAGCTCCGTACAGCGCTGCCACCTGTCGGAAGTCAATGAAACTATACGAGACGAAGCGGGAATGTTTGAAAATATTCCACAAGAAATTTCCGGTTTTTTCAACCAAAATTGTCCGAGAAAAAAAATGTGTTGCATTACTTATTGAACTGCCCTCGTAGAAGCATTTGGGATGTGGTGCTACAGAAGGATGCTGAAAATTGGGTGGACTGATAAGGTAAGAAATGAGGAGGTTCTGCTCAAAATCGGAGAGGAAAGGAATTTGTGGAAAACACTGACAACGAGAAGGGACAGGATGACGCGACATAAGTTGAGACATGAGGGAATGACTTCCATGGTGCTAGAGGGGGCTGTAGAGGGCAAAACCTGCAGAGGAAACAGAGATTGGAAAACATCCAGCAAGTAATTGGGGACGTAGGTTGCAAGTGCTACTCTGAGATCGAAAATGATTTTTTAAAAGAGTAATTTTACTTGCCCAATAGTTAGAGCAGTCCCAAATTAGTTTAGTGCGATATTCGGTTATAGATGTGTAATAACAGTGTCATTAAAACAGGAAGAATAACCAGTTCTCCAAGACTGACTCGACTGCCATACTGACCTGTGCTCTCCAGTTCCTGCTGAAGTTCTGGTCATTCTTCATGTTTTAACGTCCCTCTTAGGTAACGTATGACGGTAGTAGGTCGATGTAAGTGCTGTTCTGCCACCTTAATGCATATATAACGGTAGTACGTAGTAATTGTTCTAGTGCTATCTAAAGGCCGCTTACAACACTCACGGTTTCTGCTATTGCAATTACGTTTACTACTTCAGCTGTTATTCTAGATTCGGTAACTGAAGTACTTAAACACAAGTACCTCTTTAACAACCATTAGTGACCTCAGATGCCGCGTAGTGGATAAAGCTCGGTCAAATGATAAGTTACCGTATAGTCTTGGTTACAGCTTTTCTATTTCATCAAACTACTTCTTGCGAGTGATAATAATACTGAAAAACTCGGTCGCTAGCCAAAATGACGAATCGGGTAACGTTATTCAACAAATTCACCAGATTTGGTCTTTACTATATTTTGGTTGTAATTAAAACTTATTCTCTTTTAATAATTTCCATCACTGAAGTAATAGGCTAATGCACTTGGATAGCGGAATAATGACGCTCACACACTTAGAAAGTTTTGGTCCACTAAAACAACGCCGGAACGACAATATTGCCTACTTACGTTTCTGAAGGTAAGATCAGCAACACAGCCTCTGAAAACATGTATTATACGCAAGAAATATTTTACGATACTTTTGCTAGTATCTAAATCATTGCAAAAGGTTTTATACTTGGTTTTTCTCAGTTTTATTGAAATAGTTACGTAATTTCTTGGACAGAAATTCACGCACTGGGTAGAATTGTTATTTACTTTAGTTAATTTCAGTGCAATCTACAATTCTCCACTTTTACTTTAATTGCTGCACTTGAGTGATAATTTAAATTTACTTTGAAAGAGACATTGCGCAATAATGTTTCACAACGATAGATTCTCGGTTTCTTTCTCTTTAGTATAGGAAAGGATCCCTAGCAGGAACACTTTAGATTAAATGAGTAGTTTTGCGTAAAAAACATTAAAAGATTACTGAATAAAACACACAAAACTTGTCAACACAGCTCATATACAGAACTATGGACGGTTAATTTCAGTATTGCTGTCGTGAGCACACAATTGCTGGAGCTTTAGGTGCTTTGAAGGCACGTACCGTTTTGCAGTGATGGAGATTATTACTTGTCTTCCTGGCGTCGAATTATCCGACTTACACCAGCGCAAATAAGAGTTTGGCTTTCCTGGGGATCTGCGTCAGTCTAAGTAATGGATGCCTTAGAACATCTCACATCCAGGAACCAACACTCGTAGCAGACGTAATTTTATACCTCCTCTAAAAAGTTTCAAACTTGTACCTTAGGACTTCCCCTTCACTTACATGTATTAACAAGTTAAACTTTTGGTTTGTTTAAACAATACTGCGGAGTACAGCGCGCATCAGCTTTCGTCACCTGCCTCCACAGTGTCTTTCGCCTGTCTGGCCCACTCCGCTTCTCTCATCTCCTACCTGCATCCTTTAGCAGCAAAAAATATCCACCTCTTCCGACCTTCCAGAACGTCGTTAGATCCCTACTGGTTTTCACCTATATTTAACTTTAGCCCCGTACTGGTGTTGACTTCACTTTACAAACAATTATACGTAGTTAAATAAAAGATAATTACTGTTACACACGTAACATTATAAATATTTGTTAGTTACATATAAACATTAAACTTCACACAGTCAAAGGATATTGTCTTCTGCAGACACTCTTATACACTATACAGGGTGTTACAAAAAGGCACGGCCAAACTTTCAGGAAACATTCCTCACACACAACGAAAGAAAATATGTTATGTGGACATGTGGCCGGAAACGCTTACTTTCCATGTTAGAGCTCATTTTAATACTTCTCTTCAAATCACATTAATCATGGAATGGAAACACGCAGCAACATAACGTATCAGCGTGACTTCAAACACTTTGTTACAGGAAATGTTCAAAACGTCCTCCGTTAGCGAGGATACATGCATCCACCCTCCGTCGCACGGAATCCCTGATGCGCTGATGCAGCCCTGGAGAATGGCGTATTGTATCACAGCCGTCCACAATACGAGCACGAAGAGTCTCTACATTTGGTACCGGGGTTGCGTAGACAAGAGCTTTCAAATGCTCCCATAAATGAAAGTCAAGAGGGTTGAGGTCAGGAGAGCGTGGAGGCCATGGAATTGGTCCGCCTCTACCAATCCATCGGTCACCGAATCTGTTGTTGAGAAGCGTACGAACACTTGGACTGAAATGTGCAGGAGCTCCATCGTGCATGAACCACATGTTGTGTCATACTTGTAAAGGCACATGTTCTAGCAGCACAGGTAGAGTATCTCGTATGAAATCATGGCGGTGAATCGAGGAAGTACAGTACATACTGACGAAACTAAAATGAGTTGTAACATGGAAATTAAGCGTTTCCGGACACATGTCCACGTAACATCGTTTCTTTATTTGTGTGTGAGTAATGTTTCCTGTAAGTTTGGCCGTACCTTTTTGTAACACCCTGTATACTGTACAAATCTCATTCTTCGCTTCATTAGTGCAAAGTCTCTCGACTCTAAAAAGGTCGATAGTGCTACAAACGTATATCGCTAAGTCAAATATCGCGTTAGAATAATTTGGGACTGCTCTGATGGACTCGTAAAATTAAGCTTTTGAAAATCATTTTTGTTGTAACGGAGCCGGCCGTCGTGGCCGATACGGTTCTAGGCGCTTCAGTCTGGAACCGCGCTGATGCTACAGTCGCGGGTTCGAATCCTGCCTTGGGCATGCATATGTGTGATGTCCTTAGGTTAGTTAGGTTTACGTAGTTCTAAGTCTAGGGGACTGATGACCTCAGATGTTAAGTCCCATAGTGCTCAGAGCCATCTGAACCATTTTGTAACGGCAAACAAATCGACGTCGCGTGAAAAACTTGATAGCAGTATTTGTTTGGGCTGACTCCAGTTACACATTGCAAAGACAAAATTGCAAAAATCTTCCGAAATATCAGAGAAAATGAACGTGACAACTCTTAGAGGGATATACTGTATAATGAAATTGCTTTCACACTAGCAAAGTTCTTCGTTTTGCCTTTGAGATTCGAATGTTCAAATGTGTGTGAATTCCTAAGGGAATTAACTACTGAGGTCATCGGTCCCTTACTTACATACAACTTAAACTAACTTATGCTAAGGACAACACACACATCCACACCCGCGGGAGGACTCGAACCTCCGGTGGGAGGGGGGCGCGCAATCCGTCACATGGCGCCTCAAACCGCTCGGTCTCACAGCGGCGCTTTGAGATGCTTTCAATAGTAGTGCTAATGAGTTCAGATTATCGTCGTCCATAAGTTCTATAACGATGTTTCCTTTTCCTGAGGAGCAATGTCGTAAGTTCATTGAGCGTGTACTCTAGACACGATACTTAAGTAATTACGCATTTACAGGAAACGGGTCTGTTTATACAAATATAAAAATTTTGGTTCCACTATTTGCCGATGAAGAAAAAAACGTTACGAATCTGATGAAAGTGTAATTTAGAGAGGACTAGCATGCCTACTCTACCGTTCATGAATTGCAGCCTGAAGTTCCTCGTACATGTAAAGGACTGCAAATGGAACAGCGTAACTGCGGAATTATGTGTGACATCTCTCACAGAGAATGCTGCGCAGAGCAAAAAAGGGAGTCAGAGGAGCATGCCCGGCATACGTTGGATACCAACATCACTGTGCGAGCCTTAGATTAGAAATATTTGAGAAGCAGATCAATGGGCTGGCCGAGGACAAGGTGCTGGAACCAGAAGCGTCAATCCGAAAAAAAAAAATCCAGAGGAACAACACGAGTGAGAGTAAGAGCTTCCGTTTAAATGATGGCTGCTTGGAATTCAGTACGCAGTTGAGTTTCTAGACTCTTCATTATCTTTTCAGTTTAAGTAATTACAATATCACGGTCTTTTTTTTACCTTTTTCATTCTTTTACTGTACGTTGTGTACTTCAGTATTTATAAAACTCTGTTCTATATTAACAAGCAGTGCATGAGAGATTAAAAGTATTGTGACCGCTGTAGACGTTTAGCCAGGGCTCATAACTGCAAGCTACGCACTGCGATCCCCAGGAACTTCGTCTCCGAACGAAAACAGTGTGGCGAACTTACTCTGGTGCATCGCACGGTTCTTCTTATAATTCATTCTCTGTCATTACTTCTGAACTTTCCGAATGACAGAGATTGAGTCAAGGTTGACCCGTAAGGGCCATCCATGTCAGAGTACATTACGTAACTTGGTTCATTATATGGGCCGTAACTTGACAAGTATGAGTTATCTGCTGCTGCGTGGTCCCACACGCCTTATTAACGTCAGATTGATGTCTGTCAGTAGCTCCAGTTCAGTAAACAAGTTTTCCAGCGTAGCATCACAAATTCCAAAGAAAAATGGGTGTGTAATGAAGTATGCCTCGCGGTACTAATTGTTGAACCAGAATGAAAGTAATATGAAAGTTACAAAGACATATTTCTTAAGTCCGCAACATTTACTAGGTGAATCAAAATAGCGTGACAGGAGGAAGAGGGAACCGCCATTCAATTTTCTATGTGGTCGCCTTGACCAGTGTGACAGCCACCACAACTCTTAATGATTTTGAAAGGCCAGTCTCATTGATTTTCGGTTTGTGTGTGCAGCTGGAAGCCAGATCGGGACTGCATGGAGTAAATTCGTTCCTCTCCCGCCAAAGCTGTCCATAAGGACTGCTGCTGTTGGCAGGTGGTGGATATTGACCTGTCGTGAGGAAGTAGTAGACCTAGCGCAGCATTCTGTTCTCTTTCGTTGAACAGAGAATCGCATAGTGGCTGAGCTTTTACCGCCCATTCCCAAGGCCACGGAACGATACAGATTCTTTTACCATAAATTTAACGGCTAAGGGTATGAAAAAAGAAAGAAGTGCGGGCGCCCATACGTGGCAAAATCTCGGTCATGTAGTAAACGTGGGTGCCCTCCGGAAATTGGCTTAACTGCTGCTTCGCTGGCCGCCTATCTGTGATAAACTGTCAGCGGGAAAGCTGTTCAAGTAGCCGAGGATTCGTCGAGCAGTCAGTCTTTCGGGCCACTCACACTGGTGAGTTTTCTATAACTGTGACTAGTGGGTCAGCGCGACAGACATATTGATGGAGGGGTTGGCGTAGCGTGCGTATTTTGTAAAATTGTACTTGGGGGCAAACTGCTGAAAGTTGCTTACTTGGTGTTCATGTACTTCTTTTCTTCATGCTCGCAGCTGGTTCGTTGCCTAATAATTAACACGTGTTATGCTCACCTGTGGGTAACCCATTATACACTGAAGAGCCAAAAACAGGCACACCTGCCTAATATCGTGTAGGGCCGCCGCGAGCACGTAGGAGTGCCACAGGACGACGTAGCATGGACTCGAATAATGTCTGAAGTAGTGCTGGAGGGAACTCACACCACGAAACCTGCACGGCTGCGCATAAATCCGTAAGAGTAGATGGAGATCTCTTCTGAACAGCATGTTGCAAGGCACCCCATAAATGCTCAATAATGTTCATTTCTATGGAGTTTGGTGGCCAGAGGAAGTGTTTAAACTCAGAAGAGTGTTGCTGGACTAGCTCTGTAGCAACTCTGGGTGTGTGTTGTGTGGAATTGTCCTGCTGGAGTCTGAATGCTGAATGGACATTAATGGATGCAGGTGATCAGACAGCTTGCTTAGGTACGTCAAAATTGTTCCACGCGATCCTGACGGCACTGGAGCAGATGCATCGTGTTCGGGGCGATCGATTTCTTCTCTGCTCCGATTCTCTTAGTGCCTTACAGTCACTGCAGAACCTGTACCCGACTGTAGAGATGGTCCAGCTGATACATGACCAACTGTACTTGCTCCAACGGCGGGGTAAAGAGGTATCCTTCTGCTGGGTGCCTGGTCATGTCGGCATATGGGGCAATGAACAGGCTGATCGGGCTGCCAAGGAGGCCTGCAGAGAGCAGGATGTGGTCCAGTGTCCTATCCCCTAGCTGTCCGTCATCGCTGCACTCCACAGGAAGTGCATGGAGTTGTGGGAAGACGAATGGCTGGCGGTGACGGCCAAAAAACTGCGGTCTGTAAAGTCGACCACTCGGCCGTTGCGTTCCTCCTGCCGGCAGCTCAGGCGGGAAGAGGTGGCGCTCACACGTCTTCGGATCGGGCACTGTCCTCTGACACATAGCTATTTATTACGGCGGGAGGATCCTCCGTTTTGTGATGCTTGTGGTGTGCACATTTCTGTCCGGCACATTTTAACAGACTGCGTTTTATACCGTGATGCAAGGGCAGAAGCACAAGTTGATGGGGATCTGCCCTGTGTTTTAGCTAACGATGAGACGTGTGTGTCTAGGGTTTTTAAGTTTTGTGACGTGTCTGGACGCTGGCCTAAACTTTCAGGCTGGCGGTTTTAGTGTATTGCAGAGTGGCTGACTCCTCCCTTTTTTCCTTGCTGTCAGCCAGCCACTTCCATCTGCTCCATTGTTTTAACTCCCTCTACCTTTTTCTTCCTGTGTTGTCCATGTTTTACTGCTGACGCCCTGCTTCATCCCACGCTTCGGTGTGGGTGAGCACATATTTTTCCATGATTGTTCCCCGTGTTTTATGTTGCGTTTGATGTAAATGTTCTGAGTTTCTTTCTTGACCTCCGTCTCACTATGATACTGAACGGGCGCTGAAGACCTTGCTGTCGTGCGCCCACAAAACCCTTCTACTTCTACACTTCTACTCCTAGAGGTATCAGGGGTTCCATATCACTGCAACTGCTCACGCCTCACACCATTACAGAGCCTCCACCAGCGTGAACAGTCCTCTGCTGACATGCAGGGTCCATGGACTCACGAGGTTGTCTCAATACCTGTACACGTCCATCCGCTCCATACAATCTGAAACGAGACTCGTCCGACCAGGCAATATGTTTCCAGTAATCAACAGTCCAATGTCGGTGTTGACGGGCCCAGGCGAGGCGTAAAGCTTTGTGTAGTGCTGTCATCAAGGATACGCGAGTGGGCTTTCGGCTCCAAAAAGCCATATGGATGGTGATGCTGATACTTGTGGATGGCCCAGCACTGAAATCTGCAGCAATTTGCTGAAGGCTCGCACTTCTGTCACGTTGAACGATTCCATTCAGTCGTCCCATCGCTTGTGCGCCGACTATAACACGACGTTCAAACTCACTTAAATACTGATGATCTGCAGTTGTAGCAGCAGTAACCGATGTACAACTGCGCCAGACAGTCTTATATAGTCGTTGCCGACCGCAACGCCGTATTCTGCCTCTTTACATATCTCTGTATTTGAATACGCAGCCCTGTATCTGTTTCATTGGCGCTTGAGTGAATAAATCATATTTTATGCGACCTTGCAGACAGATGGAATCAGCTTGAGCTCCTTCTTCGCTAAGAAGCTTTTTAACAAAATGTTGCACTCTATTCATGAGTCATGAATGCGGCTTCAGAAGTCAGCTGGATAGGTACTTTGACAGCTTCATTCCGAATGCATGTCCAGTGTCTCAACGACTGAGCCCCGCGATCAGTAACAACAATGTTTCCAGAATGAGATTTTCACTCTGCAGCGGAGTGTGCGCTGATATGAAACTTCCTGGTAGATTAAAACTGTGTGCCCGACCGAGACCCGAACTCGGGACCTTTGCCTTTCGCGGGCAAGTGCTCTACAAACTGAACTACCCAAGCACGACTCACGCCCCGTCCTCACAGCTTTACTTCCGCCAGTACCTCGTCTCCTACCTTCCAAACTTTACAGAAGCTCTTCTGCGAACCTTGCAGAACTAGTACTCCTGAAAGAAAGGATATTGCGGAGACATGGCTTAGCCACAGCCTCGGGGAAGTTTCCAGAAATGAGATTTTCACTCTGCAGGAGAGCTTCTCTACAGTTTGGAAGGTAGGAGAGGCGTGAGCTGTGCTTGGGTAGCTCACTTGGTAGAGCACTTGCCCGCGAAAGGCAAAGGTCCCGAGTTCGAGTCTCGGACCGTCACACAGTTTTAATCTTCCAGGACGTTTCAACAACAGTGTTAATCACTCATATTTTGCTTTTCAATGACGAAGAATTTAATTTTAATTTTATGTATTGCCTTGGACTACATTTGTCCAGGTATTTCCTGTAATTATGTGACCATTATTGCATATTTTGTTTCAATCTTTACAGAAAGTAAATTTCTGAAATTCTTCGTTACAATAGGCATTGCTTATTACTCGTTATGAGTAGGTTTAGAGCAGTTTAGTTCGTGTAGGAGAGGGAGGTCCGTTCGTATTGTGCCAGCTCGGGGCGGCATCTCACGGTGGCGATGTATGTCTGTACAGCGTCCGTAGTACTCGCTGAAAGGCGTGTGCCTTTTTGGATGATTGTTTGGTCTGTGATTTGGCATAGAAGGAACAGTCGAGTACATGATGGCCGAAATCTTCCAGTTGGAGCGGATGTGCTTTGCAGTGTGGCGTGGGAAGGATCTTACTTCAGTGGGAGTGCGCCGGGTAGCAGCCTTAGCGGTTTCTCATTTTGATTACGGTAGCGCGCAGTTGCCGTTGAAACGACGGAGGTGAGCAAACATTAGGGTGTAGGGTGTGCCGGCTGACGCCCGCTCGCCGGCTGAGCAGTGAGCGCTCGCTGTGATATGTGACTGTCAGACGTCGTTACGTAGCGCAGGGGATGTGCAGACAGGACGCTGTCCGCAGAGAAACGCCACTACGTCAAGTTCGTCGTAGTTTTAAGCACAAGCCTCTGCACTTAATGCTGCAGTGCTTAAAATGGTGAGCAGCTCTTTTAAAATTGATGGAAACCAAGGTCACGGCAGAGGTAGGAAATTCAAGGCGAAGGTCAGGCACACCAGTATCAACTTATAAGGTGTCAGTGCACGATGGCTAACTACAGTTAGAACTTCTAGACCTTGTAGACTCGTATAAAAGCTTTCTTCCACGTAAACTTCCACAACTTCTCGAAGCCGTTGCAGTCGGACTGTGCGGCTGGTCATGGCGGAGGTTCGAGTCTTCCCTCGGGCATGGGTGTGTGTGTTTGTCCTTAGGATAATTTAGGTTAGGTAGTGTGTAAGCTTAGGGACTGATGACCTTCGAGGTTAAGTCCCATAAGATTTAACACACATTTCAACATAATCCACAACTTCACAAGTTGGCAGCTTCGATTATTTCGAAGTTTGGAGCTACATATTTGTGTTAGCAATCTTTTTTCCGCAGTGAGAACAACGAAATATATCCACAGAAGTTCACTGAGAGACTTCAGTTTAGTAGCTTTTCTTCCAATTAGCAGTGCTCAGAAAATGGCATCAGATATTGACGTTTTAGTGAAAGACAAACTAAGTAGTATTCATTGACATGCATTGTTTCTGTGTTCAACGAGTGAATGTGATATTCACGGAAAACATGTTGATTTCAATTTAAATTTCGTCCGAAAACGATGTTCATCGTAAGGCTGTATCAGTGTTAACAAATATTGTGCTTCGCGTCTTTGCCTCATCAGTTAACTGATAAGAAATGTTTTATTTCAATGTCATTACACTTTTAGGAGACACATTTGCCACGGAAGGCGTTAATTAGCCACCGTGAAGCGATACATCTCCGTAGAAACTACACTCCTGGAAATGGAAAAAAGAAGACATTGACACCGGTGTGTCAGACCCACCATACTTGCTCCGGACACTGCGAGAGGGCTGTACAAGCAATGATCACACGCACGGCACAGCGGACACACCAGGAACCGCGGTGTTGGCCGTCGAATGGCGCTAGCTGCGCAGCATTTGTGCACCGCCGCCGTCAGTGTCAGCCAGTTTGCCGTGGCATACGGAGCTCCATCGCAGTCTTTAACACTGGTAGTATGCCGCGACAGCGTGGACGTGAACCGTATGTGCAGTTGACGGACTTTGAGCGAGGGCGTATAGTGGGCATGCGGGAGGCCGGGTGGACGTACCGCCGAATTGCTCAACACGTGGGGCGTGAGGTCTCCACAGTACATCGATGTTGTCGCCAGTGGTCGGCGGAAGGTGCACGTGCCCGTCGGCCTGGGACCGGACCGCAGCGACGCACGGATGCACGCCAAGACCGTAGGATCCTACGCAGTGCCGTAGGGGACAGCACCGCCACTTCCCAGCAAATTAGGGACACTGTTGCTCCTGGGGTATCGGCGAGGACCATTCGCAACCGTCTCCACGAAGCTGGGCTACGGTCCCGCACACCGTTAGGCCGTCTTCCGCTCACGCCCCAACATCGTGCAGCCCGCCTCCAGTGGTGTCGCGACAGGCGTGAATGGAGGGACGAATGGAGACGTGTCGTCTTCAGCGATGAGAGTCGCTTCTGCCTGGGTGCCAATGATGGTCGTATGCGTGTTTGGCGCCGTGCAGGTGAGCGCCACAATCAGGACTGCATACGACCGAGGCACACAGGGCCAACACCCGGCGTCATGGTGTGGGGAGCGATCTCCTACACTGGCCGTACACCACTGGTGATCGTCGAGGGGACACTGAATAGTGCACGGTACATCCAAACCGTCATCGAACCCATCGTTCTACCATTCCTAGACCGGCAAGGGAACTTGCTGTTCCAACAGGACAATGCACGTCCGCATGTATCCCGTGCCACCCAACGTGCTCTAGAAGGTGTAAGTCAACTACCCTGGCCAGCAAGATCTCCGGATCTGTCCCCCATTGAGCATGTTTGGGACTGGATGAAGCGTCGTCTCACGCGGTCTGCACGTCCAGCACGAACGCTGGTCCAACTGAGGCGCCAGGTGGAAATGGCATGGCAAGCCGTTCCACAGGACTACATCCAGCATCTCTACGATCGTCTCCATGGGAGAATAGCAGCCTGCATTGCTGCGAAAGGTGGATATACACTGTACTAGTGCCGACGTTGTGCATGCTCTGTTGCCTGTGTCTATGTGCCTGTGGTTCTGTCAGTGTGATCATGTGATGTATCTGACCCCAGGAATAAAGTTTCCCCTTCCTGGGACAATGAATTCACGGTGTTCTTATTTCAATTTCCAGGAGTGTATTACCAGCCCTAGAGCGGACACAGTGTCTGCTGTCGAGCTGCCTTGTCCGTCCTCTACCCACCTCCCCTCCCCCTCCCACCCCCCCCTTGCCCACCAGTCGCCCACCATTACTCGCCGTCAGTGCTGATGCCTAAGCGTGAGCCAGCACGCAAGAGCTGGTCGGTAACGGTGTGCTGCTCTAGATGTGCTCTTCGAAGCTTGTCGAGAAACTGAGATTCAAAATTCGACGAGCACGTTGAAAACTTTACGAGAGCGAAAGCCACCTCGGTCTCGTCATTATTGTTATCCAAACCGTTTCTATCGCGGCAATGACGAATCAAGTTTTGGTTGACGAAATCTTTCAAAATGAAAAGGCCGAGCAATGTGCATGAGGAAGCTCGTACCGCGGATTGCCAGCCTTGTATTATACACTTTTATCCCCATGACAGTCCATTGCTTTAACGGACTGGAGAACGCTTGCAACCACAGAAAGTCACGTGAACACTGCATTACTATCCGTTTCCTGGTGCTACATCCGTTGGGATTTCCGATATTCATACAACACTGAAATTCACGTCGTCTCCTTGAAATTTATTTCAGAACTTCCATTCTCTGAAAATGTTAATCAAGTGTGTTTTCCGCTATCATTGTTAAAAATAAAATGCGTGTGTCAATAAGAGCCATTAAAGAAATTTGCTTCGTGCAAATCTGTACTACATTTCTCTTGCTGTTATAATTGATGCCATCCCAAATGCTGTCCGTCCACCAATAAGGACGAAGAACATACGTGTACTGACTTAAGTGCGATGAATGAATGAATCGAAAAATAATTATTCATTTCGTCAAGATTCCTTATTGTTCCTCGATGGAAATGGAAATGTGCGTTTGGCGTCATTGGCCGGGAGGCCCCTCGCGGGGCAGGTCCGGCCGCCTTGGCGCAGGTCTTATTACATTCGGCGCCACATTGGGCGACCTGCACGCCGGATGGGGATGAAATGATGATGAACACAACACAACACCCAGTCCCTGAGCGGAGAAAATCTCCGACCCAGCCGGGAATCGAACCCGGGCCCGGAGGACGGCGATCCGTCACGCTGACCACTCAGCTACTGGGGCGGACATTGTTCCTCGATGATGAAGTTCGAACCCAGTGTGGTCAGACTTCCAGTCTAGGGATCGGCCTCGCTACTAGACCGCTGTAGCTCTCGTTTGGTGTTCAGCAGGCTCGCGAAACTTTGAACCTCGATCTCTCGAAAACGCTTAGGTAGTGCATCGTAATAGAGCAGCCTTTTGCACTTCTTAGTATGCACTATAGTCGTGCGAAAGATGAGCAAAATTTGGTGAGTTTTCCCTACATACATGCGTGGCTTGCAAGTAGAGGCCTTACTTCCGTGAGTCTGGACTCAAGTACTGACACTAGGCTACGATAGTTCGCTGTTCTCGGAAAGAATGGCAGTCTTTGGAAGGTGATTCGGTGGCTACGCAATCGCGCTACGATGGAAGCCGCCACAAGATTGTTCCCCTGTAACACATGTTCCCCTGTAACACATTTTCGCGGCTCGTGGACAGATCAAAAACAGAAAGAAATTGAGTAGCGTAGAAAAAATTATTCCGTTGGTTAGAGACTCTGCTTATCCATTGCCTTGCCACTTCTGTTCAAAATGGTTCAAATGGCTCTGAGCGCTATGGGACCCAACATCTGAGGTCATCAGTCCCCTAGAACTTAGAACTACTTAAACCTAACTAACCTAAGGACATCACACACATCCATGCCCACTGCAGGATTCGAACCTGCGACCGTAGCAGTCCCGTGGTTCCGGACTGAAGCGCCTAGAACCGCTCGACCACCACGGCCGGCCCACTTCTGTCGGCTGGTTAGTTGTCACTAATTAGCCATCTGCAACACTCGAGGTCTGGGTTTTAGTCATCCAATCGCTAATCTCTGGTTTGATGTATGGGGTAGGAATGAAGGATGAGGAAAGACTTTATTAGTTTCACTAATATTATTACTCGTGCAGTGGATATTTGAATGTGGAATGTGGCTAAAAGCTGGATGTTGCTGCTGAGATGGTGTCCGTAACGTGATTAAAATAAATAATCAATTCCCTGGCATGGGAGCTACGCTACCGGTCATAATCTGTTGTGTCTAGACAAGACAGCCTAGACACAATGAGAGGAAGCCGAAAGGCACGCGCTTAAACTCACGCTGGCTGGCGTGAGGTCTGAAGCAGGATACGTAATGAATGCTATAAAGAAAAGTACGTAGCTTCTGGAATACTTAACTTTAATCCACATTTGTAGAACATCGCTCTTGATGATACATTAATAGAATCTCAATATCTATACTGGTAATGGCGCCTTGCTTGGTCGTAGCAAATGTAGCTGAAGGCTGTGCTAACTATCGTCTCGGCAAATGAGAGCGTAATTCTCAGTGAACCATGGCTAGCAACGTCGGCTGTACAACTGGGGCGAGTGCTAGTACGTCTCTCTAGACCTGCCGTGTGGTGGCGCTCAGTCTGCAATTACTGACAGTGGCGACACGCGGGTCCGTCGTATACTAGCGGACCGCGGCCGATTTAAAAGCTACCACCTAGCAAGTGTGGTGTCTGGCGGTGACACCACATAATCAACTGTGGGTCAACGTAACACTTAACTCTGTTGTTTGGAGTCTCGGTGATGAGCAGATTGACGTTGAAGTAGTTAAATTTCGATAACACTTCAGTCTTGTACAAAAAATAGCACGTGAATTTACACTGAAGAGCCAAAGAAACTGGCACGCTTGCCTAATATCGTGTAGAGCCCCCGCAAGCACTCATAACTGCCGCATCACGACGTGGCATGCACTCGACTGAAGTGTTGCTGGAGGGAACTGACACCATGAATCCTGCTGGGCTGTCCATAAATATGTAAGAGTACAAGGGGGTGGAGATCTCTTATCAACAGCACGTTGTAGGGTATCCCAGATATGCTCAATAAAGTTAATATCTACACTCCTGGAAATGGAAAAAAAGATCACATTGACACCGGTGTGTCAGACCCACCATACTTGCTCCGGACACTGCGAGAGGGCTGTACAAGCAATGATCACACGCACGGCACAGCGGACACACCAGGAACCGCGGTGTTGGCCGTCGAATGGCGCTAGCTGCGCAGCATTTGTGCACCGCCGCCGTCAGTGTCAGCCAGTTTGCCGTGGCATACGGAGCTCCATCGCAGTCTTTAACACTGATAGCATGCCGCGACAGCGTGGACGTGAACCGTATGTGCAGTTGACGGACTTTGAGCGAGGGCGTATAGTGGGCATGCGGGAGGCCGGGTGGACGTACCGCCGAATTGCTCAACACGTGGGGCGTGAGGTCTCCACAGTACATCGATGTTGTCGCCAGTGGTCGGCGGAAGGTGCACGTGCCCGTCGGCCTGGGACCGGACCGCAGCGACGCACGGATGCACGCCAAGACCGTAGGATCCTACGCAGTGCCGTAGGGGACAGCACCGCCACTTCCCAGCAAATTAGGGACACTGTTGCTCCTGGGGTATCGGCGAGGACCATTCGCAACCGTCTCCACGAAGCTGGGCTACGGTCCCGCACACCGTTAGGCCGTCTTCCGCTCACGCCCCAACATCGTGCAGCCCGCCTCCAGTGGTGTCGCGACAGGCGTGAATGGAGGGACGAATGGAGACGTGTCGTCTTCAGCGATGAGAGTCGCTTCTGCCTGGGTGCCAATGATGGTCGTATGCGTGTTTGGCGCCGTGCAGGTGAGCGCCACAATCAGGACTGCATACGACCGAGGCACACAGGGCCAACACCCGGCGTCATGGTGTGGGGAGCGATCTCCTACACTGGCCGTACACCACTGGTGATCGTCGAGGGGACACTGAATAGTGCACGGTACATCCAAACCGTCATCGAACCCATCGTTCTACCATTCCTAGACCGGCAAGGGAACTTGCTGTTCCAACAGGACAATGCACGTCCGCATGTATCCCGTGCCACCCAACGTGCTCTAGAAGGTGTAAGTCAACTACCCTGGCCAGCAAGATCTCCGGATCTGTCCCCCATTGAGCATGTTTGGGACTGGATGAAGCGTCGTCTCACGCGGTCTGCACGTCCAGCACGAACGCTGGTCCAACTGAGGCGCCAGGTGGAAATGGCATGGCAAGCCGTTCCACAGGACTACATCCAGCATCTCTACGATCGTCTCCATGGGAGAATAGCAGCCTGCATTGCTGCGAAAGGTGGATATACACTGTACTAGTGCCGACATTGTGCATGCTCTGTTGCCTGTGGTTCTGTCAGTGTGATCATGTGATGTATCTGACCCCAGGAATGTGTCTATAAAGTTTCCCCTTCCTGGGACAATGAATTCACGGTGTTCTTATTTGAATTTCCAGGAGTGTATTTGGTGGCCAGCGGAAGTGTTTAAGCTCAGAAGAGTCTTTGTGAAGCCACTCTGTAGCAATTCTGGACGTGTGGGGTGTCACATAATTCTGCTGGAATTCCCCAAGTTCGTCGGAATTCACAATGGACATGAATGGATGTAAGTGATCATACAGGAAGCTTACGTACGTGTCACCTGCGAGATTCGTATCTAGATGTATCAAGGGTCCCATATCACTCCAACTGCACACGCCACATACCATTACAGAGCCTCCACCAGCTTGAACAGTTCCCTGCTGACATGCAGGGTCCATGGATTCATGACGTTATCTCCATACCTGTACACGTCCATCCGGCCGCAGCGATGTCAGAGATTTGATGTTTTACCGGCTTCCTGATCTTCACGGTACACTCGTGAAATGGTCACACTGAAAAATCCCCACTTCATCACTATCTCGGACATGCTGTGTCCCATCCCTCGTGCGCCGACTATAACACCACGTTCAAACTCAATTAAATCTTGATGATTTGCAATTGTAGCAGCACTAACCGATCTAACAACTGCTCCAGACACTTGTCTTATATGGGCGTTGCCGACCGCAGAGCCGTATATGCCTGTTTACATATCTGTGGCATGCTCATACCAGTTTCTTTGGCGCTTCTGTGTAAATATATAGAAACTTAAAATTGTGCAATTTACGAGACGCAGGAATGTGGACTTTAAATGAACAGCAATGGGAGCCAATGAATCACGGAGTCATTGGACTGTTGCTCTGTCCGCCACAGTAGTTCGATACGGGCGAACATTATCTCTCACGAGAGCAGGTGTGCACGAACTGCTGCTTTGAAATGTCGCACATATGATACCAATACATCATTTCTATATACCCCCTACTCTAATGGTACTCTTCCGACGACCTGTGGAAATGTGAAATAACCCACACTCATGAGCTATGCCTCCCCATTTCTTGTGTTACGGTACTTACGTCAACGCTCCGGGTGGGTACTTTGTTGCTCGTACTGCCTAGGTCGTGGTCCTCTGCTTGAAAGGGTCTCAAGATTCCATCCTTTAAGAAATCCAGAGGGCCTATTTGCATTCTATAGGCCGTTAAGCCACCCGTATATTCTGTTTAGCTAAATCCAATCTCTACTGTAATACGAGAACAGCAGCTTGAACCTCCTGGTCGTTAACGTTTAGGCCTGCCGAAAACACTGCCCTAGGATTACTGTCTGTGGTTGACGCCCATAGCTTTCTTTCCCGATCAGCATCACCCACTTTCGCGCGTCATTGGTCAAGTTGATGGCAGCATTTCACTATGGTTGGACGTGACATTACGATTCCTCCACAAACCGCCACAATTTCACGGTGAATCTGTGTGCGGTTTAGACATTTTTCGTACAGGAAATGGGGAGTAAATTTCCAAATGTTGCTCCACGTCACTGGCACGCTGTGGAGCACCTGTTATCCGTAGCGCAGCAGAACCGTCTGTGCAGGAAACCAGGAACACGTACTCTCATATGAGGATGCGACGCGCACTGTTGCGCAATAGTTTTAGCGCTATGCGACATGTGTAGCTTGCTTTCTAGTGTCCTTACTTATGTTTCAACCGGGCGCACGTGCCTGTTTCAAGGCAACTAAACCAGATGCAGTTGTTTACCAGCTGGAGGTGGACAGCGTCAGACTACGGTACGACCTGCCAATCAAAGATTTTTCCTATAGGACACGTCTCTTTATGGCCGCCACAAGTGGCAGTGTGAGGCATGACCAGCTCTCATATACCGGCCCTCCCGAATAAAGGACGTCTAGCGTTTGTGCGGGTCGAGGGTTTCCAGTTACCACACTTTACCAGTGCCTCACGAATCCTGCTGTTTCCAGTTGTTTGCTGTGGAAAAACCATTAAGGTTGCCAAATTGGCCTATCACCTGAGCGAGCGCTTCCGCACACTATTTTAGAGTAAATTACAGAAGCCGCGTTACGCGATCTGCAGGAAAGGAATTGTTTACTCCTCCTCATTTGAGCTAATCAGGTAGTCGTTCGAAGGGCCACCTCTTCTGAACCCGTACACCAGTGTTACGCTATAAAACTTACGCAGGTATTATGCGTCAGAGGCTCAGATTTTTGTCGTTTTTTAAACGCTTGCCCATTCGAAACTACAAGTCCACCTGTACTGTACTGGACACATTAAGTGATTCTGTAGATGAACGTGCGTTACTTAGATGAAAAAGTAATTAATTATTAATCGCCGGCCGGGGTGGCCGAGCGGTTCCAGGCGCTACAGTCTGGAACCGCGCGACCGCTACGGCGGCAGGTTCGAATCCTGCCTCGGGCATGGATGTGTGTGATGTCCTTAAGTTAGTTAGGTTTAAGTACTTCTAAGTTCTAGGGGAGTGATGACCTCAGAAGTTAAGTCCCATAGTGCTCAGAGCCATTTGAACCAATTATTAATGAAATTAAGAGTGAGATAAATTTGGATTCTGAGAAATTCTTTGAAACAGACGGACATTGTTTCGGAGATTTTAAAAGAAGGAGGATACCCAAGTGACCGGTAGGAACCGTAAGGTGTCTTACTGACGAAACGACATTTTGCAAGTACGTTAAATGAAAACGTTCTCATAAATAAATAACTCAGACACGTGTGTAACTTAACGGCAGAATTGTTTGGTACATATACAACGCACATAGCTACTAGACGGAAATAGAAGGCTGATCGTAAGATGTGTATAGGGACAAAATATGTCACTAAATGCAGCACTCTGAGCTGGTGCCTAGGACGCTGGCCAACAGAAAGATGGGTCACAATAAAGAGATGGAGATAGGTAACTGCGAGGTTGAATTTACCACACTTTGGTGAGTTACAAAGCGCTGAATGTTATCGTTACTGCCGTATCTAGTAAAATCGTGGACACTAAACTGCGTCCACTAGTAGGCTGAAGACGTTTGTAACGTGAATGTACTGCCATATGCAAGAGGGTGTCATGTGTAGGTCACGTGATTCATAAGGCACTTCAGGGGGGCTATAAAAGTCCTGAAGTCATAACTACCATCAAATACATGGAAACAGTGTATCTTCCGAAACGAGGAGAAGAAATGAAAGAAGAACATGTGCTCACATAACGCTCTATGCCATCCACGAAGGTAGTAACCATGGGAAAGTACTGAACAGAGAACTGGTCGCCAAAGCTAGTGGCGGAAGGTGGCCACAGTTCCACGTAGTGTGGGAGTCAACTGTTAACGTGGAAAGGTGTAGCCCGCACAAGCAAAGACTGTCGCGCTGCAAGAAAAATTATGTAATTTGCATCTGCTTAAAGGAAAATGTGCTCATAGCGGCTCGGACCTCCTCATTTTATTTAATGTATTCAGGCTCGCGGCTATTTCCCGCAAGGTTCTGTGAGCCTCTCCATATAGCTGAACACACACCGCGCCTTTATTTTCACATGCGTTCACCCTCCCCCACTGCTAACAGCTCATCACTTCCCCTCACCCCCCTCCGTGTAATCTAAACATTCGACAAACTCAACAACATGATGGCGCGTCTCTACCACAAAATCCCAACAATCCTACACCTGCACAACTTGCACATCCTATACTTACACAGTTTTAACAGACTGCCTCTCGTAGGCAATGAATCCTAGGAAACATAAACCACTCCCTCATCTTCCCTACATCAGGACTCCCTCCACCCTTCCCACCATCTGCTACACTTTCCTCCTCATTGCCGTGACCAGGTCTGCGACCTAGATACATATATTCCGAATCCCCCGTCTGCCTGCCACCCATACTCGGACATTGCAGCTTTTGCACTGATAAGCCACACCTTTCGCCACCAGAACCACTCCCCCTGGAATCTCTCGTATTATGTTCTGCAGGTATAGGTCCCTCCATTTTTAATGCAGTGAAGTGCATCATCAGTTTTATTTTAAATACCGTCAATGCGCACTGATAATTTTAATAATTTTGAAAACGTTGTAAATATGTGGTTTTAATTGTCATTTTGAAAATATTTGTATTACGAGGGAATGCTGAAAAGTACTGCCTCCGAGTTTTATACTTGAAAACTCTTCAAGCTTCTTGAATAAAACAAACGTTATTAACATTCTACGACTTTATCCTTCATGTCTGCATATTTGCAATTCTCTACCACTAAAGGGCATCGAATTCTAGCTTATAACATTGCAGTGTGTAACGTAACTGTGACGGTGCTTGGGAAACAGCGTGCTGTAATCTAGTTTGCAATCCTAAAAGTTCGTCTACTCACGGAGCAACCTCTTTTCCAACATGACAACGGCACACAATCCACGCCTACTAAGACATTTGCAACATTCCGCCACCTTGGGTTCACTGTCATCGTTCATCCTCCATATAGTCCCCGGGACCCATCCGATTTTCATCTGTTTCCAGAACTTAAACAACTTTCACGACTTCACATTGAAAATAATGAAACAATGCGAGGAGAGGTAAAGCTATATCTTCTTCAACAAAGTCAAACGTTCTTCAGTGACGGTATCTCGTTTGGGAGAAATATGTTCGTCGCCAGGATGGCTATGTTGAGAAATAAATATGTAGACACGAAGAATAAAAATGTAGAATGTTAATGACATCTGTTTTATTCAAGAAGCTTGAAGACTTTTCACGTAAAAAATTCAGAGGCATTGCTATTCAGCAGGGCTTCGTAATATAAATGCTCATGGATGAAGAGCGGAATCCCATGTATTCGCCCGACAGAGGTGACGGGGTGGAAAGTAGAATAACACGCACAGTAGAATTTTCCGCCATTCCTAAGTACACTGATTTTAGAAGCCCAAAAGGCACCTGCTGCCCTCATCAAAAAGCACGTACTTCAGTTTTTCAAGCTGTTCACTGTGGTGAGAAATTACTGCGATATCAGTGATAGGAGCCACGACAGTTGGTGTGTGGAGGTGTGCCATCTGTCACTGTCCCTGGTGTGACCCCACTGCTGCCGCTGTGATAACAGCGGCCGGCTAACGCGCTCTGAGGACGGCCTGCGGTCCTGACTCTGCATCTACAGGGTGTTTCAAAAATGACCAGTATATTTGAAAAGGCAATAAAAACTAAACGAGCAGCGATAGAAATACACCGTTTGTTGCAATATGCTTGGGACAACAGTACATTTTCAGGCGGACAAACTTTCGAAATTACAGTAGTTACAATTTTCAACAACAGATGGCGCTGCAAGTGATGTGAAAGATATAGAAGACAACGCAGTCTGTGGGTGCCCCATTCTGTACGTCGTCTTTCTGCTGTAAGCGTGTGCTGTTCACAACGTGCAAGTGTGCTGTAGACAACATGGTTTATTCCTTAGAACAGAGTATTTTTCTGGTGTTGGAATTCCACCGCTTGGAACACAGTGTTGTTGCAACAAGACGAAGTTTTCAACGGAGGTTTAATGTAACCAAAGGACCGGAAAGCGATACAATAAAGGATCTGTTTGAAAAATTTCAACGGACTGGGAACGTGCGGACGGATGAACGTGCTGGAAAGGTAGGGCGACCGCGTACGGCAACCACAGAGGGCAACGCGCAGCTAGTGCAGCAGGTGATCCGACAGTGGCCTCGGGTTTCCGTTCGCCGTGTTGCAGCTGCGGTCCAAATGACGCCAACGTCCACGTATCGTCTCCTGCGCCAGAGTTTACACCTCTATCCGTACAAAATTCAAAAGCGGCAACCCCTCAGCGCCGCTACCGTTGCTGCACGAGAGACATTCGCTAACGATATAGTGCACAGGATTGATGACGGCGATATGCATGTGGGCAGCTTTTGGTTTACTGACGAAGCTTATTTTTACCTCGACGGCTTCGTCAATAAACAGAACTGGCGCATATGGGGAACCGAAAAGCCCCATATTGCAGTCCCATCGTCCCTGCATCCTCAAAAAGTACTGGTCTGGGCCGCCATTTCTTCCAAAGGAATCATTGGCCCATTTTTCAGATCCGAAACGATTACTGCATCACGCTATCTGGACATTCTTCGTGAATTTGTGGCGGTACAAACTGCCTTAGACGACACTGCGAACACCTCGTGGTCTTTAATTTCCTGAATGAATATTTCGATGATCGTGTGATTGCTTTGTGCTTTCCGAAACATACAGGAGGCGACGTGGATTGGCCTCCCTATTCGCCAGACATGAACCCCTGTGACTTCTTTCTGTGGGGACACTTGAAAAACCAGGTGTACCGCCAGAATCCAGAAACAATTGAACAGCTGAAGCAGTACATCTCATCTGCATGTGAAGCCATTCCGCCAGACACGTTGTCTAAGGTTTCGGGTAATTTCATTCAGAGACTACGCCATATTATTGCTACGCATGGCGGATATGTGGAAAATATCGTACTATAGAGTTTCCCAGACCGCAGCGCCATCTGTTGTTGAAAATTGTAACTACTGTAATTTCGAAAGTTTGTCTGCCTGAAAATGTACTGTTGTCCCAAGCATATTGCAACAAACGGTGTATTTCTATCGCTGCTCGTTTAGTTTTTATTGCCGTTTCAAATATACCGGTCATTTTTGAAACACCCTGTACTCACTGCTCGTAGGATGGGAGAGCGCCAGAGAGCCGCCAGGCGTCTCGTCCGGTTTCGTAACACACCCCACGCCACAATTATATAAAAATCATGCGATCGCTGCGTAACCGGCGGAAACCCCTACTTCTCTCTACTTGTTTGAGTTTTCGGTTCATTTACAGGTTCTGAGAGCCCCCCTGTCACGGCACGAGTTTTCCAACAAGCTTTGTCCGTAACTTCTGCCCCTTACCATTTGTCTTACTCCACTTCTTTTACAGTCACGAGCTGCTCTACAGAGCTGGCCAAGTCCTCCAGCTCTTAACGTCCTGTACAGTACCATTTACTGCAGCATACGTAAACGTCCTCTAATGATTGCCTGCAGTTGTGCCTACATTTCTAGATTAAGGATGCCTGGAACGTTTAGCGCACGGTTCATTAAACTGTGCCTCGTTTTGGTTTGTACATCCCCGAGACTTATTTCAAAATCCAAACTATCACCTCACCGCCTTGCACATGAACTGTAAAAATTAATTTTAACAAAGTTAGGAACAGGATACATAGCTACGTAAAGATGACACGTTGATTTACAGACAGGCACAAAGAAATGACTGACTACGTAGTTACGTAGCTGCCCGAAACCTAAATGTGTAACAGTCGTATCGTTGTCTCTGTCTCCAACTGAACGTGTCGTATATACGGTGCGTAGCAATCTATACTTTCCCTAAGACCGTTGATATTCCAACCTGGAGTGTCCATTGCTTGAAATTAATTTTTAATATTTTCGCACAATATCACTCGTCAAACACTTGCATTTTCCTATTTTCTCGCATCATTCGTCAAATATCTCCATACTCCTTTTTATCTCGATTTAATATTTTAATTTGAGTTTATCAGGCCATGCGAGACCATTTGAGCCAAACGTACTTGGTTGCGGAAAGTCTCCACATTCTCAACAAAAATTGTTAAAACTTTG